>NC_090450.1:5719473-6022763 GCF_031143425.1 Pleurodeles waltl
ATAACTGCGTCAGAGGCACACATATTTACAAGGAGGTGTAACTCCCCAAAAAGTGGCGTTACATCTCCTTGTAAATATGGAGCTGCGGTTAGTGTCACTGGAGCGTCTTGTAAAGTGACCCTCCAGTGGCTCTAGGGACTCATAACTATGCCCCTTATGGTGACCTTGGGTGTTGGGTGGGTGGTGGACCCCTTGATTCCTTACCCCTGCTTTCCAGTGTACCCACACCTCCCTTCACCCCTCTAACACCCCGTTGAGCACACACAAGGCCTCTTGTTGCTTCTCGGTGTCTCCTCGTGGTGGTGTTGTGTTCTCACCAGACCTCAACGCACACTGGAGTGTCCCTGGGGTGAGGGGGCGCTGAGTCAGCGCTCTGCGCCTGCACATGAGCAGCTGCGCCCCTCCCCTACCCCACCCCTTTCTAGAAGCTTCTACACGCACCTTTTCTTTCCTTTTTACACAAGAGATGGAATTATAATCGCTATAGCCTGATTCTGCCTTTTTAATTTTCTGCTGATATCACAGGTTAGGTGCTCTGTGAGACATTGGACATTTTTCACCCATTGACAGCACACAACACCACAGCATGTACTTGTGTGTCTGTGCGTTGTGTTCCAGGCTCCATTTAAAGGGATGGGAGTAATAACACAACTCTTGACATCACCCTAACACTCAACTTTGGTGGTCCGGTTGGGTGAAAATATTCCAGGCAATTTAAACTAGAGAAAATCCTCATTTTTATATCTGCCCTAATGATTTCAGAAAAATATATAATAAAAATACGTATACAAATAGTAGCTTTTACCAGTCTCCTTCAGCCATTTGTTTATTCAGGTGCCATTGACATTTTGTTTGCACCCAGCACAGCATACAGCACGGGGTCAAAGGTCAGTGTACAGCACACCTAAAACAGAGTGCACTTTGTAGGGGCCGGTGTGCCAAGGCTGCTGGGTCACTGCTTTTTTTTAAATATATGTTTTTTATTGCATGTTGCAGATGTTTGCAAAGAATGCTCACTTGCCGAAGTGCGATCTATTAGCTTTACCAAGGCTTGTTTTAAATTGCTTGTGAAATGGGATTAGGATACAAAGTACCAGATTTACTCGAGAGATGACCACGAGAAACAGGTGGTCTTCACAGCCTGTGCCCTGGGTGTGCTTTTCTCGGCGGAATAAGGCAGAGCTCTAGGCCTCCTGGAGCCTCAGCCTCAGCCGCCTCCCTGCATGGACTCCTTGAACCCTGCACTGGAGACCCGAGCCTCCTGTGGCCCGGGGGTGGAGGGGGGGGGACCCGAGCCTCCTGTGGCCCGGGGGTGGAGGGGGGGGGACCCGAGCCTCCTGTGGCCCAGGGGTGGAGGGGGGGGGGACCCGAGCCTCCTGTGGCCCGGGGGTGGGGGGGGACCCGAGCCTCCTGTGGCCCGGGGGTGGGGGGGGACTTGAGCCTCCTGTGGCCCGGGGGTGGAGGGGGCGGACCCCAGCCTCCTGTGGCCCGGGGGTGGGGGGGGGACCCGAGCCTCCTGTGGCCCGGGGGTGGAGGGGGGGGGGACCCGAGCCTCCTGTGGCCCGGGGGTGGAGGGGGGAGACCCGAGCCTTCTGTGGCCCGGGGGTGGGGGGGGACCCGAGCCTCCTGTGGCCCGGGTGTGGAGGGGGGGGGACCCGAGCCTCCTGTGGCCCGGGGCTGGAGGGGGGAGGACCCGAGCCTCCTGTGGCCCGGGGGTGGAGGGGGGGGACCCGAGACTCCTGTGGCCCGGGGGTGGAGGGGGGGGACCTGAGCCTCCTGTGGCCCGGGGGTGGGAGGGGGGGGGTCCCGAGCCTCCTGTGGCCCGGGGGTGGAGGGGGGGGCGAACCCGAGCCTCCTGTGGCCCGGGGGTGGAGGGGGGGGGCGAACCCGAGCCTCCTGTGGCCCGGGGGTGGGATGGGGGGGGGGACCCGAGCCTCCTGTGGCCCGGGGGTGGGATGGGGGGGGGGAACCCGAGCCTCCTGTGGCCCGGGGGTGGACGGGGGCGAACCCGAGCCTCCTGTGGCCCGGGGGTGGGGGGGAACCCGAGCCTCCTGTGGCCCGGGGGTGGAGGGGGGGGACCCGAGCCTCCTGTGGCCCGGGGGTGGGGGGGGACCCGAGCCTCCTGTGGCCCGGGGGTGGAGGGGGGGGGGACCCGAGCCTCCTGTGGCCCGGGGGTGGGGGGGAACCCGAGCCTCCTGTGGCCCGGGGGTGGAGGGGGGGGGACCCGAGCCTCCTGTGGCCCGGGGGTGGGGGGGGACCCGAGCCTCCTGTGGCCCGGGGGTGGAGGGGGGGGGGACCCGAGCCTCCTGTGGCCCGGGGGTGGAGGGGGGGGGACCCGAGCCTCCTGTGGCCCGGGGGTGGGGGGGGACCCGAGCCTCCTGTGGCCCGGGGGTGGACGGGGGCGAACCCGAGCCTCCTGTGGCCCGGGGGTGGAGGGGGGGGACCCGAGCCTCCTGTGGCCCGGGGGTGGGATGGGGGGGGGGACCCGATCCTCCTGTGGCCCGGGGGTGCGGGGGAACCCGAGCCTCCTATGGCCCGGGGGTGGACGGGGGCGAACCCGAGCCTCCTGTGGCCCGGGGGTGGGAGGTGGGGGGGACCCGAGCCTCCTGTGGCCCGGGGGTTGGGGGGAACCCGAGCCTCCTGTGGCCGGGCGGGGGCGGCGCCGCCCTTTCCTCTCCTCCATGCTCTGTATATCTGAGATGTGTTTATTTACATACTGGACTCTCGCGACGAGCCAAGAGGGACCACTCGCAGCTGGAAGGTGAGGGGGGAAGGGCAGAAAAGAGGGGCCAGGTAATGAATGTGCTGCAGGACAGGAGGTGCTGCTTGTTGTGATATCACAACACACACTGACTGCAGCTCAGACACCCAAAGGGGCCTCTATGTGCTGCTTGTTGTAATATCACAACAAACACAGACACTGACTGCAGCTCAGACCCCCAAAGGGGCCTCTATGTGCTGCTTGTTGTAATATCACAACAAACACAAACACTGACTGCAGCTCAGACCCCCAAAAGGGCCTCTATGTGCTGCTTGTTGTAACATCACAACAAACACAGACACTGACTGCAGCTCAGACCACCCAAAGGGGCCTGGAGTGCTGCGTGTTGTAACATCACAACAAACACAGACACTGATTGCAGCTCAGACCCCCAAAAGGGCCTCTATGTGCTGCTTGTTGTAACATCACAACAAACACAGACACTGACTGCAGCTCAGACCACCAAAAGGGCCTCTATGTGCTGCTTGTTGTAACATCACAACAAACACAGACACTGACTGCAGCTCAGACCACCCAAAGGGGCCTGGAGTGCTGCGTGTTGTAACATCACAACAAACACAGACACTGATTGCAGCTCAGACCCCCAAAGGGGCCTCTATGTGCTGCTTGTTGTAACATCACAACAAACACAGACACTGACTGC
This sequence comes from Pleurodeles waltl, assembly GCF_031143425.1. NCBI lineage: Eukaryota > Metazoa > Chordata > Amphibia > Caudata > Salamandridae > Pleurodeles > Pleurodeles waltl. Next base: position 5,722,899 of record NC_090450.1, read on the forward strand.
AGCTCAGACCACCCAAAGGGGCCTGGAGTGCTGCTTGTTGTAATATCACAACAAACACTGACACTGACTGCAGCTCAGACCCCCAAAGGGGCCTCTATGTGCTGCTTGTTGTAATATCACAACAAACACAGACACTGACTGCAGCTCAGACCCCCAAAGGGGCCTGGAGTGCTCCTTTTTGTAATATCACAACAAACACAGACTGCAGCTCAGACCCCCTTCCCCCACAAAAGGGGCCTGGAGTGCTGCTTGTTTTAATATCACAACAAACACAGACACTGACTGCATCTCAGACCCCCAAAGGGGCCTCTATGTGCTGCTTGTTGTAATATCACAATAAAACACAGACACTGACTGCATCTCAGACCACCCAAAGGGGCCTGTATGTGCTGCTTGTTGTAACATTACAACAAACACAGACACTGACTGCATCTCAGACCACCCAAAGGGGCCTGTATGTGCTGCTTGTTGTAACATTACAACAAACACAGACACTGACTGCAGCTCAGACCCCCAAAGGGGCCTCTATGTGCTGCTTGTTGTAACATCACAACAAACACAGACACTGACTGCAGCTCAGACCACCCAAAGAGGGCTGGAGTGCTGCGTGTTGTAATATCACAACAGACACAGACACTGACTGCAGCTCAGACCACCCAACGGGGCCTGCAGTGCTGCTTGTTGTAATATCACAACAAACACAGACACTGACTGCAGCTCAGACCCCCAAAGGGCCCTCTATGTGCTGCTTGTTGTAACATCACAACAAACATAGACACTGACTGCATCTCAGACCCCCAAAGGGGCCTGCAGTGCTGCTTGTTGTGACATCACAACAAACACAGACACTGACTGCAGCTCAGCCCCCCAAAGGGGCCTCTATGTGCTGCGTGTTGTAATATCACAACAAACACAGACACTGACTGCATCTCAGACCCCCAAAGGGGCCTGGAGTGCTGCTTGTTGTAATATCACAACAAACACAGACACTGACTGCAGCTCAGACCACCAAAAGGGCCTCTATGTGCTGCTTGTTGTAACATCACAACAAACACAGACACTGACTGTAGCTCAGACCCCCAAAGGGGCCTCTATGTGCTGCTTGTTGTAACATCACAACAAACACAGACACTGACTGCAGCTCAGACCCCCAAAGAGGCCTCTATGTGCTGCTTGTTGTAACATCACAACAAACACAGACACTGACTGCAGCTCAGACCCCCAAAGGGGCCTCTATGTGCTGCTTGTTGTAATATCACAACAAACACAGACACTGACTGCAGCTCAGACCACCCAAAGGGGCCTGGAGTGCTGCTTGTTGTAATATCACAACAAACACAGACACTGACTGCATCTCAGACCACCAAAAGGGCCTCTATGTGCTGCTTGTTGTAACATCACAACAAACACAGACACTGACTGTAGCTCAGACCCCCAAAGGGGCCTCTATGTGCTGCTTGTTGTAACATCACAACAAACACAGACACTGACTGCAGCTCAGACCCCCAAAGGGGCCTCTATGTGCTGCTTGTTGTAACATCACAACAAACACAGACACTGACTGCAGCTCAGACCCCCAAAGGGGCCTCTATGTGCTGCTTGTTGTAACATTACAACAAACATAGACACTGACTGCATCTCAGACCACCCAAAGGGGCCTGGAGTGCTGCTTGTTGTAATATCACAACAAACACAGACACTGACTGCATCTCAGACCACCAAAAGGGCCTCTATGTGCTGCTTGTTGTAATATCGCAACAAACACAGACACTGACTGCAGCTCAGACCCCCAAAGGGGCCTCTATGTGCTGCTTGTTGTAACATTACAACAAACATAGACACTGACTGCATCTCAGACCACCCAAAGGGGCCTGGAGTGCTGCTTGTTGTAATATCACAACAAACACTGACACTGACTGCAGCTCAGACCCCCAAAGGGGCCTGGAGTGCTGCTTGTTGTAACATCACAACAAACACAGACACTGACTGCAGCTCAGCCCCCCAAAGGGGCCTGGAGTGCTGCTTGTTGTAACATCACAACAAACACAGACACTGACTGCAGCTCAGCCCCCCAAAGGGGCCTGGAGTGCTGCTTGTTGTAACATCACAACAAACACAGACACTGACTGCATCTCAGACCACCCAAAGGGGCCTGGAGTGCTGCTTGTTGTAATATCACAACAAACACAGACACTGACTGCAGCTCAGACCCCCAAAGGGGCCTGGAGTGCTGCTTGTTGTAATATCACAACAAACATAGACACTGACTGCATCTCAGACCCCCAAATGGACCTGGAGTGCTGCGTGTTGTAATATCACAACAAACACTGACTGCATCTCAGACCCCCAAAGGGACCTGGAGTGCTGCTTGTTGTAACATCACAACAAACACAGACACTGACTGCAGCTCAGACCACCCAAAGGGGCCTGCAGTGCTGCTTGAAGGCAGAGTGCTGAATGAACAGGTCGAGCTGTAGAGACTGTCCTACCAAAATTAAAAGGGCCTGCTGTCTCGATAACTTTAATGCAGTTCCTGGAGATCTAGCCCAATGTGTCGAAGTATACAGTAAGAACACAATAAGGCAACACAACATCAATACAACACAAACATAGGACACGCACAAACACAACAGAACAACAATAATAAAAACTCAACAACAACAACATGATAATAGAAAAATGAAAAACGCCACAGTAGAACACAATACCCACACACTACACTACAACAAACCCGAAACTCAATGAAACACACTCCATTACAGCCACAACTCAACGACACACCATAAAACCAAATGTACAAAGGTAAATCTATATTTTATTGTTGGACTGAGTCAATGCGCTGTTGCTGTGTTGTATTCCTATGTTGTTCTTGTGGTGTAATATTGTGTTTAGTTGTGCATTAGTGTTTCATTTTCCCTGGATGTTACTTTGACCTGTTGTGTTTTTTGCTGTGTTATTGTTGGATTGTTGAGATTTCATTCATTTTTTTTGCATTTTGTTGCAGCAGTAAGTTGTGTGCTCTTGTGTATTTTTTGTCGTGTTGTTATGTGAATTTAATGATACATCATTTCTGTGTGTCACATGTTGTGTTGCATTGCTGTTAAATATCTACATTCGTGTCACGTTTAACTGCCCCTTATCTGCTTCTTGCTAAAGTGGTAAAAGGTCTTTATTTTATTTACATGTACAAATGCACAATCCTAGAGTTTGAAGGTACATCATGTTCCACAACGTGAATATTTACAACCAATCACAGCTAATAATTCTGCCCAAAATACGTGTTTTGACTCAGCCCAACCCCTTTGGTTGCACCAGGATATCTACAGTCTTTGCAGGTGGTTCCTGACCCCTGGGAGGGGGTGGGGTGATGGAGATTATGGGGGAGTCGAAGGGTCGCCACCAATTCTCTGCTTTAAATGTAGATGATTTGGCATGGGGGACTTCACAATTTTGAAACCCAAAATTTACATTAACAAGGCACCCACAGTTCTGATGAATCAGAGTCAGTGTTAAACCTCAATTTCCAGAGGCAAGTTGTCGTCGAGGCAAGGCACCTCCCAAGACACCAAATATCAGAAAATACAGTCAACTAAGGAAAAGAGCTCTGTCAATAACTGAGCCCTGGCTCAGCGAAATAGTTAAAGGGTTTAAGTACAAATTCAGCAGTAAGGAGACACAGAGTCAATGCCACGGAGGCTCTCAGAAAATAAAGCAAGTCACAGAAATGCACAGAGGAAAGTTTCTAGCTCATTCCCAAAATCGCATATGAAATTAACAGAACTGCAGAATCATCGTGGATGGATTATAAATTTTACATTATTAGCAAATCGGAGCGAATTCTCGTAAAACGTCATCTTGCCTCAGCCCCTAAGCACGACCCCACTGCGTGAATGATTATTAGACCCCCTGTGCTAATGTCTTCGGGAGATGGTAGGACAAACCAGATACATCCCAACAGTGTGTCCTATGAAGGAACAGGCTGTGATGATCTAGCGGAAAGGCTTTTGAAGAAATAGTTGTAGTTCTGTAACTGAGCCGGGGAAAGTTAATCAAAAACAGGAGGGACACAGTGGAAATAAATAAATAATATTTTAATAGAGTACGTGCTGCCTGTAGAAACGACAGCTGACGTGCAGGGGGAGGACAGTGGTGACTTGGGTAACACCCATTCTGGAAGACATGGGTGCTAGGACCAAATTGAGGACTAGTTGACAAAAGTCAGGAAAACACACTTCTACACATCATCGGAAAAGACTAGTACTATCGCAGAATCTGTGTTTGAGTGTAGAACGGTATTCTGCATAATGGTAATGATGCACTAAATTTTTGAGGGTGGGCGGTGAGCTCTTCTGGTGGAGCTAACAGAGTTTTTGGCACTACGTGCTCTGCTTGGAGCGTGGAGTTTGCCAAAACGTCTGTTAGCCCAGAGTGGAGCAGAGCTCACCACACTAGTTGTTATGGACCACACAGCACAACCGCAGACAATTGGCGCTTGCACTATGTGGCCCATAACTGGTCTGCAGCCCAGTTATGGGCCGCACAGTGCCAGTGCAGACAATCAGCGCTTGTGCTGTGTGGGCCATAACGGTGCTGCACGACTTGCCAGTCCATGTGGAGCTGCTGCTGGGGGCTGCCCCAGTGCCAGCACTGGATCCAAGCCTCCCTCCTTTCACAGTCCTCAGCAGCCCGGGGGCAGAGGGAGGCAGAGAGCCAGACCACTGGCAACAGGGAGTCAGGGACCCTCCCTGGACCCAGCAGGTAAGACCCTCGTTTCCTTTTCTCTTCTGTGTGCATGTGGGGTCAGGCACTGGGCATGGCAGGATTTGCATTTAGGGGCATCTGTGCTTGTAAAAAAGAAAACATGCAGTCAGAGTTCCTCTTGAAGAGAACTTTTCTTCCCAGCATCCCTAGGAAAAGAAGTGGTATTATGGGGTACGGTGCCGAGTCCAACAGGGTGAGCACCAGCTGCTGAGTGGTAGACCTGCCGCTCCCACCAGATGTGTGTGACCTGAGAGGTTGCCTTAGAGCCCCGCGGCAGGCAAGGCTAGGCAGCATGTGAAAATATCAGGCTGCTGGTGATGAGCTGGTTTGCTGCTACTAGTGCTGGCCCCTTAAGAAAGGGCGATCTGAGGCTGTGTGCGAGTGCAGAGGAAGTGATTGCAAGGCTGGTGCAAGACAGGGGTTGTGCTCCCTCTGTAGCAAGTTTGCGAAGGAGGGCAGTTGGTGAAAGGAAGTGTGACTTGTGCCCGATCTCAGAAGCGCTAAGCAGGTTTGGGCTGCTCGACCCTGCTTAGTGCTTCCGAGATAAAGTGCATAATTCAGGTGTAGCTTGCGACTACGCAGCACTGCGTTGCATGTGGAACTCTGTGAATTTCCACTGAGTTTTGACCAACTCTGCGGAATTCCAGTGAGCTCCACCAGGGCTTAAAAAATATAAATGCTCATACATTTCGAACACTGTTAAACTTTATGAAAATCTGCTTGGTGAGAAAAGAGCAGAACATTTAGCACACAGTCATAGTGGAAAGAAAGACCTAGAGTAGATTCAGTTGGTAAGATAATTTTTTGTGTTCATGTGCCTGACTTAATGACTGTAGTGTGCTGATGATGGGTCAGGTGACTCTAATGTGTTGATGAGTGGCTGCTTGTCTTTTATATGCTGATCCGAGGCTCAGAGGCATTCAGTGGTTGCAATGTGCTTATAGTGCATCAGGTGGCTGCAGTGTGTTGGTGAGGAGTCGGTGGCTGCAGTGTGGCGATGAGTGTGAGGTGGCTGCAGTGAGCATATGTTGGGTCAGGTGGCTGTAGTGTGTTGGTGAGGAGTCGGTGGCTGCAGTCTGGCGATGAGTGGTGAGGTGGCTGCAGTGAGCTTATGGCAGGTCAGGTGGCTGCAGTGTGCCTAAGGTGGGTCAGGTGACTGTTGTGTGTTGGTGAGGAGTCAGTGGCTGCAGTGTGCCGATGAGTGTGAGGTGGCTGCAGTGAGCTTATGACGGGTCAGGTGGCTGCAGTGTGCCTAAGGTGGGTCAGGTGACTGTTGTGTGTTGGTGAGGAGTCAGTGGCTGCAGTGTGGCGATGAGTGTGAGGTGGCTGCAGTGAGCTTATGGCGGGTCAGGTGGCTGCAGTGTGCCTAAGGTGGGTCAGGTGACTGTTGTGTGTTGGTGAGGAGTCGGTGGCTGCAGTGTGGCGATGAGTGTGAGGTGGCTGCAGTGAGCTTATGGCGGGTCAGGTGGCTGCAGTGAGCTTATGGTGGGTCAGGTGACTGTTGTGTGTTGGTGAGGAGTCAGTGGCTGCAGTGTGGCGATGAGTGTGAGGTGGCTGCAGTGAGCTTATGACGGGTCAGGTGGCTGCAGTGTGCCTAAGGTGGGTCAGGTGACTGTTGTGTGTTGGTGAGGAGTCGGTGGCTGCAGTGTGGCGATGAGTGTGAGGTGGCTGCAGTGAGCTTATGACGGGTCAGGTGGCTGCAGTGTGCTTATGGTGGGTCAGGTGACTGTTGTGTGTTGGTGAGGAGTCGGTGGCTGCAGTGTGGCGATGAGTGTGAGGTGGCTGCAGTCAGCATATGTTGGGTCAGGTGGCTGTAGTGTGTTGGTGAGGAGTCGGTGGCTGCAGTCTGGCGATGAGTGGTGAGGTGGCTGCAGTGAGCTTATGGCGGGTCAGGTGGCTGCAGTGTGCCTAAGGTGGGTCAGGTGACTGTTGTGTGTTGGTGAGGAGTCAGTGGCTGCAGTGTGGCGATGAGTGTGAGGTGGCTGCAGTGAGCTTATGACGGGTCAGGTGGCTGCAGTGTGCCTAAGGTGGGTCAGGTGACTGATGTGTGTTGGTGAGGAGTCAGTGGCTGTAGTGTGGCGATGAGTGTGAGGTGGCTGCAGTGAGCATATGTTGGGTCATGTGGCTGTAGTGTGTTGGTGAGGAGTCGGTGGCTGTAGTGTGGCGATGAGTGTGAGGTGGCTGCAGTGAGCATATGTTGGGTCAGGTGACTGTTGTGTGTTGGTGAGGAGTCAGTGGCTGCAGTGTGGCGATGAGTGTGAGGTGGCTGCAGTGAGCTTATGGCGGGTCAGGTGGCTGCAGTGTGCCTAAGGTGGGTCAGGTGACTGTTGTGTGTTGGTGAGGAGTCAGTGGCTGCAGTGTGGCAATGAGTGTGAGGTGGCTGCAGTGAGCATATGTTGGGTCAGGTGGCTGTAGTGTGTTGGTGAGGAGTTGGTGGCTGCAGTGTGGCGATGAGTGGTGAGGTAGCTGCAGTGTGCTTATGGCGGGTCAGGTGGCTGCAGTGTGCCTAAGGTGGGTCAGGTGACTGTTGTGTGTTGGTGAGGAGTCGGTGGCTGCAGTGTGGCGATGAGTGTGAGGTTGCTGCAGTGAGCATATGTTGGGTCAGGTGGCTGTAGTGTGTTGGTGAGGAGTCGGTGGCTGCAGTGTGGCGATGAGTGGTGAGGTAGCTGCAGTGTGCTTATGGCGGGTCAGGTGGCTGCAGTGTGCCTAAGGTGGGTCAGGTGACTGTTGTGTGTTGGTGAGGAGTCGGTGGCTGCAGTGTGGCGATGAGTGTGAGGTGGCTGCAGTGAGCATATGTTGGGTCAGGTGGCTGTAGTGTGTTGGTGAGGAGTCGGTGGCTGCAGTGTGGCGATGAGTGGTGAGGTGGCTGCAGTGTGCTTATGGCGGGTCAGGTGGCTGCAGTGTGCCTAAGGTGGGTCAGGTGACTGTTGTGTGTTGGTGAGGAGTCGGTGGCTGCAGTGTGGCAATGAGTGTGAGGTGGCTGCAGTGAGCATATGTTGGGTCAGGTGGCTGTAGTGTGTTGGTGAGGAGTCGGTGGCTGCAGTGTGGCGATGAGTGGTGAGGTAGCTGCAGTGTGCTTATGGCGGGTCAGGTGGCTGCAGTGTGCCTAAGGTGGGTCAGGTGACTGTTGTGTTTTGGTGAGGAGTCGGTGGCTGTAGTGTGGCAATGAGTGTGAGGTGGCTGCAGTGAGCATATGTTGGGTCAGGTGGCTGTAGTGTGTTGGTGAGGAGTCGGTGGCTGCAGTGTGGCGATGAGTGGTGAGGTAGCTGCAGTGTGCTTATGGCGGGTCAGGTGGCTGCAGTGTGCCTAAGGTGGGTCAGGTGGCTGCAGTGTGTTGGTGAGGAGTCGGTGGCTGCAGTGTGGCGATGAGTGGTGAGGTAGCTGCAGTGTGCTTATGGTGGGTCAGGTGGCTGCAGTTGTCACGACTTACGCGTTACTTGAGCCTGGAGTCTGCTGAACGAGTGACGAGGTTCTTGTTCTTGAATTTTTGGCCTTGGCTGAGGTAGGGGTGACTCTTTCTGGTAGCCACGGTGCTGCAGGCAATAGGAACTCCAATGGCAGTCCGTGTCCTTCAGAATTAGTCCCAGAGGGAAAAAAAAACTAAAAAGGGGAAAAACCTCAAAAAGGAATTTCCTGGAACAAAAGCAAAAATCAATAAGTAAAATATAAGATCAAAAAAGGAACAGGAAAACACTGGAACAAAAGTGTAACCAGTATCTGACACAAGGGAGAAGGAGCGAAAACACCATCCAAACAGGAAGTGTTGCAGCACAAGGAGGAAAAGAATCACAGCCCTTAAATACCCAAAAAACACTACTGCCACTACTGTTGAGGCGGAGCCAAGCGACCAACAGGAAGTGCAAGGACACCATATAAGAGAGGGAAAAAACACATAGAAAGTAATGGACAAGGAACCATAGTGATTAGGGAACCAATGCATGCTGGGAAGAGAAGAAAATAATGGGAAAGAAGGAAAAACATAAAGGGAAGCACAAATGAGGGCGACAGAAAGGAAGGACAACATTATCAGGTGAGTGGGGGAAAGGTTAGGTGTGAAAGAAGGCTTGCTGCACAAAAAAAAAGAAATGAGGCCCCATGCCCAATTTGGGGCCTCGAATGCTGCAAGAGAGACTGGGGGTGCGGCGCATCTCAGTGCTGCGCGCCGCGGCCTGAGCCATGTGTTCGGCTCGTGTCACGCGCCTTGGCGCAACAGTAATGTGTTGTGAGGAGTCGGTGGCTGCAGTGTGGCGAGTGGTGAGGTGGCTGCAGTACGCTTATGGTGGGTTAGGTGGCTGTAGTGCGTTGGTGAGGAGTCGGTGGCTGCAGTGTGGCGATGAGTGTGAGGTGACTGCAGTGTGCTTAGGTGGGTCAGGTGTCTGCAGTGTGTTGGTAAGGAGTCGATGGCTGCAGTGTGGCGATGAGTGGTGAAGTGGCTGCAGTGAGCTTATGGTGGGTCAGGTGGCTGTACTGTGTTGGTGAGGAGTCCAGTGATGGTGGTTTGCTGGTCTGTGGTGGACTGGCTGCAATCTACTGATAAGGGGTCAGGCGGCTGCAGTCCGCTGATGAAGTTTAGACAGCAGCTGTGTGCTGATGAGACGTCCAGTGGCTGAAGTGTGCTGATGCATGGTCAGGTGGCAGCAGTGTGCTGATAAGGGGTCCGGTGGCAGCAGTGTGCTGATGCATGGTCAGTTGCCTGCAGTGTGTTGATGCATGGTCATGTGGCAGCAGTGCATTGATGCATGGTCATGTGGCAGCAGTGTGCTGATGCATTGTCAGGTGGCAGCAGTGTGTTGATGCATTGTAAGTTAGCAACAGTGTGCTGATGAATGGTCAGTTGCCTGCAGTGTGTTGATGCATGGTCATGTGGCTGCAGTGTGCTGATGCATGGTCAGGTGGCAGCAGTGCATTGATGCATGGTCATGTGGCAGCACTGTGCTGATGCATGGTCAGGTGGCAGCAGTGTGTTGATGCATTGTAAGTTAGCAACAGTGTGCTGATGAATGGTCAGTTGCCTGCAGTGTGTTGATGCATGGTCATGTGGCTGCAGTGTGCTGATGCATGGTCAGGTGGCAGCAGTGCATTGATGCATCGTCATGTTGCAGCAGTGTGCTGATGCATGGTCAGGTGGCAGCAGTGTGTTGATGCATGGCCAGGTGCCTCCAGTGTGCTGATGCATGGTCAAGTGCCTGCAGTGTGCTGATGCATGGTCAGGTGGCTGCAGTGTGTTGATGCATGGTCAGGTAGCAGCAGTGTGAAAATGAATGGTCAGGTGCCTGCAGGGTGTTGATGCATGGTGGGTGCCTGCAGTGTGTTGATGCATGGTCGGTGGCTGCAGTGTGCTGATACATGGTCAGGTTGCGGCAGTGTGCTGATGCATGGTCAGGTGCCTGCAGTGTGTGGATACATGGTCAGTTGCATGCAGTGTGTAGATGGATGGTCAGGTGGCAGCAGTGTGCTGATGCATGGTCAGGTGCCTGCAGGGTGCTGATGCATGGTCAGGTGGCAGCAGTGTGCTGATGAATGGTCAGTTTCTTGCAGTGTGTTGATGCATGGTCAGGTGGCGCAGGGTGCTGATACATGGTCAGGTGGCAACAGTGTGCTGATGAATGGTCAGGTGCCTGCAGTGTGTAGATGGATGGTCAGGTGGCAGCAGTGTGCTGATGCATTGTAAGTTAGCAACAGTGTGCTGATGAATGGTCAGTTGCCTGCAGTGTGTTGATGCATGGTCAGGTGGCAGCAGTGTGCTGATGCATGGTCAGGTGCCTGCAGTGTGTAGATGGATGGCCAGGTGGCAGCAGTGTGCTGATGCATTGTAAGGTGGCAACAGTGTGCTGATGAATGGTCAGGTGCCTGCAGTGTGTTGATGCATGGTCAGGTGGCAGCAGTGTACTGATGCTTGGTCAGTTGCCTGCAGTGTGTTGATGCATGGTCAGGTGGCAGCAGTGTGCTGATGCATGGTCAGGTGCCTGCAGTGTGTTGATACATGGTCAGGTGGCAGCAGTGTGCTGATGCATGGTCAGGTGCCTGCAGTGTGCTGATGAATGGTCAGGTGGCAGCAGTGTGCTGATGCATGGTCAGGTGGCAGCAGTGTGTTGATGCATGGTCAGGTGCCTGCAGTGTGCTGATGAATGGTCAGGTGCCTGCAGTGTGCTGATGAATGGTCAGGTGGCAGCAGTGTACTGATGCTTGTTCAGTTGCCTGCAGTGTGTTGATGCATGGTCAGGTGGCAGCAGTGTGCTGATGCATTGTAAGTTGGCAACAGTGTGCTGATGAATGGTCGGTTGCCTGCAGTGTGTTGATGCATGGTCAGGTGGCAGCAGTGTGCTGATGCATGGTCAGGTGCCTGCAGTGTGCTGATGAATGGTCAGGTGCCTGCAGTGTGTTGATGCATGGTCAGGTGGCAGCAGTATGCTGATGAATGGTCAGGTGCCTGCAGTGTGTTGATGAATGGTCAGGTGGCAGTAGTGTGCTGATGCATGGTCAGGTGCCTGCAGTGTGTTGATGCATGGTCAGGTGGCAGCAGTATGCTGATGCATGGTCAGGTGGCAGCAGTGTGTTGATGCATGGTCAGGTGGCAGCAGTGTGCTGATACATGGTCAGGTGGCAGCAGTGTGCTGATGCATGGTTAGTTGCCTGCAGTGTGTTGATGCATGGTCAGGTGGCAGCAGTGTGCTGATGCATGGTCAGGTGGCAGCAGTGTGCTGATGAATGGTCAGGTGGCAGCAGTGTGCTGATGCATGGTTAATTGCCTGCAGTGTATTGATGCTTGGTCAGTTGCCTGCAGTGTGTTGATGCATGGTCAGGTGGCAGCAGTGTGCTGATGCATGGTCAGGTGGCAGCAGTATGCTGATGCATGGTTAGTTGCCTGCAGTGTGTTGATGCATGGTCAGGTGGCAGCAGTGTGCTGATGCATGGTCAGGTGCCTGCAGTGTGTTGATACATGGTCAGGTGGCAGCAGTGTGCTGATGCATGGTCAGGTGCCTGCAGTGTGCTGATGAATGGTCAGATGGCAGCAGTGTGCTGATGAATGGTCAGGTGGCAGCAGTGTGCTGATGAATGGTCAGGTGCCTGCAGTGTGCTGATGCATGGTAAGGTGCCTGCAGTGTGCTGATGCATGGTCAGGTGGCAGTAGTGTATTGATGCTTGGTCAGTTGCCTGCAGTGTGTTGATGCATGGTCAGGTGGCAGCAGTGTGCTGATGCATGGTCAGGTGGCAGCAGTGTGCTGATGCATGGTTAGTGGCCTGCAGTGAATTGATGCCTGGTCGGGTGGCAGCAGTGTGCTGATGAATGGTCAGGTGGCAGCAATGTGCTGATGCATGGTCAGGTGCCTGCAGTGTGCTGATGCATGGTCAGGTGCCTGCAGTGTGCTGATGCATGGTCAGGTGGCAGTAGTGTATTGATGCTTGGTCAGTTGCCTGCAGTGTGCTGATGCATGGTCATGTGGCAGCAGTATGCTGATGCATGGTTAGTTGCCTGCAGTGTGCTGATGCATGGTTAGTTGCCTGCAGTGTGCTGATGAATGGTCAGGTGGCAGCAGTGTACTGATCATGGTCAGGTGCCCGCTGCATGGTCATGTATTGCACATAAGAATATATACACATCATGTGTAACATTGTCTTAAGATTCCCTCCTGTTCCAATGCAGGCTCAAACTCCATTGTAACACAACAATCTGTACTGTCTTTACAAAAGTTCAGAGTCAGATATTTAAAATGACTTAAAGTTCGTTTTCACAGGACACCTCGACACGTCATCCATTAAACTCCAAAGGACGTGCATGTTTTTTGCAAGAGGTGCCTCACGGGGCCACCAGCTAGGATCGCACCTCTCTGTTCCCTCTGTTGAGGCGGAGCCAAGTGGCCAACATCAACTTCAAATCCAGCCTCGCCCTCTAGCTGCTTGTTTCTCTTCAAACGTCTATCACCTCTCTTTCTCCCTCTCTGTCTCTCCCTCTGGATCTATACTACCTCTTTTTCAACGCCTCTCTGTCTCGTCTGCACCTCTGTTCTTTCTACCCTCCAGCCCTCCATACCTCTCTCTGCTCCATTCCTCTCTTTACCTGCCCTGTATATCTGGGCCTTGTGGTCTGTGTCCGCCGCCTTCCACCCATTCCACCCTCAACGCTCGACACCTCTCTGCTCCCCCTGCGCCTGTCTCCACCCACCGCTGCCTTCGCCCTCCTCTGGATCGCTTGTCTCTTTTACCTTCTCTGCCTGACTCGACCCTCTGTGTACCCCCCCCCCCATCTGTAATGCCTTGTCCCGGTGTCTAGGTCTCGCTCACTCAAATTCCCCGTCTATCTTTCTCCAGAAGCATGTAATAGGCCTGGGTAATATTCAAATTATGCCATAGTAAATGCTTTACTTGTTACGCAAAATTCCTGCAATTAACCTATCAGGACTCTTAGCATAAATTACCCCAATCACTGTTAAATGTTACTGCAAATGCACAGAAAAAACACAACATGAGCGGCTCTCTGTGGGGTGAGTCCTTGTGTCAACAGTTGATGTGGGAATGTATTTCAAGCAGTCGTGGCTTGCGACCAGCAGAAGGGGCGGGGCGGGGCGCGGGGAGGTGGGGATCAGGAATAAAAATGAAATAATTAAATAAAAAATAATTTTAAAAAAAGACTTACGGCCTAGCTCTATCCGCTCCTCTGCAGCAGGCACAGGCTCCCACCCTGCCCTACGCCAATCCTAACGCTGCTCCAAGCAGCATCAGGATTGGCTGACAGTGCCCAGCCCGGGCGCTCCCAGGTAGACTGGGAGCCTGTGCTGCTTCTCCCAACCCAGCAGCTCTGTTGCTGGGCTGCAAAGAGCGCACTGCGCATGTGTGTTGGCCAGCCTGAGACAGCCAGCCAAACACACATGCGCTCTGAGGGGAATGCTTTGTGCAATCCCGTCAAGTGCTCGTCACAGCTTGTGGCCCACCCCGTTTCAAGAAAATGATAATAAACGCGGGGCGATGCTCCTCTGGCCTCATGGAGGAGCCGTCCCTGATTTCAAGCTGAGGTATAGTACTGCAACATGGCTTTGCATTCATGCAATTGTGTGTAATTTTGCACCATTTTGCAGAAATGTTAAGTATTGATGTAAGGGAACCTGAGACAGATTTTCCACATCAGCACCTAGTGTGTATCTACACCTTTCTCGTACTAACTCTCTCTCCTGTCCTTTCTGGCTACCTCACCTTCTCTCTACAGCTCGCATCCCTGCCTGCCTCACATCTCTCGGTACCTCGTCCCCAACGCGACCTCCCTCCGCCCTCAAGTCCACCTCTTTCACCAGTCGCTCTCTGCACCTGCCTCTTCCTCTCTGCACCCCACCACCTTCCTCTCTGCACCCCACCACCTTCCTCTCTGCACCTGCCTCTTCCTCTCTGCACCCCACCACCTTCCTCTCTGCACCTGCCTCTTCCTCTCTGCACCCCACCACCTTCCTCTCTGCACCCCACCACCTTCCTCTCTGCACCTGCCTCTTCCTCTCTGCACCTGCCTCTTCCTCTCTGCACCCCACCACCTTCCTCTCTGCACCCCACCACCTTCCTCTCTGCACCTGCCTCTTCCTCTCTGCACCCCACCACCTTCCTCTCTGCACCCCACCACCTTCCTCTCTGCACCTGCCTCTTCCTCTCTGCACCCCACCACCTTCCTCTCTGCACCCCACCACCTTCCTCTCTGCACCCCACCACCTTCCTCTCTGCACCCCACCACCTTCCTCTGATCACAGTCAGCAGAGGCTGAGGCCACTTCTAGCTAGAAAAATGTAAACATAGAAAGAGGAGGGATAAAGCATAGGAAAAGAATTAAGTAGAAAATTATCACATTTCACCAGACAAAATGAAGAATATCCTTCCAGCACTTCTTTGAGTTTCAATGTTGCAGCAATAATACCTGTTATTAGGGGCGTTCATTCGTCACTGCAATGACTGGATAATCAATATTTTTGAGTGCTATCTGCCAACGTTTTTTTTTAAATAATATGTACTAGTCCACTAAACTCTCGCCAAGTCAACTTACCCAGAAATAGGCTGGTTTAACAATATAATCCACGGAAAATGCTGATGATGCAAAACAAATCTACACTGAGAAGTAGAAATACTGATTATCTTCGGTCATCCACTGGTCCAGGGGACGTGAATTTCTTTTAGCAGTGTGTGTGCAGGGTGGGTGCCTATCCACCACTATGCTGACTTCCGTGGCTCATCTTCTGGTCTACAGGAGGCAACATTGTCTTAGCAGTGTGTGTGCAGGGTGGGTGCATATCTTCCTCTGTGCTGACTTCCTCGGCTCATCCTCTGATCTACAGAAGGTGACATTGTCTTTACAGTGTGTGTGGAGGGTGGGTGCTGACTTCCTTGGCTCATCTTCTGATCTGCAGGAGGTGACATTGTCTTTACAGTGTGTGTCCAGGGTGGGTGCATATCCATCACTATTCTGGCTTTCTTGGCTCATCTTCTGATCCGCAGGAGGTGACATTGTCCTAGCAGTGTGTGTCCAGGGTGGGTGCATTTCCACCACTGTGCTGACTTCCTTGGCTCACCTTCTGGTCTACAGGAGGTGACATTGTCTTAGCAGTGTGTGTCCAGGGTGGGTGCATATCCACCACTATTCTGACTTCCTCGGCTCATCTTCTGATCTACAGAAGGTGACATTGTGTTTACAGTGTGTGTGCAGGGTGGGTGCATATCTTCCTCTATGCTGACTTCCTTGGCTCATCTTCTGGTCTACAGGAGGTGACATTGTCTTAGCAGTGTGTGTCCAGGGTGGGTGCATTTCCACCACTGTGCTGACTTCCTTGGGTCATCTTCTGGTCTACAGGAGGTGACATTATCTTAGCAGCGTGTGTGCAGGGTGGGTGCATATCCACCACTATGCTGACTTCCTCGGCTCATCTTCTGATCTACAGAAGGTGACATTGTGTTTACAGTGTGTGTGCAGGGTGGGTGCATATCTTCCTCTGTGCTGACTTCCTCGGCTCATCTTCTGATCTACAGAAGGTGACATTGTCTTAGCAGTGTGTGTGCAGGGTGGGTGCTGACTTCCTTGGCTCATCTTCTGATCCGCAGGAGGTGACACTGTCTTAGCAGTGTGTGTGCAGGGGGGCTGCATATCCACCAGTATGCTGATTTCCGTAGGTCATCTTCTGAAGAGCAGAGGGGGACATCAACTGAAGCTACAAATGGTGAGCAGTGGCCACATGAGGCAAACAGAATCAACGGAGCAGAGGCTATTTATGAATTAAATTACTTTTGAAATGCATGGGTGTCACGTGAGTTCAGGGGTCTCCCGGGTGTGGGCAGAGTTGATAATCTGTGAATGGCTACATGATGTCAACTCCAAGAACATTTGGAAAATGTAACAAATATTTTACTTATTTAGCATGAAACCTTTTTCTGCTCAGGTTAGTAATCCATTACTAAACTGATGTGTTTTAGAATTTATGAACAATTGTTTATCTCACTGTCAATTCCTAAGTAATCAAAGTTGTGTTTATTATAATTTGGTACCACTGAGTGCAGGCTAGTCCTTTTTCTGTGTTTATTAGCATCACATGAGAATCTCTCGGTCAATAGGCAACTGGAACCTAACCCAGCAGTGATCTGCTGTGTGTCAGTAATACGACTCTCTTGTTATTGCCTTCTTAAGCAACAAACATCTGCTATGAACTAGCTGCGTGATGCTTGTTTCACGATTATCAGATCCCCCCCACTATGGACAGGTGTTTGGTAAATTGTGATTGGGTCTGTCGTGCCAGACCATAAAACTGAGTGAAACATGAATGAAGACATATGAAGTTGAGGAGAGGACGCAAGGAGGCTGTCAGGGGTCATGCCGAAAATTGAGGGGTGTCCACAAAGTATATGTGAATTATTATCAGAATTTGTACCTCAATTTGTGTGAAGTATTCCTCTCCAAAGCACTGCACTGTGTGTGTGTACCCAACTGTGTGCACATTCTTGAGTGTGTGTGTACATACATGTGTATGTGTGAACACATTTGTTCAAGTGTGTGGGTGTGTACTTTTTCTGTGCATGTGTTTCCTTGTGGGCTTTTGTTGCATGCCAAATGTTCTTTACTATAGCACATGAAGGAGACTTTTGCACAATGTTATTCCCTTATGACATAAGGCCTGATTTAGAACTCGGAGGACGAGATACTCCGTTGCTCCATCACAACAGTGACAGATATCCCATCCACCAAATTCAAATCCCGTAGGATAGAATGAGATTTAGATTTCAGCAGACAGGATATCCGCCACCGTTGTGAAGGAGTAACTCATCCGCCCGTTTCTAAATCAGGCCCATAATTTGTTGTTAAATAACCTAATTTGCAATACAGGGACAAGTCACATACAGTGTAACACCTACATTATTGTCAGAGTCTACTAGTGTCACTCATTGAGAGTGAGACTCACACATGTAGAGGTTGAGTTCAGCTCTCACTCACAACAGGCAAAATATCACACCATCTCAGAAGGGCTAGGATCTGATCTCTGAATGCACCTCTCCTCAGAGTGCTGCTTTGTATGCAGTGGCTTCTGGGAGCTGTAGAAAATTCACGAGCAATGCCACCTCTGGGGGAGCAATTCTACCGTCTCCTTCATCTAATGAGGGAGTTGCTTTAGACACATAGATGTGCCGCTTCGCAGCTTTCGTCAGCCATTCGTCTACCTTAGTGGGGTTTTGTAGCCACTGTGTTTAACTTAGGTTCATTTTTATTCTGTTATCATTTAGCCAGTGGGATGTTACCGATTTGACCATTTGAGTGACATTACTTCTTGTGATGTTATCAAATATGCAATTTATTTCTAATTTAACAACTTAAGAGCACTGTATTTATATGGCACTGACGTGATAGGTCTCCCTACACACTTGTATTTTTCTTAATAGCATCAGGGTTGGCAGATTATGTTCGTGGGAGATTTAAAAATGAAACTGGTGTGGCGCACGCGGACACCGCTTCCGTTGAGGATATCTTTCTACATTAAGAATCTCTTGGACTTTTGGTTCTGTGAAATCTTTATTGATGGCTTATGCAGACTTGAACACAGTAAATTCAAATACAAAGATTTTTCATGAAGTTTTACTCCAGTTGACAAAGTCGAGTGTGAAGTGACGCTGTTTTGAGATTATACAGATATTTAGAGCTATTGGCTGGCGGTAGAAAAGACTACTATTGTGGCACCTGGTGTGTATGTTTTAACTTCCAGAACACTTGATTGCTCCTGGATGTTGGGTGGAATCTGTTGACACAGTCTGGGGGGTGTGTTCCTGTGTGTACCAGACATAATTAAAGGGACTGCTCTTTTTGGATTAAATACCACTCTGGGTGTTTCCCATGCTCTTCCCCTCCCAGAGCACTGAAGGTGCCGACAGCCAGACCCACTCGTTCCCTGCTTCCTGCGTGGCGTGTTTTGCTCAGTCCTGCCTCATTGGCTGGCTGGAGGAGGCTGCGCATGCGCGGCTTCGTGCGGTGTCACTGCGCTCATCATACTAATAGGCCCGTGTGGTGCCAGGTGACCTGACGCGGTGGCTGCTGCTGCAGCAGATGTGGTCCTGATGCTGACACTGAGCATCACTGCGGCTTCCTGCTGGAGGGGGCGGGGTGTTCAAGGGATCCTGTTATGCTGGGATGCTTCTCCCAGCATGCTGCAGGGACCGAGGCTATGCCCTGTACTGAGCCGGAGGGAGAGGGCGCTGTGTCTACTGCCCCCTGAGAGGGTGTGAGGCCAGGACAGCCTGTGCTCAGGTGTCTGTGCTATGTTGGGATGCTTCACCCAGGGTGCTGAGGGGACCGAGGCTGTGCCCTGTACTGAGCCGGAGGGAGAGGGCGCTGTGTCTGCTGCCCTGAGAGGGTGTGAGGCCAGGACAGCCTGTGCTCAGGTGTCTGTGCTATGTTGGGATGCTTCACCCAGGGTGCTGTGGGGACCGAGGCTGTGCCCTGTACCCTGTACTGAGCCGAGGGAGAGGGCGCTGTGTCTGCTGCCCTGAGAGGGTGTGAGGCCAGGACAGCCTGTGCTCAGGTGTCTGTGCTATGTTGGGATGCTTCACCCAGGGTGCAGTGGGGACCGAGGCTGTGCCCTGTACTGAGCCGTGGGAGAGGGCGCTGTGTCTGCTGCCCTGAGAGGGTGTGAGGCCAGGACAGCCTGTGCTCAGGTGTCTGTGCTATGTTGGGATGCTTCACCCAGGGTGCTGAGGGGACCGAGGCTGTGCCCTGTACTGAGCCGGAGGGAGAGGGCGCTGTGTCTGCTGCCCTGAGAGGGTGTGAGGCCAGGACAGCCTGTGCTCAGGTGTCTGTGCTATGTTGGGATGCTTCACCCAGGGTGCTGTGGGGACCGAGGCTGTGCCCTGTGCCCTGTACTGAGCCGAGGGAGAGGGCGCTGTGTCTGCTGCCCTGAGAGGGTGTGAGGCCAGGACAGCCTGTGCTCAGGTGTCTGTGCTATGTTGGGATGCTTCACCCAGGGTGCTGAGGGGACCGAGGCTGTGCCCTGTACTGAGCCGGAGGGAGAGGGCGCTGTGTCTGCTGCCCTGAGAGGGTGTGAGGCCAGGACAGCCTGTGCTCAGGTGTCTGTGCTATGTTGGGATGCTTCACCCAGGGTGCTGTGGGGACCGAGACTGTGCCCTGTGCCCTGTACTGAGCCGAGAGAGAGGGCGCTGTGTCTGCTGCCCTGAGAGGGTGTGAGGCCAGGACAGCCTGTGCTCAGGTGTCTGTGCTATGTTGGGATGCTTCACCCAGGGTGCTGTGGGGACCGAGACTGTGCCCTGTGCCCTGTACTGAGCCGAGAGAGAGGGCGCTGTGTCTGCTGCCCTGAGAGGGTGTGAGGCCAGGACAGCCTGTGCTCAGGTGTCTGTGCTATGTTGGGATGCTTCACCCAGGGTGCTGTGGGGACCGAGGCTGTGCCCTGTGCCCTGTACTGAGCTGAGGGAGAGGGCGCTGTGTCTGCTGCACTGAGAGGGTGTGAGGCCAGGACAGCCTGTGCTCAGGTGTCTGTGCTATGTTGGGATGCTTCACCCAGGGTGCTGTGGGTACCGAGGCTGTGCCCTGTACCCTGTACTGAGCCGAGGGAGAGGGCGCTGTGTCTCCTGCCCCCTGAGAGGGTGTGAGGCCAGGACAGCCTGTGCTCAGATGTCTGTGCTATGTTGGGATGCTTCACCCAGGGTGCTGTGGGGACCG
Source organism: Pleurodeles waltl (assembly GCF_031143425.1). Classification (NCBI taxonomy): domain Eukaryota; kingdom Metazoa; phylum Chordata; class Amphibia; order Caudata; family Salamandridae; genus Pleurodeles; species Pleurodeles waltl. The sequence continues at coordinate 5,742,835 of NC_090450.1, forward strand.
AGGCTGTGCCCTGTGCCCTGTACTGAGCTGAGGGAGAGGGCGCTGTGTCTGCTGCACTGAGAGGGTGTGAGGCCAGGACAGCCTGTGCTCAGGTGTCTGTGCTATCCTGGGATGCTTCACCCAGGGTGCTGTGGGGACCGAGGCTGTGCCCTGTGCCCTGTACTGAGCCGAGGGAGAGGGCGCTGTGTCTGCTGCCCTGAGAGGGTGTGAGGCCAGGACAGCCTGTGCTCAGGTGTCTGTGCTATGTTGGGATGCTTCACCCAGGGTGCTGAGGGGACCGAGGCTGTGCCCTGTACTGAGCCGGAGGGAGAGGCCGCTGTGTCTGCTGCCCTGAGAGGGTGTGAGGCCAGGACAACCTGTGCTCAGGTGTCTGTGCTATGTTGGGATGCTTCACCCAGGGTGCTGTGGGGACCGAGGCTGTGCCCTGTGCCCTGTACTGAGCCGAGGGAGAGGGCGCTGTGTCTGCTGCCCTGAGAGGGTGTGAGGCCAGGACAGCCTGTGCTCAGGTGTCTGTGCTATGTTGGGATGCTTCTCCCATGGTGCTGCGGGGACCGAGGCTGTGCCCTGTACCCTGTACTGAGCCGGAGGGAGAGGGCGCTGTGTCTCCTGCCCCCTGAGAGGGTGTGAGTCCAGGACAGCCTGTGCTCAGATGTCTGTGCTATGTTGGGATGCTTCACCCAGGGTGCTGCGGGGACCGAGGCTATGCCCTGTACTGAGCCGGAGGGAGAGGCCGCTGTGTCTGCTGCCCTGAGAGGGTGTGAGGCCAGGACAACCTGTGCTCAGGTGTCTGTGCTATGTTGGGATGCTTCACCCAGGGTGCTGTGGGGACCGAGGCTGTGCCCTGTGCCCTGTACTGAGCCGAGGGAGAGGGCGCTGTGTCTGCTGCCCTGAGAGGGTGTGAGGCCAGGACAGCCTGTGCTCAGGTGTCTGTGCTATGTTGGGATGCTTCTCCCATGGTGCTGCGGGGACCGAGGCTGTGCCCTGTGCCCTGTACTGAGCCGGAGGGAGAGGGCGCTGTGTCTCCTGCCCCCTGAGAGGGTGTGAGTCCAGGACAGCCTGTGCTCAGATGTCTGTGCTATGTTGGGATGCTTCACCCAGGGTGCTGCGGGGACCGAGGCTGTGCCCTGTACTGAGCCGTGGGAGAGGGCGCTGTGTCTGCTGCCCTGAGAGGGTGTGAGGCCAGGACAGCCTGTGCTCAGGTGTCTGTGCTATGTTGGGATGCTTCACCCAGGGTGCTGTGGGGACCGAGGCTGTGCCCTGTGCCCTGTACTGAGCCGAGGGAGAGGGCGCTGTGTCTGCTGCCCTGAGAGGGTGTGAGGCCAGGACAGCCTGTGCTCAGGTGTCTGTGCTATGTTGGGATGCTTCACCCAGGGTGCTGTGGGGACCGAGGCTGTGCCCTGTACCCTGTACTGAGCCGAGGGAGAGGGCGCTGTGTCTCCTGCCCCCTGAGAGGGTGTGAGGCCAGGACAGCCTGTGCTCAGATGTCTGTACTATGTTGGGATGCTTCACCCAGGGTGCTGCGGGGACCGAGGCTGTGCCCTGTGCCCTGTACTGAGCCGGAGGGAGAGGGCGCTGTGTCTCCTGCCCCCTGAAAGGGTGTGAGGCCAGGACAGCCTGTGCTCAGATGTCTTTGTTATGCTGGAGTCCTCCAGACTTCTCCCTCTCACAGGTGGTGCCAGCATTCTTGGAAGGCGCATTGTTTAATCCACCCCACCCCCACCCTATGCACAGCTACAGATTACTTCCGTCTCCTGGTTCTGTGTGATTTATGAAGTTCATTTCCTGGGTGCTGCTGAGTCAGGGCCTTTGTTCAGCACATTTAAAACCGCAGCATATTTTGCAGTAATGTGGGGGGAAGGAGAAAAGCTGACAATGTTTTAATTGTGAGAATATTTCATTCTGTGCTCTCGGCAGATGGATTGAGAAGTCTTTCGTTGGAGCAGGTGAATGCACGGGGGCATTTATTCAGCACCCACAACGGGCAGGTGCCTCTTCGTGCAGAGCCAGCAGGCGCTATAGCGCTATATATGGATTGATTACATGAAGCGATGCATCGGTATATTGTCACGTGAATAAATCAAAGCTTCAGCCTTAGAGGCGAAGGCAGTGTTTGCATAAGAGACGCAGCAGGCAGGCGGCCAGGGTCGACTCTCCCTTCAGAGCAATCCTGCAAACCAGAAGAGAAGCCCCAGTTATCCTGAGCCAAGACCTGGAGACAGGTACCTCTTTCGTTAGCAGCTCTTTGTAGCGCCGAGAAGCACCAGTGTGTTGTACATGGAGCAAAGTAATCACAATTATGAAACGCTACAAAGTGTAATGGAAAGACATCAGTGCAAAAGGTGTGACCAGGAGGACCTCGGACATGGTCCCTTATAACAGGAAGACATCATTTATAGCAAGACTTAATGAATACTAACCTATAATTAATACGGTTCGAAGCAGGGGAAACCAGCTATTATACATTAAACGGGGCAGACACCATGGGTCAGATTTATCAACGTTTTCCGTCACCCGTGTGCCGCACTAGGTAACGTAAGGTGGATGCAAAACCTAGATGAGAATTCCCGAGCCGCACAAGTCCACCTCGCGTAGCACTCCGTGGCTTGGTAAATCTGGAGTAACTCAAGGCAGTGTAAGTCCATTCCCTGCCGCACTCTAAATTGTAGGGGTGCTGCATGGGTGGAGTGTGGGTGTTTCCACACTTCCACCCACGTATTCTGAGGCATTCCCAATTCTACCATTAGTTGCAGACCTAGGAATGCATGAGGATTGTAAGCCTTCCCACGAGTAGACATATCTGTATTCCTTCTCGGTGTTTCCTCTTTCCATGTGTGCCTCATTCTTCAACGCACTTAGAAGGAGGAATATACCTCTCAGGATTGTATCTGTGCACGAAGCACCCCTTCGTGCACAAAAGCAATCCTGCCTGTACCTCCGGCACCCTTACTCCATGGTGCAATGGTGCCTGCATTGGTGCTAGGCTGCTAATTGTGCACCAGCACAGGAGAGGACCGGAATGAGCCATTTCTTGATAGAAATGGCACATTCCTGCCCTCCCTTTTTCAATCAGCACAATGCAGACCAGCGCAGCAGGATGTCTTGCTGCGTTCCACTACGTGAAAGTTTGATAAATGTGGCCCAATGGGTTTTCATTATTTTCTGAAAGATATGAGGTTGGGGTGAATTCATACCTGACGAAGTAGACACTTCCATTGGTTCGGCTGCAGCACCAGTGAATGATTCATTTAGATTTGAGGAGTGTTTTAATTTCGTTGTCGCCAGGTAAAGAGAGTTGAGCACTTAAGATTCCATTCACATTCGGTCATAATAAGAAGCTTGACCAGATAAGGTGGTTTCTTTTAGGAAAATGGTTTAAAATTGTTTTTTTACTTCTATGGACAGAGTACATCTCTCAAGATTGTGCAGATCTGAAAAGATTTCTACTCCGAGAACTTACGTCTTAATCTTAGTTATTCACTTAGCATTGTCCAAGCCTCCTGCCTCAGCGCTGTGTTGGCTGTACTGCTGAAGGTGTGACGGCTTCAAGGAAAGAAGAGCCACCAACAGAGAAGAAAACGGATGAAAATGAAGACCAAAGTATTGGTCTTTCAGAGTGATGGTCGACTACTTGCAGACTCCACGCCTCCGTGTCCATGTGACAGCCAGTGAGAGCAGGCACGGAGTGGAGGCTATTGTGCTTTCAGGGTCAAGGCCGACTACTTGCAGACTTCACGCCTCCGTGTCCATGTGACGGTCATACTTCTCACCGCTGAGTCCATGTGATGGCCAGTGGGAGCAGGCACGGTGTGGAGGCTATTGTGCTTTCAGGGTGAAGGCTGACTACTTGCAGACTCCACGCCTCCGTGTCCATGTGACGGTCATACTTCTCACCGCTGAGTCCATGTGATGGCTAGTGGGAGCAGGCATGGTGTGGAGGCTATTGTGCTTTCAGGGTGAAGGCTGACTACTTGCAGACTCCACGCCTCCGTGTCCATGTGACGGTCATACTTCTCACCGCTGAGTCCATGTGATGGCTAGTGGGAGCAGGCACGGTGTGGAGGCTATTGTGCTTTCAGGGTGAAGGTAGACTGCTTGGAGACTCTTCGCCGCCGCGTCCATGTGACGGCCAGTGGGAGCAGGCACGGTGTGGAGGCTATTGTGCTTTCAGGGTGAAGGTAGACTGCTTGGAGACTCCACGCCGCTGTGTCCATGTGATGGCCAGTGGGAGCAGGCTCGGTGTGGAGGGTATTGTGCTTTCAGGTTGAAGGCAGACTACTTGGAGACTCCTCGCCGCCGTGTCCATGTGACGGCCAGACTCCACACCGCCATATCCATGTGACGGCCAGTGGTAGCAGGCACGGTGTGGAGGCTATAGTGCTTTCAGGGTGAAGGCAGACTACTTGGAGACTTCACGCCGCTGTGTCTATGTGACAGCCAGTGAGAGCAGGCACGGTGTGGAGGCTATTGTGCTTTCAGAGTGATGGCCGACTACTTAGAGACTCCACGCAGCCGTATCCATGTGACAGCCGGTGGAAGCAGGCACAGTGTTGAGGCTATTGTGCTTTCAGGGTGAAGGCAGAGTGCTTGGAGACTCCACGCCACCGTGTCCATGTGACGGCCAGACTTCACACTGCTGTGTCCATGTGACGGCCAGTGGGAGCAGGTACGATGTGGAGGCTATTGGGCTTTCAGGGTGAAGGCAGACTGCTTGGAGACTCCACGCCGCTGTGTCCATGTGACAGCCAGTTAGATCAGGCACTGTGTGGAGGCTATTGTGCTTTCAGGCTGAAGGCCGACTACTTGGAGAGTCCTCACCGCCGTGTCCATGTGACGGCCAGTGGAAGCAGACACGGCGTGGAGGCTATTGTGCTTTCAGGCTGAAGGCAGACTACTTGGAGACTCCACACTGCCATGTACATGTGACGGCCAGTGGGAGCAGGCACAGTGGAGGCTATTGTGCTTTCAGGGTGAACGCAGACTACTTATAGACTCCACACTGCTGTGTCCATGTGACGGCCAGTGGAAGCAGACACAGTGTGGAGGCTATTGTGCTTTCAGGGTGAAGGACGACTATTTGGAGACTCCTTGCCGCCGTGTCCATGTGACGGCAAGACTCCACACTGCCATGTCGATGGGAAGGCCTGTGGAAGCAGACACGGTGTGTAGGCTACCGTGCTTTCAGGGTGAAGGCAGACTACTTAGAGACTCCACGCCGCTGTGTTCATTTGACGGCCAGTGGGAGCAGGCACGGTGTGGAGGCTATTGTGCTTTCAGGGTGAAGGCTGAGTACTTGGAGACTCCACACCGCCATGTCCATGTGATAGCCAGTGGGAGCAGGCACGCTGTGGAGCCTATTGTGCTTTCAAGGTGAAGGTAGACTGCTTGGAGACTCCACACCGCCATATCCATTTGACGGCCAGTGGGAGCAGGCATGGTGTGGAGGCTATTGTGCTTTCAGGGTGAAGGTAGACTGCTTGGAGACTCCAAGCCGCCATGTCCATGGGACGGCCAGTGGGAGCAGGCACGGTGAGGAGGCTATAGTGCTTTCAGGGTGAAGGCAGACAACTTGGAGACTTCACACCGCTGTGTCTATGTGACAGCCAGTGAGAGCAGGCACGGTGTGGAGGCTATTGTGCTTTCAGGGTGATGGCCGACTACTTAGAGACTCCACGCAGCCGTATCCATGTGACAGCCAGTGGAAGCAGGCACAGTGTTGAGGCTATTGTGCTTTCAGGGTGAAGGCAGAGTGCTTGGAGACTCCACGCCACCGTGTCCATGTGACGGCCAGACTTCACACTGCTGTATCCATGTGAAGGCCAGTGGGAGCAGGTACAATGTGGAGGCTATTGAGCTTTCAGGGTGAAGGCAGACTACTTGGAGACTTCACGCCCCTGTGTCCATGTGACGGCCAGTGGGAGCAGGCACTGTGTGGAGGCTATTGTGCTTTCAGGCTGAAGGCCGACTACTTGGAGACTCCTCACCGCCGTGTCCATGTGACGGCCAGTGGAAGCAGACACGGTGTGGAGGCTGTTGTGCTTTCAGGCTGAAGGCAGACTACTTGGAGACTCCACACTGCCGTGTCCATGTGACGGCCAGTGGAAGCAGACACGGTGTGGAGGCTGTTGTGCTTTCAGGCTGAAGGCAGACTACTTGGAGACTCCACGCCACCATGTCCATGTGACAGCAAGTGAGAGAAGGCACGGTGTGGAGGCTATTGTGCTTTCAGGGTGAAGGCCAACTACTTCGAGACTCCTCGCCACCGTGTCCATGTGACGGCCAGACTCCACACCGCCATATCCATGTGACGGCCAGTGGGAGCAGGCACGGTGTGGAGGCTGTTGTGCTTTCAGGCTGAAGGCAGACTACTTGGAGACTTCACGCCGCCACATTCATGTGACGGCCAGGGGAAGCAGTCTCTGTTGCTCGTCATGTTTTTTTGTAGATTTTTTACTCCACAGTCTAGAATTTTTCTTAAGCCACTCTTGACAGAGTTGAGTCATCGTGAATGTTGTGTGATGTGGAGACCTGTGTGAGACTCAGCTCTCTCCTCCGCGGCGGTGCTAAAGTGGAGACAATCCGTGGGAGGATAGGCTGAGAGCTATGACTCACTAGTCTAGATGTATTTCTTTAATTAGGCACTCTGCCCGCCTATCATTCTGGATGTTAATGCAATGTAGGTTTATACGAATGATGATACACCATGTGAACGCCCCCCCGTAAGTCTGTTTTATATATTTAAGTATGTTTTTTATGTTTTTAGTATGGCACATACGCATTTAACTTATATTAGGAAGGTTTACTCTTTTGTACAATTTTTTGCATTTCCTCCGGGTGTCCTGCTGTACTGAACTGATTCCCACAGCTGTATAATTTAAGATGGCTACAGGCAATTAAGATTAATTTTAACCTAGTTTACGACACAACTGTCAATATTTTATATAATATGATTAATTGCTGGCTTAATTTGAGATGTTATTTATTGTTCTGTACAAAGGTATTAACGGATTATTGATTGATTTTTGACTATTGTTGTATGTTTTTGTGGATTAAAGGTCGAGCGATTGACCGAATAAAGATATATGGATAGCATAGGATTAGAGGGATAATCCAGGTCTGAAACAAAAAGACCTTATTAGCCGGATTCTTAAACATTTTTGTGCATCTGAAGTACTTCAAAAACATCCTTTGCAAAGGTAAACATCCGTCACAGTGTACCCTCGCAAGTGACGTAATGCTCATGGATATTTCACCAACAGGATGTATTTTATGTTGGGGGGGGTTTCAGACTTTCAGGCCAGAGGTGGGTTTGCGGGTTTCCTTGATGGACCATGTTACAGGTGAACGCATGCAGCTCTCGCACTTGTTACATGTAATCACGCGCTATTTGCAGGAAGGGCCCCTCCCTCTTCCGAAAATGCTCACAAATGTACTGCTGTGGGGGTCAGGATTACATTAATTTCTAAGAGAAAAAGTGGTGAGAACAGCAACGAAACCTCTGGGCGGCTTGGAAGGGAATAAACTTGTCTACAGCAAACATTCTTTTAACTGTATAAAAAAAGAAAACAACATTTTATAGTAGAAAATTATTTTTGCCTCAACTTTCCCACAAACAGTACGTTCTGTTACACTTTCGCAGCACAAATAGCTGTGGAGTTCACACCTGGGTATCTGGGGGTTGCTGATATTGAGCCACGCGCTTAAAATTATTTCTGAATTTCTATCATTAAATAACATTACATACCATAACATAACATAGCATACCATAACATGACATTAAATAACATTACATAGCATACCATAGCATAACATAGCATTACATAACATGACATAGCATAAGTTTTCCAGTTGGTTTCAGAAGGAGATGCAGTTTGGGGATCTCTTTCATTAGGGAAAAGAGTTACAGAGCATGGAGATTAAGGGTCCGATTATGAGTCTGGGGGTCTGCAGACCCCCAGACTTGCGGTGGAGGTCAGACCACCGCTGCTGTGGTGATCTGACAGCCATATTACAACAGTGGCAGTCAGTGCCGCCAGAAGACCGTCGTCTCCGCCAGGATCTCTGATCCCAGTGGGATGACGGCAGTCGTGGTTGTAATCAGCCACGCAGCTCTGCCGTCAGCGCCGCGGTGCAGATTACAACCATGTTCCTTGCCAGTCTTTCCATGGAGGTTCATCTGCCATGAAAAGGCTGGCGGAAAACAAGTGCAGGGGGCCACAGGTGGGCCCGTGTACTGCCCACAACATTGTAATGGGCAGTGCAGGGGCCACCCTCCCCAGCACCGTCAGAATGAGAACTTTCTGCTGTGCAGACTGTGCACATTACAAGGGTGCTGGGGGGGCCCACTGTGCTATGGCATCGAGTCGACTTCATGTGGAGCCGAGTCCAATGTCGCTGCACATTTTCCACTAGGCTGACCATTGGATACCTTGTTTTGTCCTGGTCAGCCCAGTGGAAAACTCATAATAGGACGGGTGTGGAGACCACCAGCTCTGCGGGGGACTCCTCACCACGGGTCTGGTGGTGGGGTTTTCTGACCGCCAACCTCGTAATCAGACCCTTAAACTGAAGATCCTTGATCTCCAAAGGCACAAACTTGAAAGCAGAAGTTTTGTCAAGGTTAAACAAGGCATGACCTTGAACATGTTTCATAAGTGACTGTGATGGACTCATTGCAGCAGAGTGAGGCCCATCCAAAGAATATCAAGAACTCAACTAAAAGACACTTTGAGTGCCAAGGGTGCATGTAAAATTGCTAAATGTGTATGTGTGCACACGTTTCTGACATATCAGTTTACCAAAACCAAAAATTAGCACATAAAATGCAGTCAGCATCAAACAAATAATCAACAACAGTGACATCATTTAGTACAACACTGTCAACAATAAGAACACAAAATTAAAACTGTAGCACCTCCCACATCAGAGTGCTTCAGGCTAGGACCGGGTCTCCGTTCCAAGGGCCATTGTGGACTTCCATTAGAATTCTTAAAAATGAGGGCTCATTACATTAATGCATCGGCAGCCCCTCAAAACTGCTGCCCGGCATTGTCAACCACGAACGGTTGGCGCTTTCTGATCACTCATAAATGGTCCATTCTCAGGGTCAATGGGAGGCAAAGTAGAATCAGAAATTCTGTCATGAATAATTTCAAAACAGGCTCTTGATCTTTTCAATATTAGACTTAGTCAGTAAATATATTTGATATTAGAACAGTAATTAAACCAGCAAAAATAACACATTTCATTAAATCAACTGTAGGCAGCACATAAATTGCCCAGGACAAAAATAAGTAAGCCGCATTTAAAAAAAGGCATATTGAAACAGTAAAATCATTAATTTCAGGAAGAGAGAGTTCTTCATTACAACATCAGAGTGTGCTCAGAAAGCCCATAACATTGTGTGCACATTGCAAGCTTGCCTGGAAACAATCCAAGTAAAATAAGCAACTGATTCCAGGTTAAAGCGAGCAAAATAAATGAAAAACAGGCATTGCAATGCCAATAGGTCTGGCTTTAAAGGAATGTTGTATGCTAATGGTAATGTGAAGCCTTAGCAGTAAATAGCAGTGGAATGGATATGTGTGGAAGCAAAGAACTGTTGAATAATATTGGTTTATTACAAAAGTCCAGGTGACTGTTGCACTGTCAATCCCGAAATAAACATCTATGCAGGTTAATGACTGCCCTCCACCCATCTGTGCTGCTGCCAAAGAAAAACACCAGGAATTATCTAGTTATCGAAGACACCCTAAAAGCATTACTGTGTCATGTGTGTGTCCCTGAAAGTTCAAGCTCAGGGAGCTAAATAAAAAACAATATCATCAGAGCTGTAAAGAGGCCAGGCACTATTTTGTGGAAGCACCCAACTTTTGCCCAATCAAACATATCCTGGCTCCCAACATGTGAACTGCGCCAAAGCCCATCTCTACTGATTCCCACATAATATTCTGGTGACAGCTGTGCTGTCAAGCCAGACCATAATGAAAGATTACCTTCAAACAGAAAATGGCCAAAATGCGCATGTAATGAAGTAACTAGCTGTACATTTGAGTCCTCTTGTAATATTTTGAACAGCATGAATGAGTCATGTATTACAGAACAATTCTGTGACACTTAAATACACCACATTCTGTCAGCAACAAAACTGAGATGTTGCACAAAAAATAACCTTTTTTGCTCTTTTCCATCTGTTGACTTGTATTGTTAAGATGCAATTACACTTTAATTTCTTCAGAATGTATGATGCTAAAAGGAAGCTTTCCATAGTCTGGCAATAGAAGTATTTACTGTAGCCAGAGCATGCTGCAGACTTTGTCCTTGAAACGTTACCTCCTTCGAGCTTATGAAAGATACAACTGACTAACAGGCAAGACAGATGAAAAGTAATTCACAATTTATATTTGTTTAATTTTACAGCAAAATAAATGCATGCATATTTATTTTTCGGTAATTTTAGAAACTTTGTTGAGGTGAGGCGGCATCTTCCAATGGCAACTAAAAGGCTTCTTGCTGCAAAGGTGGGTTTCATTGGTTTTCTCTGCAATAAAGTTTACTTTTACAATAATGTTTCGACCATTTTTCAAAATGACTTATAAACTTTATTAAACGTATAGAGTTCACAAATTGTAAATGTGGTACACCCATGTGGGCAGCTAAAATACGAAAAGCATGACCACCACTATTAGAAAGCTCCAGCAATCATTCCAGTAGAATCTTGCGGAGACCAATCAAAGATCTCCTAAAACTAGCAAAGTAGTGTGAGCTCGGTCTTTGCTGTCCTGCTCCAGGGTGAAGTATCATTCTGACAGAAGTGCAGGGCCCAGCAACTGAGAAACAAAATAGTGGAATGAATACAAACTGAAGACCAATTTCGTAAATGTCGAGATGTAAAAGCTGGCTATAAAAAATGAAAGACAAATAAAGGAAAAATGAAAAGAAAAAGATCTCTCACCTTTCCACTGAAAGGCAGCGAGCATGGAAGTCTAAGGAATCTGGTGACGCGTCAGAGCACGTGGCTGAATCATCTGAAAAGTGACTAACCTCCCCATTTTCCTTTTCGTGGTGACTTGGGACATAGTTAGGAAATGTAATTGCAATGAGTCAAGTCGAGCCGGGAGGTATGGCTGAATAAACAAAGTTTACCTTAGGACTTGGTTGTCTTCATGGATCCCAAGCTCTCCAGCTGAAAGCTTCTCTGTTTTTCTTGCAAGTGGTAGCCAAGAGGTCAGTCACGTTTGTCAGGTTGCATGACCTATGCCGAAGAAGAATAAAACTTCCACTTGGTGGCTCTGCCTCTCGGCGGCTGATGCTGGTTATCTGAGGGTGGATTCCCTCAATTGCATAGTGTTCGAGGCTTTTCACTTACACCTGGGTTGAGGATGGAGACTCATGCTGGACATATCTATCAGGTTGGATATGGTTCGTGGTAACTTGTGGTGTGGACTTTTGTCGACATTGGCATGTTGGTGAAGTCCAGTGAGGATGGGTTTTTCCCGGCTCATGCTAGTACTTGATTCGTCTCTTAGTGGCTCTCAGAAACATAGTAAGTTTCAGGACAGTGGAGTTTTCCTCTGGGCAGCACCGACTACTGTTTGCTGGAGTCACTTTGGAATATGATACTAGGGGCCAGATGTAGCAAAGGTTATTACCTATTCTGTGTCTATGGGAAAAAGTGTTCGTACATATGGCCCTAAATGTGTCTCGTGTCTCCTGTACATCATTTAAGCAGGCACGCTCTCAGCTTCTCGGATTGACCACTGCAGATCCTTCTAGCTATCAAACCTCAATGTGTCTTGGGCATCTGGCCTCCAACAACAGATGGACACCAGCAGATAGAACAGTATCTGTTCTGAGGAGAGAGTCGAGTACAGGCTTGTGCCAGCTCACGCGTGCAGAACACTTCTGTACAACATGTTGGCTCAACTTTGATTTGATTTATAATGCAAAGCTTTAACAACTGCACTAAAATTTGTTAACATCAAGGTTCCAATTGTAAGTTTCTTTAATCTGGCATTCATAGTTAGGTATTTATTCATTTTTTTGTATTTTGATGGCTTATCGCTGTGAAGTCACCTTGCAGCATTGCGTTTCTACAGAAACATCAGAAATGTGGTTGTATGTGGTATTGATTTTGTCGCTGCTGGTGCAATCACTGATGCTCACAAGCAGAACTGTTCACTTACATGAAGCAGCTAGCTCTGCCGTCGAGATGTTGCTGGTCCATGCACTGTCAGGGTGTTAAGGAAAAGATTCCTGAACACACTAGTCAAGATGGTCTTCTTGCATGATGGGTGATCAGACAGACTAGGAGGGGGTCTTCTTGAATGATGAGGGATAAGACGGAGCTCTGGGGGACTTCCTGAATGATGGGTAATCAGGCAGAGCTCTTGGTTTCTTCATGAATGATGGGTGATCAGACAGAGCTCTGGGGGTCTTCTTGAATGATGGGTGATCAGAGGGAGATTTGGGGGTCTTCGCGAGTTATGGGTGATCAGACAGAGCTCTGGGGGACTTCTTGAGTGATGGGTGATCAGACACAGCTCTGGAAGTCTTCCTGAGTAATGGGTGATCAGGCAGAACTCTGGGGGACTTCTTGAGTGATGGTTGATCAGATAGAGCTCTGAGCTGAAGCACTGAGACTTCCTGGTGCAGTGTCCATGAACTCTGATAGTTCCCCCCTTGCTTTCTCATTCTGAAATATTGGGACATGTCTATTCTGGTGCTTCCTCAGGTCACTTCATCTTGAGTTATAATGGGAGTGATTTCCTGGATCTATCTGTATTCTGGCATGCATCCTGTGTACGTCCCATAGACTGAATACGCATTGATCATTTGTTCCTCTAGTAGACACCAGAGTTTCATCAAAGCCAGGGTGATGTGCTTGGCCCTTTTTTGTTGAAACAAACTCTTTTAGGTTGATGCTATGAATATAGTAAATCTCCTCCTAACTGCAAGATGGCTGATGGCCTGCCTTTTGTAAAAGATCTTCCTGTCTGAGTGCCTCCCCTGTCTACTCCGCATGACAATCTTCTGATGAGACGAAGGGAGGAGATTCTCACCTGCTGAGCCTGGTGCCCGTGTTCTGCTCCACCGCCTTGGACCATAGGAGGCCACCTTTCCGTCTACCTATGACTATGACTCTAATTTACACCTTCCTGCACAAAAAAGCTTTTGATAAATTTCCACCTCGGTTAATATGGAACGCTCTGATTACCCGAGGGTTTGTTGATGCTGGAAACCTGACCAAGAAGATAGAGAGAAGCGGAAGGAGAAGAGTAAGTGCAACCGAGGTACACAGGAAAAATGACCGTATTTTAGTGTGTGCTACTTTCTTATGATAATTCGTGGTTAGAGCTGGAGACGACTCTACTGCCCTTGTGATGAATTCAGAACATTTTAAACACATTTCAATAAGTAGGTAGAAGGAGCCGTGGTAAAGTCATGATATGAACCCCAGCATGGAGGTTCGTGTATCTGGCCTTCACTGCCTCCCCTTGGAGGCAAAGGATGCTTTTCATACAGCTGTGTATCCAAGAGAGATTTCACAAACAAACTGGGTAAATATATACAACTACTGGCAATTCTTATCTTTGGCGTTTTCAAACTGTCTCTTAAATGTTTTTCCTCACCACGTTTGCTGAATTAAGGTTGCCTATATGCTTGATGCCAAGCTAGAAAAAAATGACGCCACTCTGTCTGATGCCATTCATGATCCAGTGGTGACACTAGATCTTTGCAGACACATTACTCTTTGTAGTGGTCGGCAGTTAAATAATCTACCCATTGATGTCATACTGGTAGGGCTTTAGGCCAGTCCACTGTCACCATTGTTGATTTTCTCATTAATCTCATTTGCTTGTCCCTTATTCGATGGCTTTCCTTCCTTATTTTAACTTTATCCTTCCTATGGAGCATGGCCTATTTACCATCCTTCGGGCTGAATAACTTGTATCCTTCCATTGTTTACATTCAGAGAACTATTTTTTTATTTTTCTTTCAGCACTCCATGGAAGTGGATGCTTGTCAAATCTCTCCCTAGTGCGCTGATAACCCTTTGAAATTAATGCTCTACACCTGCTCCACGTTGCTGCAACCCCTCAGCTTATCCATTGCTCCCCTCACCCCTCCCAATCAGGCTTTTCCTTGTAGTATATGGGTCACATTTACCCCTCTTGAAGCTCCTCCATTCTTTTCCTGCACCTCCCCCACTCACCTTCCTGTCTCACCCAGCAGCTCCCCCTTGATTTCCTTCCTCCAAAGTCTTTGCTCCATCACCCCTCCCACTGTTAATCTTTGCTTTTTCTAAAAGTTTTTCTTAACTTTGTGGAAAGCTATGCAGCTGCAATTCCCTGGCAGGCTACTCATTCTACCAAATACAGGTTTATATTTTTATTTTTATTACTACCCTAAGATTGCTGTCAGACATCTTGGAATGGTAAAGACATGATAAACAAAACTGTTGCAGCCGTATGTCACAGGGGTGCACATAGGATGTGATACATGCATGCATACAACATTATGTTGGGCCACCATAGCAGCGTAATTTATAATCACAGGTTTGATTACCGGTGGAACGTGCACGTGTCATCATGTTTGTTTTGCTGATGCTTTACCACATGGGGTAAAACATTAATTTCTCCATTATGTCTGTTTAGGAAGCCAAAATGTGAGATAGATTGGCTCTGTCCAAGATTATTGCTCTTGGCTGGTTAAGTAGCCTCAAGTTTGTTGACATTAATACATCTGGTGTCTTCAATATAAGGCTAGAGACAGACTCCCTATCATGCATTCAAGGACAAGAACAAAATATGACCTATAATTTGTTAAGGTGTTCTGAGTCCTCAACAGGTATTTGAGGAAATAATTGTGCCCCTGGAGTACTTTGCTACTAATGGAAGGTTCGGGAACATGTGTGCGGCTTGATCCATGATGCGCATCTTGTGGGCGGAATGTCAACTTCTGCGCAATGTAACGAGGCCGCTGCTGTAACTGCACTACACGGACCAGGGCCTCATTGCATCTCCTGGTTTGTTTCCTGAAGAGCTCGTTGTCCTTGCCATGAGTACAAACACAAGTTCTTCACTTGCAGCTTGATCTGACTCCTTACCTGACCATTCTGTGATCTCCTAGTTTGTCATACGTGTGCTCTTGATACAGACATCTCGAGCTGTCAGCAGACGACAGCATTGTGTTCAATCTTACTCAGAGTCAGCATTTGCTCCTGATTAGATGACCTTTTTCCCGATCTCACGTCCTCACATTTTCCTGGGGCTTTCTTCACAATTCTTTGTTTGTCCTCAGGGTCGGACTGGGGCAGAAAATAGTCACAGGCACCAACACAAAAGTGGCTTCCATCAGTGAATCAAAGAGCTGGAAAAAGTGGCCACGTTTGCAAATAGGGTCAGTTTTTAATAAACTTATAACGGCACGCTACCAGTAGCATCTCGCAGGCCGTGGAAGGGGCGGGCCGGGAGGCGCAGGAGGGAGGGGAGGGAGGGAATGAACATTATTATTTTCTTTTTTTTTTAAAACACTTACCTCCTCCGCCCCTCCTCCATCCCTCAATGCTCCTTTGCCTCTGCAGGTTCCCAGCCTGCCCAGCGCCAATCCTGACGCTGCTCAGAGCAGCATCAGGATTGGCTGGGAGTGCCCAACTGGGGCGTTCCCAGGCAGACTGGGAGCCTGTGCGGGCTCTCTCCAGCGCGGCAACTGTATCGCTGGGCTGCAGAGAGCATACAGCGCCGAGACGGCCGGCCAAACACTCATGCGCTGTGAAGGGACTCCCCCTCAGTGCACGTCACCCCCGTGGCCTCGCCCCTTTCAAATAAAACAATACTAAACATAATTTGTTATAGCTTTCTTGAAAAGGTTTTGCGGTGGCCGCTGCTGGCGGGGGCGACGCTCCTCCACCCATACGGAGGAGCCGCCCCTGCATGTTCCGAAAGTGTTTTGAAAGGCAGCATTGACTGCAGGCATTTGTGCTTGTTGCAGGATATATTTGTGGCAATATCAGAGAAACCCACAGGAAACACTGGTACACCAAGCCAAAAACAGACCCCAAGATGGCAAAAAACCTTCCCACACACACACCTGTCAGAGCAGCCCATCAGGCTGCCGATTCCCGATAGGCCAGTCTGACTCCGTTTGTCTCTTCCCTGGGGCACAGCTTGCTTATCCTTGCTTTTGATTCACTTGGGTGCAGCCTTTCACTGCTGATGTCATGAAACCACTTTTTAATTGAATTCCATTATTAGCATTCCAGAACACCATAGCCCTCCTTACCTTATGCTGAAACAACCAAGCGCGGCCCAGATCTTGCCATAGTCTTGGGGCAGCATACACTTTCTTCCTCAAGGTGTTCACCTTTACAGAAGCCAGTCAGGAGCCCTTATGATGTCAGTGCAGTGTGTTTACAGTCTCCAGATGATTAGAAGTGCAGACTGATACACTTCAGAGGATTTCCTCAAAGGCATGTTGATGATGTGTTGTGTGAGGTTTTTGGAGAGCTAGCCCTTGCATGGTGCAATTCAGTTTAAAATGCAGTTTCCAGTTTAAGAAAGGATTACACGTGGATAGGACCATATATTGGAGTCAGCTGGAGACTGGTGGTCATTTTGCCTCCAACAACAATTTTCCCTCTTTCAAACCACCTGCATTCATGGTTCTTTCCTTCTCCAACAGTTCATCATTGGTTGGTTCCTTGCTATTGGCTAAAGAATTAATGTAGTAGAATCCTCCAAACACCATGAAATGTTTCCCCAATGTATCTATTTGAGTAACTAAAATAAATGCACCTTATTCACTGTCTGAGTTTGCACTTGATAGCTTACCTACAGAGCGTCGCACAGTGTGAACTACTCTTCGACTTACCGTGGGCTATGTGTGGTGGTTGTACCCTTTGTTGGGCTATAGGTCACAGCATAGTGCCTCCTCATTTGTTCCAGAATGCCCCTTTGAGGACTACATGTGCGCCCCCTTAAGAAAAAGGAACTATTAATGTTGGGAGAGTGTGATGGAATGGAAGTGACATCCTCCTCATGTTTGCGATGGCCTTCAGCAGCTATACAACCATCCGGTGCTGTCAATAATCTCTGATTGCAAATGCACCATGACCTTGCAAACACCACTGTTTGCATTTTTTGCAGTCTCAATAGATACTCACCAACTGTTGAGTCACCTTATTTGAAGCTAAGGTTTAGGACAGGAAACTGTCAGTTGTTTCCTCAAGGGGTCAGTGTCCACATCATCTGGCTCCTGTAGGTACATCTTACAGGCGTTGACGTCTATCATGAATACCAAGGGATTATGGCTGTTGCCTCTGGTCCAGCCTTGAGTACAGGTGGGTTCAAGACATTGATGTGACCTGGAGGCTAGGGTCGGTGGGTGGCCAGTGGAACAGCATGCAAGTGGGATACACATGTTCAGCTTCTGACTCTGTCTATGTCACTTGCAGGTTCTACCACATCTGGTGCTTGTGCAGGGGCTTCCGGCTGCTGTCTGGTCGCAGGGCGTGTCCCAGATAGAAGTTCAGGTAGTAGATTTTATTTAACACATCTCAGGTAACATGATTCCTAGAATAAAAAAAACACAATATTTGTAATAATCCAGCTCCTTGTGAGTTTCTTCTTCAGAGAGTGGATGTCTTCTGCCTTAGAAGGTAGTAAGATGCTCTCATGAACCATCAACCCTGCCCCGTTACTGAAGGTTCCTTCAATGGATTCAGGTGGAACCTATGCACTTCATGTTTAGACTCCGCCCACTGTATTGACATACTTTTAGTGAGTCTCTTCCCATTAGCGAGAAAGATGAAACTAAGGAGTGAGAGGGGAATCATGCTGGATGGCGCCCTGTGGCTTGAGATGTACCACCCTAGGGACTCCTTCCTTCTTAACTTTCTTCCCTTCTGATCCTTGTGCCCTCCCCCCACCTTGAGTGATCCCTTGTTTATTCCATCTTCACCCTTTGTCACTCTCTCTTTCCTCCCTGGATCCTGTAACTGACCTTCCTTACCCCTTCCTCACAACTAACCAACCTTTTACTTCCAGTCGGAGTCTTCAATTCATGCAGAGATATCTCAGTGCTTCCGGTTCCGGTCTTAGCAAGGAGATCGCATATTGAAGGACCATGGAAGAGCGGCCTGAATTTTTCATTTCCGTATGATTTTTTTTTTTTATTATTTACTTAATTCTGCATCTTGTGATGGGATTCCAGTGATGTTTTTCCTACCTAGGACTATCTTGCTTGCAGCCACTGCATTCTTCCCCATCATTCTGTCCTCCTTATCTCATGATGTTGTGTCTACCACTTTATTTCCAAACTCTATATTCAGCCCCCACATCTCCATTCCATTTCTTTGCATTCAGCGATGATTCCTCACAGCTTCTCCACCCATTCACACATCATGCTACACTTCCTAAATCATGCTTTGCTGACATTGAATGTGTTTTATGTAATCATATGTTACTGTCACTCTGTTTTGTGTTGAACTGTACTGTGTTGAGAATGTGATTGATGTTTTATAAACAACAACCAAATCCTCCCGCTCATAATTTTCACCCAATGGGTAAAGTTTGCAGGCAAACTGAAGGTACAAACTAGCACACATAATTCTCAATACATATTTTAATATTCAAGAGTCACTGATTCTCTGGGGGGTAATGTGAAACCTAAAATAAGAAAAACTACCCCAGACTATTAAAAAAGACCATGTATACATCCAAAAAACTAACCAAAGTTCTTCTTTGTCCTAAGTCATTAGGATGTTTATCTAAGTTGGTGTTCCCAACATTGGGCCCCACTGAAGTAAATAATTCTAAGATACCTTCCTGGGCTCTAAATCTAAGATAACCTGAAAAGGTGTATCACAAGGACCGATCCAGGCAGCCTCAATCGTTCAGTCTCAATCAGTCGTACATATCAAAGAAAGTCTGCGTCTTCTACTGTCTCTTGCTTTTATCACTGACTAGGGGTAGACAAACAGTGTACCTTAGCATAACAGGTAAATTGTTGATTATCTTGTAATCCAGCAATTGCCATCTGCTTTTAAATCACCATCACTAGTGTCCATCGGTAGTTCCAGTTGGCCCAGATACCGGTGGTAAATTACCTCTTGATTATAAATACTAGAGCAATATGCAATATCCTTCGCTAATTCTTAAACAAATGCTTGTGTGTTCCAATTCTTTTGTTATGGTATCAAAACAGCCTCACCTACTAGGACGTACAGAGCAAATTCCCTTCACATGTCAGTTTCCTTGAACCTTTCATTACCCTTTAATAATGTCACCAAGAGACCATCTCCAGGTCACCCGTAGGTGAAAAGACACAATAATGAGACCCTTCCCTTCCTTCATAACCAAATACATTACGAAGAAGTCAGAAATAACTTTTTTTATTCGCTTAAAGGCCTCCTGGGATACAACAAGGATATCCCATGATTCCCTTTTATGTGTTCAGCAAACCGCTCCCTATAGAAATCAGAAGCTAGATAATTCTCAAATACAGATAGCACCACATGCATCTAAAATCTTAAAACCAAACAACTCAAACTGCAGTGTGACCACCCGCCTCTTCTAACTGTGGTATGGATGGCGCTGAACTATTCTAATCTAAATGGAAAGAAAGGTGCATTAACACTGCCAGGTCCTAAAACCGTTTTATAAGTTCCAGCAAATTTGAGAGAGTACATTATCCTGGCAAAAAAGCATCAACAGTAATATATTGTTTTCACGATGCCCTGATCTTGGGTAATAACCAGATGATCTCGTGAAAGTGCAAAATTATCATCACAAAACATCATTCAGTCAAAATAAACCACTCCATCCCTGCCTGAAGAAGTGTGCTGTATCAGTAAATTTCCCTTTTGCGTCTTTCCAGAAACCAGAAAGACATTGCCTAATTATGAAAAATATAAAATACTAACACAAATGTGTTGTGTTAAAAGTACCTTGGTAATCAACAGCAAACGGTTACTCAGGAGCCCTAATCACAAGTCAAATTCAAGATGTAATTCATCCTTAGCAAATGTTGATATGGCCAAATTCCATGTCTGCACAAAATAAGTGAAACACTATTGTTCTTAGACCTCTTAGAGCAACTCAGATGCTCCCCACTCTCTTCAAGTAATCCTCGTTTCTCAGTAACTTGTAGCACCATTTGTAGTACTTTCTCTATTTTAAAGTGAGTCCTTGCCCAAAACCCACTCCAACGCCCATGGAACGCCTCTGACGCAGGGTAAGGCAATGCAGCGATGCGCTCTGTCTTTCCTTACTCCTTACCTACGAGGTAATGACAAGCCAAGCAAAGTGGCTTTGCGTGGCCTCATAGATTTTGATCTGCACTGCCGGAGCATCAAAAAAGTGATGCACTGGTGTTGCACAGACCTTGTAAATATGACCCCTGACCTATAGGAATGAGCAAGTGCATCCGCTGGAGTTACTCAGCTCTCAGTTGTAGCTAGGGATCAGCGGCAGTATGGTCCTGAGTGCTCCATAGGAAAACACCACTCAGACGTGTTGGGTTAGTAGTGCTTAGCTGGGTGACCAGGACAATACTGAGATGCTCAGAGTGACTTAGCAGGACAGCCTCCATCACATGGCCAGTGTGGTCTGCAAATGCATGGGTTTAAGTCATGCAGAATAGTAGCAACACATGCAGCCGGCTGAAAGTGTACACGATCACTCACTGGACACCATTACAGATGGTTCATCCAAGAATTATTGTGTTCAACACAATCAACCTGCTTCATGTTAGATCATCTTTGATTTGCACAAGTCTCATCCTCTTCACAAATATAATTCATAAGGCTACTTTTAGGGCAGTTCTTTAATTTAGTTGTTTGAACACACGCACTTGAGCCAACCAAGACTAGGTATGAACTCATAAAAAGTAGTCCAAGGATCACCCTAGACTATCCAACGAAGCCTCCCGCAATATTGGGATATTAAAGATTGAGCCTTCACCCCACTTGCAATGAAGCCTGCTTCCTCTCGGACACCACAATCATTAACTTCATCTGGTTTTGATAATCTTTAATGACTTCACCACCTTCCATAGTGCAGACCCTTCCGGGGTGGTAGGCAATTATTGGTTAAGGTTGAACTGGTCAGCACTATGGTTGATCTGAAGATTATAGTACTAGTACTACTGGTGATACCCATTGTCAGCTCAATTCTAAAAGCCCCAACGTTTGTGACGGCTTCATAATCTCCTATCCCGCTACACCCCTCACTCTCCATCACACCTCCCCTTCTGTGCATTTTTTCCACATATAGGAGTCCAGATCTCTGAGTTGTGAGCTTTGGTGGAAAGATGCTTGGCTTGCTTTATCGTGATTACTCCATCTTCCAACGCCTGAGGGATATCTGGTTTCGTACCTGCACGTACAGTACACAATGTAAATGTACTCATCACTAAGGCCGTCTCCATGGTGTGCTGTTTCTTGTGATTCTGTGTTTTGTGTTGTCTTTTGCTGAGTCCATGTGGGACATATGGTGTATACTAATTTATTTAATTCTTTTATCATTAGTTGGGTTTTGTGAAATGATGAATGCCTTTTTGAGGTAGCCTCGGAATGTTTCAGGTGATGGAAGCATTATAGGAAGGAGAGTAATCAATAACTCCTGGATGAACCAGATAATCAGCCAGGAGAAGGGTGGGGTGTGCAGATGGGAACCTACCTGCAGAGGTAACAAGGATATAGGATATAGGAAAGATAGGGCCATGCTTAATGGTTTGACCAGCAGGATAGGAGGAACTAGTTCAGAGGGTGATTAATAGGTTAGTCTTTGTGACTGGACTAACAAAATGGCCTGTGACTGATTTGTGGGCACATCAGATGAAATTATCCCTCATAGGTACACCGTATGCGTTCCTCAAGTAAACCTGTTATGTAACATGTGCCCACCTCAGTGTAAAGCAACGTAGGGGTGGTGCTAATAAAAATTATGTGTGCAACTCCTCTACACTGTTTGTAGGACCTCTGTGTACCGCTTCTATACACTGCTGGATACTTGACCCCTGTGTACTGCTCCTCTACACAGTTAATAGGACCCCTGTGTGCCACTCCTCTAAACTGATGGGTACCTGACCACTGTGTGCCGCTCCTGTACACTGCTGGGAACCTGACCACTGTGCGCCGTTCCTCTACACTGTTAATAGGACCCCTGTGCGCCGCTCCTCTACACTGTTAATAGGACCCCTGTGTGCCGATCCTCTACACTGCTGGGTACCTGACCCCTGTGTACCGCTCCTCTACACTGCTGGGTACCTGACCCCTGTGCGCCGCTCCTCTACACTGTTAATAGGACCCCTGAGCGCCGCTCCTCTACACTGTTAATAGGACCCCTGTGTGCTGACCCTCTACACTGCTGGGTACCTGACCCCTGTGTGCCGCTCCTCTATACTGCTGGGTACTTGACCCCTGTGTACTGCTCCTCTACACTGTTAATAGGAACCCTGTGTGCCGATCCTCTACACTGCTGCGTACCTGACCCCTGTGTGCTGCTCCTCTACACCGCTGGGTACCTGACCCCTGTGTGCCGCTCCTCTACACTGCTGGGTACCTGACCCCTGTGTGCTGCTCCTCTATACTGCTGGGTACTTGACCCCTGTGTACTGCTCCTCTACACTGTTAATAGGACCCCTGTGTGCCGATCCTGTACACTGCTGGGTACCTGACCCATGTGTGCCGCTCCTCTACACCGCTGGGTACCTGACCCCTGTGTGCCGCTCCTCTACACTGTTAATAGGACCCCTGTGCGCCGCTCCTCTACACTGTTAATAGGACCCCTGTGTGCCGCTCCTCTACACTGCTGGGTACCTGACTCCTGTGTGCCGCTTCTCTACATTGCTGGGTACTTGACCCCTGTGCGCCACTCCTCTACACTGTTAATAGGACCCCTGTGTGCCGATCCTATACACTACTGGGTACTTGACCCCTGTGTGCCGCTCCTCTCCACTGCTGGGTACCTGACCCCTGTGTGCCGCTCCTCTGCACTGCTGGGTACCTGACCCCTGTGTGCCGCTCCTCTACACTGCTGGGTGCCTGACCCCTGTGTACCGCTCCTCTACACTGCTGGGTACCTAACCCCTGTGCGCCGCTCCTCTACACTGTTAATAGGAGCCCTGTGCGCCGCTCCTCTACACTGTTAATAGGACCCCTGTGTGCCGATCCTCTACACTGCTGGGTACCTGACCCCTGTGTGCCGCTCCTCTACACTGCTCGGTACCTGACCCCTGTGTGCCGCTCCTCTATACTGCTGGGTACTTGACCCCTGTGTACTGCTCCTCTACACTGTTAATAGGACCCCTGTGTGCCGATCCTGTACACTGCTGGGTACCTGACCCCTGTGTGCTGCTCCTCTACACCGCTGGGTACCTGACCCCTGTGTGCCGCTCCTCTACAGCGCTAGGTACCTGACCCTTGTGTGCCGCTCCTCTACACTGTTAATAGGACCCCTGTGTGCCGCTCCTCTACACTGTTTATAGGACCCCTGTGTGCCGATCCTCTACACTGCTGGGTACCTGACCCCTGTGTGCCGCTCCTCTACATTGCTGGGTACTTGACCCCTGTGCGCCGCTCCTCTACACTGTTAATAGGACCCCTGTGCGCCGCACCTCTACACTGTTAATAGGACCCATGTGTGCCGATCCTCTACACTGCTGGGTACCTGACCCCTGTGTGCCGCTACTCTATACTGTTGGGTACTTGACCCCTGTGTACTGCTCCTCTAAACTGTTAATAGGAACCCTGTGTGCTGCTCCTCTACACCGCTGGGTACCTGACCCCTGTGTGCCGCTCCTCTACACTGCTGGGTACCTGACCCCTGTGTGCTGCTCCTCTATACTGCTAGGTACTTGACCCCTGTGTACTGCTCCTCTACACTGTTAATAGGACCCCTGTGTGCCGATCCTGTACACTGCTGGGTACCTGACCCATGTGTGCCGCTCCTCTACACCGCTGGGTACCTGACCCCTGTGTGCCGCTCCTCTACACTGTTAATAGGACCCCTGTGCGCCGCTCCTCTACACTGTTAATAGGACCCCTGTGTGCCGCTCCTCTATACTGCTGGGTACCTGACCCCTGTGTGCCGCTTCTCTACATTGCTGGGTACTTGACCCCTGTGCGCCGCTCCTCTACACTGTTAATAGGACCCCTGTGTGCCGATCCTATACACTTCTGGGTACTTGACCCCTGTGTGCCGCTCCTCTCCACTGCTGGGTACCTGACCCCTGTGTGCCGCTCCTCTGCACTGCTGGGTACCTGACCCCTGTGTGCCGCTCCTCTACACTGCTGGGTGCCTGACCCCTGTGTACCGCTCCTCTACACTGCTGGGTACCTGACCCCTGTGCGCCGCTCCTCTACACTGTTAATAGGACCCCTGTGCGCCGCTCCTCTACACTGTTAATAGGACCCCTGTGTGCCGATCCTCTACACGGCTGGGTACCTGACCCCTGTGTGCCGCTCCTCTACACTGCTGGGTACCTGACCCCTGTGTGCCGCTCCTCTATACTGCTGGGTACTTGACCCCTGTGTACTGCTCCTCTACACTGTTAATAGGACCCCTGTGTGCCGATCCTGTACACTGCTGGGTACCTGACCCCTGTGTGCTGCTCCTCTACACCGCTGGGTACCTGACCCCTGTGTGCCGCTCCTCTACACTGTTAATAGGACCCCTGTGTGCCGCTCCTCTACACTGCTGGGTACCTGACCCATGTGTGCCGCTCCTCTACACTGCTGGGTACTTGACCCCTGTGTGCCTCTCCTCTACACTGCTGGGTACCTGACCCCTGTGCGCCGCTCCTCAACACTGTTAATAGGACCCCTGTGAGCCGCACCTGTACACTATTAATAGGACCCCTGTGTGCCGATCCTCTACACTGCTGGGTACCTGACCCCTGTGTGCCGCTCCTCTCCACTGCTGGGTACTTGACCCCGGTGTGCCGCTCCTCTGCACTGCTGGGTACTTGACCCCCGTGTGCCGCTCCTCTCCACTGCTGGGTACCTGATCCCTGTGTGCCGCTCCTCTACACTGCTGGGTACCTGACCACTGTGTGCCACTCCTCTCCAATGCTGAGTACTTGACCCCTGTGTGCCGCTCCTCTACACTGTTAATAGGACCCCTGTGCTCTGCTCCTCTACAATGTTAATAGGACCCCTGTGTGCCGCTACTCTACACTGTGAATAGGACCCCTGTGTGCCGATCCTATACACTGCTGGGTACCTGACCCCTGTGTGCCGCTCCTCTATACTGCTGGGTACTTGACCCCTGTGTGCCGCTCCTCTCCACTGCTGGGTACTTGACCCTTGTGTGCCGCTCCTCTCCACTGCTGGGTACCTGACCCCTGTGTGCCGCTCATCTCCACTGCTGAGTACTTGACCCCTGTGTGCCGCTCCTCTACACTGTTAATCGGACCCCTGTGCGCTGCTCCTCTACACTGTTAATAGGACCCCTGTGTGCCGCTCCTCTACACTGTTAATAGGACCCCTGTGTCCCGATCCTATACACTGCTGGGTAACTGACCTCTGTGTGCCGCTCCTCTTCACTGCTGGGTATCTGACCCCTGTGTGCCACTCCTGTACACTACTGGGTACCTGACCACTGTGTGCCCCTCCTCTACACTACTGGGTACCTGACCCCTGTGTGCAACTCCTCTACACTGCTGGGTACTTGACCCCTGTGTACTGCTCCTCTACACTGTTAATAGGACCCCTGTGTGCCGATCCTGTACACTGCTGGGTAACTGACCTCTGTGTGCCGCTCCTCTTCACTGCTGGGTATCTGACCCCTGTGTGCCACTCCTGTACACTACTGGTTACCTGACCACTGTGTGATGCTCCTCTACACTACTGGGTACCTGACCCCTGTGTGCCGCTTCTCTACACTGCTGGGTACTTGACCCCTGTGTACTGCTCCTCTACACTGTTAATAGGACCCCTGTGTCCCGATCCCATACACTGCTGGGTAACTGACCTCTGTGTGCCGCTCCTCTTCACTGCTGGGTATCTGACCCCTGTGTGCCACTCCTGTACACTACTGGGTACCTGACCACTGTGTGCCGCTCCTCTACACTACTGGGTAGCTGACCCCTGTGTGCTGCTCCTCTATACTGCTGGGTACTTGACCCCTGTGTACTGCTCTTCTACACTGGTAATAGGACCCCTGTGTGCCGATCCTGTACACTGCTGGGTACCTGACCCCTGTGTGCCGCTCCTCTACACCGCTGGGTACCTGACCCCTGTGTGCCGCTCCTCTACACTGTTAATAGGACCCCTGTGCGCCGCTCCTCTACACTGTTAATAGGACCCCTGTGTGCCGCTCCTCTACACTGCTGGGTACCTGACCCCTGTGTGCCGCTCCTCTACATTGCTGGTTACTTGACCCCTGTGCGCCGCTCCTCTACACTGTTAATAGGACCCCTGTGCGCCGCACCTCTACACTGTTAATAGGACCCCTGTGTGCCGATCCTATACACTGCTGGGTACTTGACCCCTGTGTGCCGCTCCTCTCCACTGCTGGGTACCTGACCCCTGTGTGCCGCTCCTCTGCACTGCTGGGTACCTGACCCCTGTGTGCCGCTCCTCTACACTGTTAATAGGACCCCTGTGTGCCGCTCCTCTACACTGTTAATAGGACCCCTGTGTGCCGATCCTCTACACTGCTGGGTACCTGACCCCTGTGTGCCGCTCCTCTACACTGCTGGGTACCTGACCCCTGTGTGCTGCTCCTCTATACTGCTGGGTACTTGACCCCTGTGTACTGCTCCTCTACACTGTTAATAGGACCCCTGTGTGCCGATCCTGTACACTGCTGGGTACCTGACCCCTGTGTGCCGCTCCTCTACACCGCTGGGTACCTGACCCCTGTGTGCCGCTCCTCAACACTGTTAATAGGACCCCTGTGCGCTGCTAATCTACACTGTTAATAGGACCCCTGTGTGCCGCTCCTCCACACTGCTGGGTACCTGACACCTGTGTGCCGCTCCTCTACACTGCTGGGTACTTGACCCCTGTGTGCCGCTCCTCTACACTGCTGGGTACTTGACCCCTGTGCACCGATCCTCTACACTGTTAATAGGACGCCTGTGCGCCGCACCTGTACACTGTTAATAGGACCCCTGTGTGCCGATCCTCTACACTTCTGGGTACCTGACCCCTGTGTGCCGCTCCTCTCCACTGCTGGGTACTTGACCCCTGTGTGCCGCTCCTCTCCACTGCTGGGTACCTGACCCCTGTGTGCCGCTCCTCTACACTGCTGGGTACCTGACCCCTGTGTGCCACTACTCTCCACTGCTGAGTTCTTGACCCCTGTGTGCCGCTCCTCTACATTGTTAATAGGACCCCTGTGCGCTGCTCCTCTACACTGTTAATAGGACCCCTGTGTGCCGCTCCTCTACACTGTGAAGAGGACCCCTGTGCGCCGCTCCTCTACACTGCTGGGTACTTGACCCCTGTGTGCCGCTCATCTGCACTGCTGGGTACTTGACCCTTGTGTGCCGCTCCTCTCCACTGCTGGGTACCTAACCCCTGTGTGCCGCTCCTCTGCACTGCTGGGTACTTGACCCCTGTGTGCCGCTCCTCTGCACTGCTGGGTACTTGACCCTTGTGTGCCGCTCCTCTCCACTGCTGGGTACCTAACCCCTGTGTGCCGCTCATCTCCACTGCTGAGTACTTGACCCCTGTGTGCCGCTCCTCTACACTGTTAATAGGACCCCTGTGCGCTGCTCCTCTACACTGTTAATAGGACCCCTGTGTGCCGCTCCTCTACATTGTTAATAGGACCCCTGTGTGCCGATCCTATACACTGCTGGGTAACTGACCTCTGTGTGCCGCTCATCTTCACTGCTGGGTACCTGACCCCTGTGTGCCACTCCTCTACACTACTGGGTACCTGACCACTGTGTGCCACTCCTCTACCCTACTGGGTACCTGACCTCTGTGTGAAGCTCCTCTACACAGTTAATAGGACCCCTGTGTGCCGCTCCTCTACACTACTGGATACTTGACCCCTGTGTGCTGCTCCTCTACACAACTGGGTACCTGACCCCTGTGTGAAGCTCCTCTACACTGTTAATAGGACCCCTGTGTGCCGCTCCTCTACACTGCTGGGTACCTGACCCCTGTGTGCCTCTCCTCTACACTGCTGGGTACCTGACCCCTGTGCGCCGCTCCTCTACACTGTTAATAGGACCCCTGTGCGCCGCTCCTCTAAACTGTTAATAGGACCCCTGTGTCCCGATCCTCTACACTGCTGGGTACCTGACCCCTGTGCGCCGCTCCTCTACACTGTTAATAGAACCCCTGTGCGCCGCTCCTCTACACTGTTAATAGAACCCCTGTGCGCCGCTCCTCTACACTGTTAATAGTACCCCTGTGCGCCGCTCCTCTACACTGTTAATAGTACCCCTGTGTGCCGCTCCTCTACACTGTTAATAGGACCCCTGTGTGCCGCTCCTCTACACTGTTAATAGGACCCTTGTGCGCCGCTCCTCTACACTGTTAATAGGACCCCTGTGCGCCGCTCCTCTACACTGTTAATAGGACCCCTGTGTGCTGCTCCTCTACACTGCTGGGTACCTGACCCCTGTGTGCCGCTCTACTCCACTGCTGGGTACTTGACCCCTGTGTGCCGCTCGTCTGCACTGCTGGGTACCTGACCCCTGTGTGCCGCTCCTCTCCACTGCTGGGTACTTGACCCCTATGTGCCTCTCCTCTACACTGCTGGGTACTTGACCCCTGTGTGCCGCTCCTCTTCACTGCTGGGTACCTGACCCCTGTGTGCCGCTCCTCTACACTGCTGGGTACCTGCCCACTGTGTGACGCTCCTCTACACTGCTGGGTACTTGACCCCTGTGTGCCGCTCCTCTACACTGCTGGGTACCTGACCCCTGTGTGCCGCTTGTCTGCACTGCTGGGTACTTGACCCCTGTGTGCCACTCCTCTCCACTGCTGAGTACCTGACCCCTGTGTGCCGCTCCTCTACACTGTTAATAGGACCCCTGTGCGCCGCACCTGTACACTATTAATAGGACCCCTGTGTGCCGCTCCTCTACACTGCTGGGTACCTGCCCACTGTGTGACGCTCCTATACACTTTTTCTATGACCCCTGTGTGCCGCTCCTCTCCACTGCTGGGTACCTAACCCCTGTGTGCCGCTCCTCTGCACTGCTGGGTACTTGACCCCTGTGTGCCGCTCCTCTGCACTGCTGGGTACTTGACCCTTGTGTGCCGCTCCTCTCCACTGCTGGGTACCTAACCCCTGTGTGCCGCTCATCTCCACTGCTGAGTACTTAACCCCTGTGTGCCGCTCCTCTACACTGTTAATAGGACCCCTGTGCGCTGCTCCTCTACACTGTTAATAGGACCCCTGTGTGCCGCTCCTCTACATTGTTAATAGGACCCCTGTGTGCCGATCCTTTACACTGCTGGGTAACTGACCTCTGTGTGCCGCTCCTCTTCACTGCTGGGTACCTGACCCCTGTGTGCCACTCCTCTACACTACTGGGTACCTGACCACTGTGTGCCACTCCTCTACCCTACTGGGTACCTGACCTCTGTGTGAAGCTCCTCTACACAGTTAATAGGACCCCTGTGTGCCGCTCCTCTACACTACTGGATACTTGACCCCTGTGTGCTGCTCCTCTACACAACTGGGTACCTGACCCCTGTGTGAAGCTCCTCTACACTGTTAATAGGACCCCTGTGTGCCGCTCCTCTACACTGCTGGGTACCTGACCCCTGTGTGCCTCTCCTCTACACTGCTGGGTACCTGACCCCTGTGCGCCGCTCCTCTACACTGTTAATAGGACCCCTGTGCGCCGCCCCTCTAAACTCTTAATAGGGCCCCTGTGTCCCGATCCTCTACACTGCTGGGTACCTGACCCCTGTGCGCCGCTCCTCTACACTGTTAATAGAACCCTTGTGCGCCGCTCCTCTACACCGTTAATAGAACCCCTGTGCGCCGCTCCTCTACACTGTTAATAGTACCCCTGTGCGCCGCTCCTCTACACTGTTAATAGGACCCCTGTGTGCCGCTCCTCTACACTGTTAATAGGACCCTTGTGCGCCGCTCGTCTACACTGTTAATAGGACCCCTGTGCGCCGCTCCTCTACACTGTTAATAGGACCCCTGTGTGCTGCTCCTCTACACTGCTGGGTACCTGACCCCTGTGTGCCGCTCTACTCCACTGCTGGGTACTTGACCCCTGTGTGCCGCTCGTCTGCACTGCTGGGTACCTGACCCCTGTGTGCCGCTCCTCTCCACTGCTGGGTACTTGACCCCTATGTGCCTCTCCTCTACACTGCTGGGTACTTGACCCCTGTGTGCCGCTCCTCTTCACTGCTGGGTACCTGACCCCTGTGTGCCGCTCCTCTACACTGCTGGGTACCTGCCCACTGTGTGACGCTCCTATACACTGTTTCTATGACCCCTGTGTGCCGCTCCTCTACACTGCTGGGTACTTGACCCCTGTGTGCCGCTCCTCTACACTGCTGGGTACCTGACCCCTGTGTGCCGCTTGTCTGGACTGCTGGGTACTTGACCGCTGTGTGCCACTCCTCTCCACTGCTGAGTACCTGACCCCTGTGTGCCGCTCCTCTACACTGTTAATAGGACCCCTGTGCGCCGCACCTGTACACTATTAATAGGACCCCTGTGTGCCGCTCCTCTACACTGCTGGGTACCTGCCCACTGTGTGACGCTCCTATACACTTTTTCTATGACCCCTGTGTGCCGCTCCTCTCCACTGCTGGGTACCTAACCCCTGTGTGCCGCTCCTCTGCACTGCTGGGTACTTGACCCCTGTGTGCCGCTCCTCTGCACTGCTGGGTACTTGACCCTTGTGTGCCGCTCCTCTCCACTGCTGGGTACCTAACCCCTGTGTGCCGCTCATCTCCACTGCTGAGTACTTGACCCCTGTGTGCCGCTCCTCTACACTGTTAATAGGACCCCTGTGCGCTGCTCCTCTACACTGTTAATAGGACCCCTGTGTGCCGCTCCTCTACATTGTTAATAGGACCCCTGTGTGCCGATCCTTTACACTGCTGGGTAACTGACCTCTGTGTGCCGCTCCTCTTCACTGCTGGGTACCTGACCCCTGTGTGCCACTCCTCTACACTACTGGGTACCTGACCACTGTGTGCCACTCCTCTACCCTACTGGGTACCTGACCTCTGTGTGAAGCTCCTCTACACAGTTAATAGGACCCCTGTGTGCCGCTCCTCTACACTACTGGATACTTGACCCCTGTGTGCTGCTCCTCTACACAACTGGGTACCTGACCCCTGTGTGAAGCTCCTCTACACTGTTAATAGGACCCCTGTGTGCCGCTCCTCTACACTGCTGGGTACCTGACCCCTGTGTGCCTCTCCTCTACACTGCTGGGTACCTGACCCCTGTGCGCCGCTCCTCTACACTGTTAATAGGACCCCTGTGCGCCGCCCCTCTAAACTGTTAATAGGACCCCTGTGTCCCGATCCTCTACACTGCTGCGTACCTGACCCCTGTGCGCCGCTCCTCTACACTGTTAATAGAACCCCTGTGCGCCGCTCCTCTACACCGTTAATAGAACCCCTGTGCGCCGCTCCTCTACACTGTTAATAGTACCCCTGTGCGCCGCTCCTCTACACTGTTAATAGGACCCCTGTGTGCCGCTCCTCTACACTGTTAATAGGACCCTTGTGCGCCGCTCGTCTACACTGTTAATAGGACCCCTGTGCGCCGCTCCTCTACACTGTTAATAGGACCCCTGTGTGCTGCTCCTCTACACTGCTGGGTACCTGACCCCTGTGTGCCGCTCTACTCCACTGCTGGGTACTTGACCCCTGTGTGCCGCTCGTCTGCACTGCTGGGTACCTGACCCCTGTGTGCCGCTCCTCTCCACTGCTGGGTACTTGACCCCTATGTGCCTCTCCTCTACACTGCTGGGTACTTGACCCCTGTGTGCCGCTCCTCTTCACTGCTGGGTACCTGACCCCTGTGTGCCGCTCCTCTACACTGCTGGGTACCTGCCCACTGTGTGACGCTCCTATACACTGTTTCTATGACCCCTGTGTGCCGCTCCTCTACACTGCTGGGTACTTGACCCCTGTGTGCCGCTCCTCTACACTGCTGGGTACCTGACCCCTGTGTGCCGCTTGTCTGCACTGCTGGGTACTTGACCCCTGTGTGCCACTCCTCTCCACTGCTGAGTACCTGACCCCTGTGTGCCGCTCCTCTACACTGTTAATAGGACCCCTGTGCGCCGCACCTGTACACTATTAATAGGACCCCTGTGTGCCGCTCCTCTCCACTGCTGGGTACCTGATCCCTGTGTGCCGCTCCTCTACACTGCTGGGTACTTGACCCCTGTGTGCCGATCCTCTACACTGCTGGGTACCTGACCCCTGTGTGCCGCTGTGCCGCTCCTCTCCACTGCTGGGTACTTGACCCCTGTGTGCCGCTCCTCTCCACTGCTGGGTACCTGACCCCTGTGTGCCGCTCCTCTCCACTGCTGGGTACTTGACCCCTGTGTGCCGCTCCTCTCCACTGCTGGGTACTTGACCCCGTGTGCCGCTCCTCTCCACTGCTAGGTACTTGAACCCCGTGTGCCACTCCTCTCCACTGCTGGGTACCTGACCCCTGTGTGCCGCTCCTCTCCACTGCTGGGTACCTGACCCCTGTGTGCCGCTCCTCTCCACTGCTGGGTACCTGACCCCTGTGTGCCGCTCCTCTCCACTGCTAGGTACTTGAACCCCGTGTGCCGCTCCTCTCCACTGCTGGGTACCTGACCCATGTGTGCCGCTCCTCTCCACTGCTGGGTACCTGACCCTGTGTGCCGCTCCTCTCCACTGCTGGGTACCTGACCCCTGTGTGCCGCTCCTCTGCACTGCTGGGTACCCTACCCCTGTGTGCCGCTCCTCTACACTACTGGGTACCTGACCACTGTGTGCCGCTCCTCTACACTGCTGGGTACTTGACCCCTGTGTGCCGCTCATATACACTGCTGGGTACTTGACCCCTGTGTGCCGCTCCTCTCCACTGCTAGGTACTTGAACCCCGTGTGCCGCTCCTCTCCACTGCTGGGTACTTGACCCCTGTGTGCCGCTCCTCTACACTGCTGGGTACTTGACCCCTGTGTGCCGCCCGTCTGCACTGCTGTGTACCTGACCCCTGTGTGCCGCTCCTCTCCACTGCTGGGTACCTGACCCCTGTGTGCCGCTCCTCTCCACTGCTGGGTACCTGACCCCTGTGTGCCGATCCTCTCCACTGCTGGGTACCTGACCCCTGTGTGCCGCTCCTCTACACTGCTGGGTACGTGACCCCTGTGTGCCGCTCCTCTCCACTGCTGGGTACCTGACCCCTTTGTGCCGCTCCTCTACACTGCTCGGCACCTGACCCCTGTGTGCCTCTCCTCTACACTGCAGGGTACCTGACCCCTGTGTGCCGCTCCTCTACACTGTTGGGTACCTAACCCCTGTGTGCCACTCCTCTCCACTGCTGGGTACCTGACCCCTTTGTGCCGCTCCTCTACACTGCTGGGTACCTGACCCCTGTGTGCCGCTCCTATACACTGTTTATATGACCCCTGTGTGCTGCTCCTCTACACTGTTGGGTAACTGACCCCTGTGTGCCGCTCCTCTACACTGCTGGGTACCTGACCCCTGTGTGCCGATCCTCTACACTGCTGGGTACCTGACCCCTTTGTGCCGCTCCTCTACACTGCTGGGTACCTGACCCCTGTGTGCCGCTCCTCTACACTGCTGGGTACCTGAACCTTGTGTGAAGTTCCTCTACACAGTTAATTGACATCTGTGTGAAGCTCCACTCCACAATTTCTTAAGTGACCTGTGTGTAGGGGTGGGCGGATCTCACAGAGTATTACTCCGCAGAATTCAGTGGAGTCATATAAAACTCTGCTAGATTCCACGGAGTTCCCCCTGCCCCTATAATGGAAGTCTGGTCACCAACTCAGGTCCCGTTTACATCTCCAACTGCTTTGTGGTGGTTGGGTTGGGTGGGTCTGCCCGTGGGCCCTCTTTGGTACAGGCCGAGACGGGAGCACATCAGCAGACAGAAGGCTGAATTCACAGTAGGTGAGTTGGATGCCAATGCTCTTGTGCTCTCAGGTGGGGCGGAAGTCTGTGCACAGGTGACCTGGCCATCATCAGTGAAGTTCGGGTGGCCCCGTGCACCACCACCAAGGTGGGGCATCACGCTGGAGCGCCCAGCAGTAGAGTGGCTTTCATGGACAGAGCATCTCGGACAGCCACTTCTGCCTTTAATTTTGGCTCCTGCCTGGCCCTTACCCGAGACTTCCCTGAAGGTCACTTCCGGATTAGAGTCCCCGGTGTGCTCTCACTCCGAACAGTTTGTTGAGGGACCTCTGTATACCAGTCCTGTATGAAGTTTGATTGACTTTTGTTTGCATCTCCTCAGGGTGTGGACAGACAGGGTGAATGGTGCCTTGGTCATGTGACTGCAGGATGTGGCCAGTCGGTGGGTGGCAACCTTGGATCAGTGTGCAGGCGCAGTACAGGGACTTTAAGTCACTGGGCAGAGGTGGGTGCAAGGGGGCAGAGGCTCCTCATCAGTGTCTGCGGGCAGGAGGTAGGCACGCACACTGGCGGCTCCTTGAGCAGGGAGGGTGGGCAGGTTCCATCAGTATGCCAGGGCCTGTTCTGTTGTTTTGCATTAATGAAGCACAGAGCATCAGCTGTGGTGGTATTACCACGCCGTGGACCATTGCACTATCAATGTTGGTCTCTTAGAAGGTTCATATTATGAGGGAAGCAGGATTTGTTCTGTCTCATCAGGGAAAAGGGACACAAAAGAATCTGAGGTCAAGAGATCCAGTGGGAGGTGGTTCCGGAGGGTCGAACTGGACACCAAGTGGATTCCTCTTCCATGG
The DNA here is from genome assembly GCF_031143425.1 of Pleurodeles waltl. Taxonomy (NCBI): domain Eukaryota; kingdom Metazoa; phylum Chordata; class Amphibia; order Caudata; family Salamandridae; genus Pleurodeles; species Pleurodeles waltl. The sequence continues at coordinate 5,777,722 of NC_090450.1, forward strand.
AGAGGTTTGTTGAAAGGGGGAGTCTCCGCAGGAATACTCTTGAAGAGCATAGTCTCTAGGATCAGTGAGATCGAGTGGATCTGCTTAGAGCCTCGAGCGTGGTTCTTCGAGCCACGTGGAGCTGGTGTAGACGCGAAAGCCTCATAAACACGCGATCTCTGGCCTGAAGGTGGAACTGCAGTCTGGGAGTTGTGGTTCTCTTCCATAAAAGCCTGTGGAAGAGGATGGAAGCCCCAGAGTAGCCTGCCGGATTAGCTGAGGCACAGCAGGGCAACATGCCTTGGAACATTTTGGGAAAAAGTCAAGTAGAAGCCTTTTTCAGCATCTGCTGAGGTATGCAATCTTTACCCAGCTGGCTTTATCCCACAGGACATTACCATGCAAGTAAATACCACTGGGGTTCACTAGTTGGCAGATGCACAGGGATGTAAATGGTGTTTAGGGTTCAGGGGTTGGTAGAGGTAAATGGAGATAAGGGATTTTGAGGGTTCAGGGTGGAAAAGATAAAAGGAGAAATGGGGTCCGATAAAAAATATGGTGTTTGAGGGATTCCCCCAAAAGCAATAGAAGGAAATAAATAATAAAAAGTGGAAGTTTGTGGGTAACACAAACCGCGCCACGTTAGAAGAGGCACTGACGGTCAATATAGGGGGCGCTCAGTACTTCAGGATCTGGGGGCCCTCAGTACTTCAGGATCTAGGGGCCCCTCAGTACTTCAGGATCTAGGGGGCACTCAGTACTTCAAGATCTAGGGGGCCCTCAGTACTTCAGGATCTAGGGGACCCTCAGTACTTCAGGATCTAGGTGGCACTCAGTACTTCAGGATCTAGGGGACCCTCAGTACTTCAGGATCTAGGGGGCACTCAGTACTTCAGGATCTAGGGGGCCCTCAGTACTTCACTGATCCAGGTGGCGCTCAGTACTTCAGGATCTAGGGGGCGCTCAGTACTTCAGGATCTAGGGGGCCCTCAGTACTTCAGGATCTAGGTGGCACTCAGTACTTCAGGATCTAGGGGGCGCTCAGTACTTCAGGATCTAGGGGGCCCTCAGTACTTCAGGATCTAGGTGGCACTCAGTACTTCAGGATCTAGGTGGCACTCAGTACTTCAGGATCTAGGGGGCCCTCAGTACTTCAGGATCTAGTGGGCTCTCAGTACTTCAGGATCTAGGGGGCACTCAGTACTTCAGGATCTAGGGGGCCCTCAGTACTTCAGGATCTAGGGGGCACTCGGTACTTCAGGATCTAGGGGGCCCTCGGTACTTCAGGGTCTAGGGGGCCCTCAGTACTTCAGGATCTAGGGGGCCCTCAGTACTTCAGGATCTAGGGGGCACTGATCTAGGTGGCGCTCAGTACTTCAGGATCTAGGGGGCGCTCAGTACTTCAGGATTTAGGGGGCCCTCAGTACTTCAGGATCTAGGTGACACTCAGTACTTCAGGATCTAGGGGGCGCTCAGTACTTCAGGATCTAGGGGGCCCTCAGTACTTCAGGATCTAGGGGGCCCTCTGTACCTCAGGATCTAGGTGGCGCTCAGTACTTCAGGATCTAGGGGGCCCTCAGTTCTTCAGGATCTAGGGGGCGCTCAGTACTTCAGGATCTAGGGGGCCCTCAGTTCTTCAGGATCTAGTGGGCTCTCAGTACTTCAGGATCTAGGGGGCACTGATCTAGGGGGCCCTCAGTACTTCAGGATCTAGGGAGCCCTCAGTACTTCAGCATCTAGGGGGCCCTCAGTACTTCAGGATCTAGGGGGCCCTCAGTTCTTCAGGATCTAGGGGGCCCTCAGTTCTTCAGGATCTAGGGAGCCCTCAGTACTTCAGCATCTAGGGGGCCCTCAGTACTTCAGGATCTAGGGGGCCCTCAGTTCTTCAGGATCTAGGGGGCCCTCAGTTCTTCAGGATCTAGGGAGCCCTCAGTACTTCAGCATCTAGGGGGCCCTCAGTACTTCAGGATCTACGGGGCCCTCAGTTCTTCAGGATCTAGGGGGCCCTCAGTACTTCAGGGGTCAGGGGTCGGCACAGGTGCAGGGGTCGAGGGAGACGGAAGCCACAGAGCTGGTTCCCTCTACCCGGAAGCTACAGACGCAGAGTGTCGAGTTCTTCCAGCCACGAGTGACCGAGGATTCCCGCTTAAGTACATGATGAAGACGAGGACCTGCTCAGAGGAGCATTGAGGGGGGGCAGAGGTGGTCTGCAGCGTGTGCCGGGTGCATCTAGTGTGGTCTGGAGGGAGCAGAAACCTTCACTCGGGGTGAAAAGAAGTTCAAGTCTTTCCCCTCACACTGTTTCAATGACACCTCAAAATCTAGCAACATTAATGACATATGTTCAGGGTTTATACCATCATTCAGAGGTCAAAAAAAGCTTGTACGTTCTATTGTTCGTAATACGCTTAAGGGGAATGGTTAAGTCCGACGATAACAGTTTGAAAAAAAAAGAATATTGTACCATCCAGTTTGCAATCAGTTGTACATAAAAATCAAAAGTCTGTGAAGAAAAACAGTTACTCCACGGGTGAAATCGAATTTGAACCTGAAAAACTTGAGAGTGTTGGGTTGCACCCCCCCGCCATCACCCACTGGACTTTTTAGAGGGGTTGACTACAGATGGTGGAGACGTGGGGTTTAGGGGACCACCTAGAGGAGACCTGTGTGAGACTTTACACACATTATGCCTGTGTAAAAATAAATTATGCTGATGAAAGTCAGAAGAATTCCTGAATGGATCTCAAATACTCCATGTGGCGGGATCGGGGGACATTTCCTGGATCTCAGAACTTATGTTCTGCCTGAGCCCATAGCCGCGCCGCCCTTCGCCTTCTGGTTCGCTGAATCTCTTCCCTTCTGTGGTGATGGCTTAGAGGACCCCCTTGCTAACTCGTCCCTCCGTTTCTCAGTTCCCAGGAGCCCTGGCGCCGTCACACCGGGTCTACGGTGCCTTTGGGCAGGTTGGGCAGCATCCGTGGTCGGTTACTGGCGGAGTCCAGGCTCTTCCTGCAGGGTCTGTGGAGTGTCAGCTGTGCAGTTGCAGACCACCTTCTCCTGGACTTTCCAGCTGCTTCCAAGTGCCAGGCCCATTTCATCAGCCCTGCTCCTCATATGAGACCTTTCCCCATCCCCCGGTGTTTCTGTGAAACTTCTGACGTGGAGGGTTCGATCAACGCCTCACGAGTTATAAATGACCTGTAAGTCTCCTGAGTTGCATCTCGTATGTGCGACATGCGCTTGTTCCCTACATGTGTTGTGTGTGGTGGGTGTTGGGTGTGAATCCTGCTCGCGTGTCAGGTTCTGCAAAGTGTTTTCATCGTGTCACATCTCGATCTGCTCTCTCATCCTGACGTCACCCGTGTTTAATGCCCTCCTCACCTCTGAGATCACATATGAAGCGCTTTAGTTTCGGATTTGGCGCCCCTGCCTCCGGAGGGCACCTCTGCGCTCACGAGCAGAGTCCTTTCCAACAAGGCGCGCGCCTCCCCAGAGCAGACAATAAATAAGGCGAAATTCACCTCCAGCACTGTAAACATTGCGTGATCAGTGTGTTCTTTTTTTTCCAGGATTTTGTCATTAAATGAACACTGCTCCATGTATAGTGTATGTGTTTTTTTTTATTTTTTTAACTTAAACAGATGTACGAATATTTAATCCACATAAAACTAAAGTATTATTACACAAATTAATATTCGATGTGTGACTTAAAGATAATGCACTTTTAATAAAAGATATTTAAAATTACGTTTTTTATATTCTTTCATTGCTTGCTCTTTTTATTGTTGTGATATGAATGTGAAGCTTTCAGTGCGACCCGTTTGTCTTGAGCACTATTACGATTTTGTAATGCATACATTTAATTTACTAAGACTTTTCACGACTTTACCACTCAAGGTAGGTTAGAAGATTTTACAGTGCTCAGCGTTAGTAATATTTTGAATATGTGCCTTGTTAAGTTGACGTTTTAACATTTATACCAGATGACTTTAATATATGAAAAGCCTTTGATTTTCCTTGTAATCTGAACATACGTGATTTCTTAGGGTGTTCTGTAAACCATACCACTCCTTCTCCCATCTGTAATACACCTGTTACAGAGCAAAGGAGGTTCGGTGATGTCACACGCGCGAGGAAGGTTTAGTCCATGCCTTCCAAAGGCGTTATCTGCAGACATGGGCGTGCATCCCACGGGGTACATGCCACGCCCTACAGCATCTCTTGTAATATATCTGTCCTAAGGTGTGTTACCAAAGGCCTTTGTGGGAATGTTCCCATAGGAAGATATGGGACTCTTCTCCAGACCTTCATAGGTGTCTCCCCATTACCTACTCATGAATCTTTCACTGGGCCTGCCCAGCCTGCCTTATCATTCACTGATGTGCAGACTGATGATAAAACTGAAACAAAATCACTTAACCACCCACTATCTGCCTGGCGGATAACTCAGGGGATTGAGCGCTCGTTGGGGAGATTTCAGCTCAACCTCTATTGTCTTTCCAGGATCGACAGAAGGAAAACTCCAGCATATTTTATTTGCTGTTTCGCATCTGTGTTACATCCAACATTTACTGATCACGTGACCTGCATGACCACAGAATGTCTCATTGACCAACAGCTGAACCCTCGGCCTTGTCCCTTTGTATGGTCAGAGACTGCCCTGGTAACTTTCATCCACAACATGGCACACTGTCGGTGACTTTATTACAAATATGATGCAATTTGTGGTTCTGGTGACATTCAGAAGCCAGCCAGGCTTCGGCATAGTGGTTTAACATCAGGACACTCGAACCTGGCAGGATCCCAAAACCGTGACTTGTTCGCTGCTCAGTCCACAAATGCCATACTGAGTTTATGTAACACACCCCTGCACGGGCTTATTTTATATCACAAAAGATGAAAAGCGAGTGAGGCATGGTCATAACATTCCCAAGAGGTGAAAAGCGAGAGAAAAGAGGTCATAACATTCCCAGGAGATGAAAAGCGAGATAGAAGAGGTCATAACATTTCCAAGCGATGAAAAGAGAGTGAGACATGGTCCTGACATTCCCAAGAGAGGAAAAGAGAGTGACACATGGCCATAACATTCCCAAGAGATGAAAAGCGAGTGAGGCGTGGTCATAACAATCCCAAGAGATGAAAAGCGAATGAGGCATGGTCCTGACATTCCCAAGAGAGGAAAAGAGAGTGAGACATGGCCATAACATTCCCAAGAGATGAAAAGCGAGTGAAGCGTGGTCATAACATTCCCAAGAGATGAAAAGAGAGAAAGAAGTTGTCATAACATTCCCAAGAGATGCAAAGCGAGAGAGAATTGGTCATAACATTCCCAAGAGATGAAAAGAGAGAAAGAGGTGGTCAGAACATTCCCAAGAGATGAAAAGCGAGTGAGGCGTGGCCGTAACATTCCCAAGAGATAAAAAGAGAGAGAGAAGTAGTCATAACATTCCCAAGAGATTAAAAGCGAGAGAGGCGTGGTCAGAACATTCCTAAGAGATGAAAAGCGAGAGAGAAGTAGTCAGAACATTCCTAAGAGATGAAAAGCGAGTGAGAAGTGGTTATAACATTCCCAAGAGATTAAAAGCGAGAGAGAAGTGGTTATAACATTCCCAAGAGATTAAAAGCGAGAGAGGCGTGGTCAGAACATTCCCAAGAGATTAAAAGCGAGAGAGGCGTGGTCAGAACATTCCTAAGAGATGAAAAGCGAGAGAGAAGTGGTCAGAACATTCCTAAGAGATTAAAAGCGAGAGAGGCGTGGTCATAACATTCCCAAGAGATTAAAAGCGAGAGAGGCGTGGTCAGAACATTCCTAAGAGATGAAAAGCGAGAGAGAAGTGGTCAGAACATTCCTAAGAGATGAAAATCGAGAGAGAAGTGGTCAGAACATTCCTAAGAGATGAAAAGCGAGAGAGGCGTGGGCGTAACATTCCCAAGAGATAAAAAGAGAGAGAGAAGTAGTCATAACATTCCCAAGAGATTAAAAGCGAGAGAGGCGTGGTCAGAACATTCCTAAGAGATGAAAAGCGAGAGAGAAGTGGTCAGAACATTCCTAAGAGATGAAAAGCGAGAGAGAAGTGGTTATAACATTCCCAAGAGATGAAAAGCGAGAGAGGCGTGGCCGTAACATTCCCAAGAGATGAAAAGAGAGTGAGGCGTGGTCATAACATTCCCAAGAGATGAAAAGCGAGTGAGGCGTGGTCATAACATTCCCAAGAGATGAAAAGCGAGTGAGGCGTGGTCAGAACATTCCTAAGAGATGAAAAGCGAGAGAGAAGTGGTCAGAACATTCCTAAGAGATGAAAAGCGAGAGAGAAGTGGTTATAACATTCCCAAGAGATGAAAAGCGAGTGAGGCGTGGCCGTAACATTCCCAAGAGATGAAAAGAGAGTGAGGCGTGGTCATAACATTCCCAAGAGATGAAAAGAGAGAAAGAGGTGGTCAGAACATTCCCAAGAGATGAAAAGCGAGTGAGGCGTGGCCGTAACATTCCCAAGAGATAAAAAGAGAGAGAGAAGTAGTCATAACATTCCCAAGAGATTAAAAGCGAGAGAGGCGTGGTCAGAACATTCCTAAGAGATGAAAAGCGAGAGAGAAGTGGTCAGAACATTCCTAAGAGATGAAAAGCGAGTGAGAAGTGGTTATAACATTCCCAAGAGATGAAAAGCGAGAGAGAAGTGGTTATAACATTCCCAAGAGATGAAAAGCGAGTGAGGCGTGGCCGTAACATTCCCAAGAGATGAAAAGAGAGTGAGGCGTGGTCATAACATTCCCAAGGGATGAAAAGCGAGTGAGGCGTGGTCATAACATTCCCAAGGGATGAAAAGAGAGTGAGGCGTGGTCATAACATTCCCAAGAGACGAAAAGCGAGAGAGAAGTGGTCATAACATTCCCAAGAGATGAAAAGAAAGTGAGGTCCTCACACGGAGCTCACTACAAACACTATTCCAACATTTTCCTGAAAAGTGTAATGTTTTTGCACGGTGGAGGTCATTATTTTATGCTTTTCAGCTGAGTACCTCCAAAACTAGTATGCTATGCTTTCTTCTGCTGTTTGACTCTTCTCACATTTGTTGCAATGTGTCACTGCCCACCTTGGGAAGGGACATGGCGACCGAACTGAAAAGTCCGGTCTGGCCAGGCCAAGGCCGGTGACTTGTCGACCTCTCCCCTCCTCTGCTACTCTTTCAACGGTGACAATATCATGTAAAGTGAGGAGAGTCGGACGATGGGTTCCTTTTCTGCAGAGAAACATCTCTGTCGAAGATTCTCTTCAATGGTTTATATTTGGAGTAGGTTGGGGCCCTTCCCAGGCCAGGAGACATCCCAAATGACATCTTAGAAGTTTTTGAACCACTGACTGGTTGTCAGACATTAGTTCACCCCACTCTATTGCTTCTGGTCCGTTGTTTTAGCCTTTTGAAAGGATGCTTCAGAGTATATAGCATATGCTGTGCAGAAGTCTTGGACAGCCCCTGCAGACCGCAGGCTCTTCTTTCACTGACACTTACTGCTGCTCCCTGTGAGCATTCTGTCCTACCTGCAATGTAGCATTGTGTCCCACCTTCAATGTGGCATTGTGTCCCACAGGCAATGTGGCATTGTAACCCACCTGCAATGTGGCATTGTGTCCCACAGGCAATGTGGCATTGTAACCCTCCTCCAATGTGGCATCGTGTCCCACCTGAAATGTGATATTGTGTTCCACCTGCATTGTGACATCGTGTCACTCCGGCACAGTAGCATCGTGTCACACCAGCAAAGTGCCATTGTGTCCCACCTTCAATGTGGCAATGTGTCCCACCTGAAATGTGGCATTGTGTCCCACCTGCTATTTGTCATCATGTCCCACCAGCAATGTGGCATTGTGTTCCACCTGCGATGTGAAAACATGTCCCACCTGCAATGTGATATTGTGTTCCACCTGCAATGTGGCATTGTGTCCTACCAGCAAAGTGCCATTGTGTCCCACTGGCAATGTGTCCCACCTGCAATGTGGCATCAGGTCCCACCTGCAATCTGGCATCGGGTCCCACCTGAAATGTGGGATTATATCCTATCTGCAATGTAGCCTTGTGTCCCACCTACAATGTGGCATTTTGTCCCACATGCAATGTGGCATCATGTCCCACCTGCAATGTGCCATTGTGCCCCACCTGCAACGTGGCGTCGTGTCTCACCTGCAATGTGGCATTGTGTCCCACCAGCAATGTAACATTGTGTCCCACCTGCAATGTAGCATTGTGCCCTGCCTGCAATGTAACATTGTGTCCCACCTGCAATGTGGCATTGTGCCTTACCTGCAATGTATCATTGTGCCCCACCTGCAATGTAACTTTGTGTCCCACCTGATATATGGCATTGTGTCCCAACTGCAATCTGGCATCGGGTCCTACCTGCAATCTGGCATCGTATCCCACCTGAAATGTGGCATTGTATCCTATCTGCAATGTAGCATTGTGTCCCACCTACAATATGGCATTGTGTCCCACCTGCAATGTGTCATTGTGCCCCACCTGCAATGTGGCATTGTGTCTCACCTGCAATGTGGCATTGTGCCTCACCTGCAATACTGCAATGTCTAAGGTATTCACATTGCTAGAACTGAAAAAAAAAACATAACTATGGAAATGCTTAAATTGGGGGTCAAGGTGTGATAGCAAAAAGGGATGAAGCCACGAGGGGCGGGGCCATGAAAAGCAGAATCTGTGTTGTATATATATATATTTTTAAACTGCACCGCAAAGAAATTGGCAACAATGAGAAATTTGTCTTTGCTGACTTACTTAATTGGTCACAAAGGCTGTGTTTTAAAATATTTTATGGAATTTAGTGACCTACTGCAGACAGCTTTGTGTGGCCGGAAATGTTCAGAACTTAATAATTATGCTAAGATACCTCTGGTTGTTAATGCCTCTGGTGGAGAGATCTGTGTTTTGCCTAGTCACTGTTTTGACTCGTAATGTAGCATAGAGGGTCAAAGCGCTGGCTTCAAAGCATATCGTGTAACATGCAGGTCACCGCTTTGTATTTTGTGTAGTTGAGTGGGTTGCTGCTTTAAACACATGGATCGTTTGCTGCCTGCAGCTCATAAGTTGCAACCCTCACCAAATGGCAGAGTGGGCATGAACTGGTGTCTAGGATCTAAATGCAAACTGCAAAGCTCAGGTCTAGAAACGTGTTGCTTTTCTCAATCTGGTGTCATTCTACGGTTGATAAAAGGGGGTTGTTTGGGTTTAATAAAGTTTTACTAGTACGGACAACCCAAACCTCTGAATTATGTTTTAAATCCTGGCTTCCTGTTCCTCCCAACCACGCACTTTTAACATAATACGTCTACCAGTGAAGGGGATGTGTGGCTTCTACAACATGTAATTCTCATTGTCTTATGTAACATTTCTCGTACATCCATTTACATATTTGTTTGGTGTATTGATTACGTGTAATGTGTGAGTGTGATACAAAGCGCTCTGACATGCTGCATTGGGATGAATAGTGCTGTAAAAATTAAAAAATATATATATATCTTGTTAAGTGCTAGTTAAGTTGCTGTTGCTCATACAGACATACACATCTGACATGCTTAAGGTGCATGCATATCTTTTTTATACAGGAGCTGAACAAAGGCAAAAACCTGCCTCAAATTATAGTTTTTCTTAAGTACTCGTGAGGTGTTAACAAACTGTGGGCCTCACGTATGAGGAAATGACACAGTGTGGCGCTGCAAGCCCGCTTGCTGCGTTGCGTTATCTGGAAAGTGCAGGGATGCATCGTATTTACAGAAATACAACGCTTCTCTATACTACCGAAAGCGCTGGTGCACAAACCACTGCCTAGCACCAACGCAGGGACCCGTGCATCATGGTGGAAGGGGGCCTGCGTTGTAGAGTTGATTGTTTAATGAAGATTTAACATAAACAATCTTCCTGCACATAAACAACCATTTATGTGTTTTCCTCTTTCTGTGTGTGCTGCAGAGTGCAGAACACATAGAAACAGGAAAAAACAGGGAGAAATAATGTTATTTCCCCCCTGGTGCCCCACTTTGACACCACCCCTGAGGAGGCGCAGGAATCTAACACATTCGCAGTCTTGTAAATCTGGGAATGCATCATATTCTGTCAGCTTCCATGGATGTCGCCTGGTAATATCCACAGCAACAGCCACGGAACGCACCTTTCTTGCAGAGTTATGCGTGAAATAGGGCCACATTTACAAAGCCATGAAAAGCCATCTGAGGTGGCTTTGAGTGGCCTTGCCAATAGGGGCAGGCACACTGCACCACCGGAGTGCAAAAAAAAATGCCTCGCCGGTAGCACAGGGTGCGGTTGGGGGCTTTTAAATGAGGCCCTGTTCGCCGTTGTTTCCCTCCAGTAAATTGGCATCTTGGTGTTATGCTCCAGAGAGCTCCAAGCTTGCTCGAAAACAGGGAGTGCTTATGGCCCTTTAAATCAAGCCTTTGTTTTGGGTTGTGCTGGAAGTAAAACTAACAAAATCCCCTCGTCACATGGAGGTTGCTGCTTGTAACTTGCATAAATGTGTCTCAGTGTCAGCAAATTACACCAGGATATATTCAATATATTTCAGTGGATTTAGCCACATCTGGGTCAATATTGGCTGTTGGTTATAGGGTCAAATGAATCCCCCTTATTTCCTGCACTCGGTGCCTGGATACCCTTAGGGGTGAGAAGAGGCGGTCTTCAAATCTACTGATTGAGTGATTGATTGATTGATTGAGTATTTGTAGTGTTATACCTATATTCTGTCATCCCTCTTTTTTCATAAAACTACTTTGTTGGTGCAGAATCTGAAATAAAGGTTGCATTGTGCTTAACGCCTGGTGGAAAGGTGCAGCATGACCCGTGGAAGGGAAACGGGGTGTAGATGGCGACAATGAGAGCGTCCTCAAGGGGTTCAGAAGGAGGTAAACGAGGAACAGCCGTAAGGACGTCGCCATAGGTCAGTCCGCTGAGAATCAAACTATCCATTGTGGACTTTCCTCAGTGGACTTTGATGTAGGGACAGACCTTGCCTCGGCCAAGAAGGTGGTCGCGACAGACATGGGGGTGACATGATGATGGAGAACAGTCACATGTGCTTTTATAATGGGACCCCGAGGTTACTGGCTGAGGGGGACACACGAATGGATGAGATGCTCAAAGCAATATTTCAAGGTCCCGCAGTTGGTAAAAATTAGGGAATTTCTCTTTGTGTTTTGTGCCTCATCAGGGCCCTTCAGTGACAATAAACAAGGGGGACATTCCTCATTGGCTGATGCAGAGGATGGCAAGGAGGGGACCATTTTTGTGTTTTAAAAGTGGGACTAGGAGAGAAGGGGGCAGGATTGAGAACAGGGAGGGGGGATACAGGGAAAGAGATGGGGTTGGAGGACAATGACTATCAGAAACATTGATTTCTGAGGAGGGGGAGACCCAGCATAAGGATAACGTTTTTAGAAGCAGTCCAGAGTCCCCAAGAAGCCCCCGAGTGTCATGGACAGACGTAGAGGGGATTCCTCAGACGCACATTTCCATCTAGGGCTGGAGCTTTCCTGGTGTTTGATGGACACTTGACAACTTGAGGCTACATACATATGATTTGACCTCAAACATCCCGATTGCCAAGCACACTTTGGGCGTCACAAAGAGGAACACATGGTGCTTGTCGTAGACGAGGATTGTGAACAACGTTTGGCCTCGCAGCAAGCTGAGCCATCTAATGCATAGATTGGAATCAATGCCTCTAATGTACCTTCATACACATTGCATCCATCATTTACCAGAAGCCAGATGGGGCAGGAATCTATCCAGTAAGTGCTCTTTCCACAGCCCAGCAGTCTCCTGGTACCAGGGCTGTTTCTTCATCTAGTGCTCATCACCAGCCACAGCTGGTCGCATTCTGCTTGTGGACGAAATGTGGAGTCAGCCTAGCTGTAACGTGGAGCTGAGCCTGTCAATCATATCTGCACCAACCTCTTCAATATCTACTCAGAGGCAGCTATGAGATATCATATCATCTCATGAAAGTATCACATTACATACCCCAGCAAGGACCTAGAAACCTCTCCAGCCTACCACCCCTTCTCTCTTTACTTACAAGCTAAATAAGACCGGACATGGACCCCAAGTCTTGCTCCCCAACAGTACCACCTAACACACATCTGTGTGCCCTTACTTCTCCCTCTTTTAATTTGAAGATAAACTAATGAAGGTACAGTCGCCCTTAGCTAATGAAGATGAAAAGTGAGGAGCGGAGAAGAGCGAGCACAGAACATTGCTGTAGTGCCTACTGCAATATATATTATAGCGCTACGATAGAAGCTAGCTCAACGATTAGGCACTCATCGCTTAGGTGCGTCTCTAACCAGCATGGTATATATTCGTATCCACGTAGGACTGACTCAGAACTTAGAGCCAGATGTAGCAAAGGCTTCTTCCCATTCTGTGTCAATGGGAAAATGTGTTCATACATATGGCCCTTAATCCTTCCGAAGTGGATAAACATATTTAATTCCTGTTTTCTTGTATGTGGCTTAATGGCACACACAACCACTAAGTGCAGATTAAAAAACAGCCATTTGCAATGCCACCCATCACTCTCTTCTTATAATGAGCAACAGAAAACAGCAGCTTCTTCTAGATTTTAAACCGTAAGAGAGAGCGTGAGAGAAGCTGGCAACTGTGGCTGAACAGGGAGCAACACAACCAATTCTAACAGATACTTGGAGGCTTCTTGATGCAAGGAGCTTTTAAGGTACGCACCACACTCAGTAATGGATTTTCTTTGTACACCATCCAGAAATACTGTACTGGTAGCGGAATAATCTGAATGAACATTATTCAATGCTCAATACACTTACACTGCAATCCTTGCCATCAGAGGGGAAGGTTGCTGAAATGCAAAAGTGACAAAATCCACCTTGTATATGTCCCCCCAGCAGACAGTGCAAGCTGTCAGTTTGTTAAAAAGACCTACTGTCAGCTTGCATTGGATCTAGAGCCCACCCACTGCTTACCATGGGTTGGCTTTAATGTCACTCCCATTTACTTGCATGATATTTGTTAGCTTGTGCGGGCTTTGCTTCCTCTTCTCATATTTGTCCCTCCCCTTGATCATGCCCTGGTTACTTATGATCTTCCACTGCTTACTTTTGAAGCATAGTTTTTTTTTTGTTTCTGTTTGAGTGTTTGAGTAAGTATTCATTTGAGTGTGCATGTGTTTTCCAGCTGTCTCCCTCATGTACTTCTCTCCCTGCCTCACTGCGCTCCAGGTTGCTCTCCTGCCCTTGTGGCTCTTCTGGCCCTCTGCGGTGCACTTACCCTTGTGTGCTTCTACCACGGTGTTGCTCTGATGCTCATGTATGACCCCACTTTGGTCTCTCTCCATTTCATGTACTTCTCACCCACTGTTGCTCCCGCCTTTACAAATTTAAATGACCGTCTTCAGGTGTTGGTTCGCTCCCATTAACCATTCAAGGAGTTGTTTTGAGGTATCTACTGGGACATTAATCCGTTGGTTCTGTAATATAAATACGTTCAGTAACGTAATGTACATTCTTCAGAATACTTCATAAAAAGAAGTACATTCAAAATACACCTCTTAGTGAAACGTATACCTTTTGCTATTGTGAGTGCATAAAAAAGTAATGTGTTTGAATGACGTGAAGCAAAAGCGACGCACTCCTTAAGTATATTTTTGAAGCGATGCAAAACCACTTTGCGTGGCTTTGAGTGGCCCCAAAATTATGGAGAAATAGAACACAACTCAAACTGCTGTGTTGCTTTTATCTGCCCGGGTAGGCATTCCACGGGCACTGGGTGGGTGTTCCCAGGCAACTCCCATGGTTTTTTACGCATTCCCAGATTTACAAGACCATTTAAATCTGGGAATGCGGCAAAAAGATACGCCTCCCAGGGGAGGCGTAACAAGGAGAAATATGTTTATTTGTCCTGTTTTTAAATCTTTGTATGTGTGCTGCGTTCTGCAGAACACATGGAAAGACAAAACGCCTCTCAGGATTGTTTTGTGCAGGAAGGTGCCTCTCCCTGCACATAATCAATCCTGCCTACAACACAGACCCCCTTCCACCACGGTGCAAGGGTACCTGCACTGGTGCTAGGCTGCCAAAATGGCTCCAATGCAGGGGGACAGGACTGGAATGTGCCACACTGGATTAATACGGTGCATTCCTGCCATTTACCCGTGATGCAGGGCAGTGCACCCAGGTGACTGGCTGTGCTGCCCGCTGCCAATAAATACCTAAATATCCCCTAGGTTCATATGAATTGATGCAGGTTTGCGTGACCACTGTTGTTCTTTCGTATCTCTCATGTTTGTGGTGCCGTGTAATTTAGGATCGAAGGCCATGTGATGTTACTTTCTCTGATGTCATTACGATCAAAGTGTAAGTGATATCACTTCTGCTACATCTGACATTTGGTGAATTGATATCCATGCACAGGAGTTTTTGCAGCAAGTTCAGGTTCTCTCCATGTCAACTGTGAAAAATAATTTTAAAGTAGGGCTTGGGGGAGCCAATAAATTAACTTAGCGAGCCGAGCTAAGGGTCCAGTCGGCTCTTAGAGCCCGTGCACGAGACGAGCCCTAAAAATGCCATTACAGTCTATTTAATCAAGGACAGTAGGTTTTGTACAACTGGTATTCTGAACTCACATATTTGAAAGTGCTTTCATAATGATAATTTTGAAAAAGGAGATTTAGTGAAATAAAATGTTTGCCTAAGATCACACAATTTATGCAGGGAAGCCCCGATTTATCTGGGTTTTCTGGTTTCACTTTGGACAAATCAGCTGCAGAATGGAGATCTGTTTGTCTTTCCTTATGGTATGGATTTGTATTTACATCTTTGTGAATTTTTCTGTAATTACTATGTAGTGCAAGCTCACACAGAACATATAGGAGCGGTTTACATGAGCACCAGTTACCTTCATATTTTGTAGGCACCAGGATACTAAGTGGTTTGTTCAGAATCACAGGATATTGAGCCGATGCCGAGACTCCAGCCTGGTTTCCTTCTCCAGAGTCGGCAGCTATGATTGTGTAGCCACAGCCTGGATAGAGAGGGCGGCAGACAAAGCCACATGATTATGGGCTCCAGGCTTTAACAGACCTTGAGCTGAGCCATAGCCTTGCTCCAGGCTCGAGCCTGGCACCAGGTTTCTGTGGCTCGCCCACCTCTATTTAAAAGTACCTGTTGTGCACCAAAGACAGGGGCATATTTGTAACTAGTGCAGCAGGTACATTGACACCAGGCAGGTTTGTTAAATACCCACTGCTCCTACTCACTCACAGGCCCATTCTATTGCTTTCACTGGCACCTGCAGCACACTTCCCACGTCCCTGCCTAAAGCCAGCAGTGCTGAGAAGTGGAGTGGCTGTGCCATTGTTAAGCAGACCAGAGCAGGGCTCAGTGCCATCGCCTGTGTTTTATGTGCATTGTGAAAGGGGAGCACTTGCGCATACACACAGTGCGAGTGGGAAGGTGACACCGTGAAGCCTTTCTAAGAAATGTTTGTCACATGGTAAAAAGCCCTTTGTTGTAACATGGCTGAGGAATAACAAGACGCTTTCCCGTTATTTTAAATATGTAATCACTGCTGGCAGGGATTTTGTGCCAGCCCATTGTGTACATTCATCTTATAGTGACGTAAGCATGCACAATACCCAGTATGAACAGAGTGGTGCTTGGATGGAGGGCGGAGCTTTGAAGTAGACTGATGTCATATGCACTGTTAGACCTGGCAACCTTGGCGTGGTCTCTCCTAACTTTTTGCTGCTACTTCCCAGGTTGATGATGTGGGCTGGACTCCTTTTTTGCTTCTCAGAAGAAAGGGGGGTAGGGGTAAACAGAGGAGGTTTTCTAACGGGCCCCAACCTAGTTACCTGTGTAAGGATTCCCAACCCCCCAGTGAGAAGAAGCCATGGTTCTCCAAAGGGAAACCTGCAGAGGAAGGTCCCCACAAGTGTTATGCATGTGACTAGGTGGGTCATGTGAGAGGGGATTCCAAATGTGCCATGGGGACACCGGCATCCACTGGTGCTCAGTCACAAGGTTTGGCCAGTATAGGTCTTGGGGAGGAGTTGGTTCCATGTGGGTGGGAGCCAGTTGAAATGGCCCTTGTCTCACTAGGAGACAGTGAGATGGTCCAGAGAGCCCTCGTGCCTGAAAACACTACTAAGTACAGGCGGTGGGTGACCATCAATGGACAGAGGGTAGAGGCTCTGAGAGCCACAGGAGCCACTGTGACTACAGTGAGGAGTCACCTGGTGTCTGAGGAGCAGATAGATCCCCGTTTACCAAGTAGTTGCAGTGGACCACTCAGAGCGCCTGTGCAGGGTGGCGCAGGTTCCCTTTGAATGGGGTGGGGGTCTCAGGTGCCTTGAGAGTAGCTGTGAGTCCAACCATGCCTGTGGAGTGTTTGCTTAGCAATGACCTGGAGGATTACCCTTGAAAGGAGGTGGAACACAGGTCACACTTGGAGATGTTGGGTCTGCCTGGGTGGGTGTGTGTCTACCTGGTCAATGGCAGCCCCCAAGGGTGGTCAGAAACCCCAAGGAGCCTGAAACAGTGGCCCAGGGAACTGCCAACAGGAGGAAGGGCAAGGGGCATGGGAAAACGGCTGCCGAAGTTCCCACAATCCGGGAAGAGTTGGAGCCTGAGGGTGATGCCCGGAGCCTATAGAGGAACAGGTGGCTGAGCTGGGGAGGTCCCTGAGCTGTCACAGTGGCAGCAGGAATGGGGACCTACCAGTGAGGTTTTCGGTGAGTGTTAGAAATGGGGTCTTTGGTTGGCAGTCAGGTTAGCCCCTGTCCAAGCAAGGACCCTCACTCTAGTCAGGGAAGCCACACAAAATCCAAATTAACCTGTGCACACCCTCTGGTAGCTTGGCACTGAGCAGTCAGGCTTAACTTAGAAGGCAATGTGTAAAGTATCTGTGCAACAAACCATACAATAACACCATATAGCACCACAAAAATACACCACACAGTGTTTAGAAAAATATATAATATTTATCTGGATATTTGCAGGTCAAAACGATCAAAGATGCAATAAGTAAATGTAGAGATATCACTGAATAGTGATATAAAGTGTCTTAAGTCTTTTTAAAGCAAACAAAGTCTCTTCCAAGCACAAAGTACCTGGTTTGCATGAAAACTCTCCTCAAAGGGACGCAGAGGAGGAGAAGCGTGGAAACAAAGGGGTGTGCGTCGATTTCTCAGGCCGCATACGGCGATGCGTCATTTAGTTTCCACCAGGGACAGCTGTGCGTCGATTTCCGTCGCTTGGCCGTGGATCCTTGTCGGGTTGCGGGGTTTTCAGACGCCCGGGGTCTGTGCGTGGAATCCTGGGCTTGCGGAGCAAAGTCACAAGTGCTGCGTTGATCTGGTGGGTGTTGCGTGGAATTTTCTCCTGCACGTCACGATCCGGTGGGCCGTGCGTCTAAGTTCCGGTTGCAATGCAGGCGCCGTGTCGATCTTCTCCTTGCGAAGTTGCGCTGCGTCATTCCGGATCGGTGTGCAGTGAATTTCTCACTGTGGGGCAGGCTGTGCGTCGGTTTCAGGAAGCTGTGCGTCGAATTTTCACTGCACAAGGAGTCCAGTTGCAAGAGAGAAGTCTTTTTGGTCCTGAGACTTCAGGGAACAGGAGGCAAGCTCTATCCAAGCCCTTGGAGAGCACTTCTTCACCACAGCCAGAGAGCAGCAAGGCAGCAGGTCAACAGCAAGGCAGCAGTCCTTCACAGAAAGCAGTCAGGTGAGTCCTTTGGGCAGCCAGACAGTTCTTCTTGGCAGGATGCAGGTTCTGGTTCCAGTTTTCTTCTCCAGGAAGTGTCTGTGAGGTAGAGTGTCTACCCCAAGAAGTGTCTAAAGTCTGTGGTTTTGGGTCCTCTTCTTATACCCATTTTGGCCTTTGAAGTAGGCCTACTTCAAAGGAAAGTCTCACTTGCTTGTGAAATCCTGCCTTGACAAGGCAAGGCCTCAGACACACACCAGGGAGTTGGAGTCTGCATTGTGTGAAGGCAGGCAGAGCCCTTTCAGGTGCGAGTGACCAGTCCTCCCCTCCCTCTTAGCACAGATGGCTCATTGGAATATGTAGGCTACACCCCGGCCCCCTTTGTGTCACTGTCTGAAGAGAGGTGCAAACAGCCCAACTGTCAAACTAACCCAGACGGGGAATCCACAAACAGGCAGCATCACAAAAATGGTTCAAGCAAGAAAATGCATTTTCAAACACACAATCTTAAAACCAACTTTACTAAAAGATGTATTTTCAAATTGTGAGTTCAGAGGTCCCAAACTCCACATGTCTATCTGCTCCCAAAGGGAATCTACGCTTTAATCATGTTTAGAGGCAGCCCCCAGGTTAACCTATGAGAGAGATAGGCCTTGCAACAGTGAAAAAACGAATTTGGCAGTATTTCACTGTCAGGACATATAAAACACAATAGTATATGTCCTACCTTAATCATACGCTGCACCCTGCCCATGGGGCTACCTTAGGGGTGTCTTATATGAAGGAAAAGGGAAGTGTTAGGCCTGGCAAGTGGGCACACTTGCCAGGTCAAATTGGCAGGTTAAAATTGCACACACAGACACTGCAGTGGCAGGTCTGAGACATGATTACAGGGCTACTTATGTGGGTGGCACAACCAGTGCTGCAGGCCCACTAGTAGCATTTTATGTACAGGCCCTGGGCACCTCTAGTGCACTTTACTAGTAAATCAAATATGCCAATCACAGATAAGCCAAATACATATACATTTTACAGAGGAGCACTTGCACTTTAGCACTGGTTAGCAGTGGTAAAGTACCCAGAGTAGCAAAAACAGCAAAAACAGAGTCCAGCACACATCAGCAACCTAGGAAGCAAACGCAAAAAGTTAGGGGAGACCACACCAATGATGCCATGTCTAACATGTGTCCCCCCAGCTGAAAGTGGGAAGAACTACCCAACCTCATGGGAGTTCTCATCACTAAGGCGGACAAATCTGGACAGACCATCAGCATTGGCATGTTCTGTGCCAAGGCGGTGTTGCACCATAAACTCCATCCCCTGTAGGGAAACGGACAAACTTTGGAGTGCGAAAAATTACTTTTTGGACACAAAATATATTTTGAGGGTGGTCTCCTTTGTTACCCGCACCAGCAGCTGAGTGAGCCTTTAAGAAAATGACTCTGACCATTTGGATAAACTAATATATATATATGTATATATATATATATGTATATATATATATATATACAGATACACGTGTGTACACACTCCTAACAATTGCACATTGCAAATAGCCCAACCAGTTGTATTTTTAGCCCAGTGTGTCACTGCTTCCAAATCACTTCTAGAGAAGACCCTGCTCTCCAGCTGTATCTAGTTGAAATGAAGTTCCTGTGGGAAACCCAGAATCATAACTATTACAAGATCCTTTTTTAGGAGCAGAAGAGCAAGGGTATCTGGTACTGCCTGTAAGTGCTCGCCAAGCCAGCTGGTGGCAAGATGTCTCTGGCGTTTCTGTGTTTTATGAAAAACCTAGTTCACTCTTTCAACCCTCCCACTGAAGCTGGTGCTGAAGAGAGCTGCTCTCCGAATATCTGTGACACATTTCAGATACACATTCATTTTAAACATTATTACAGTCAGCAGTAACGTTGTATTAAAGCTGATCTGCCTTCTGTCTATCTATCTCTGCCTAAGGGCATATTTGTGACACATCAGGCAGGCTGTCCATCTGTCTATCTCTGCCTTTCAGTGGTCATGGCTGCTGGCCAGTCAGTCTTTCGTCCGTCTGTCTCTGCCTTTCTAAGGGGATGTCTGCTGACCCGACAGTCTGTCTATCTATTGGTATGTCGGTGTATCTCTCCCTTTATACTGGCATGCCCGTTTGCTAGTTAGGCAGTCCATCCGTCTGTCTCTCTATTACTGCCGTTCTAAGGACATGTCTGCTGACCAGTCAACACACACAGAGATGATGGACGGAGTGCTGAAACTTTTCAAACATTCACCCCTAGTCACAGATCTGGGTTACATCCATCACTCTGTTGCTCACCACGCCACCCCAGTCTGGACCCGGCCACATGCAAATCAGTCTTGGCCCTGCTCCTCTTGGGAACTGTCCAGTCCTAAGGGTGAGTTTACTGACCTTTGAACAGGTTTGTCAGTCTATCTCCCTGCCACTGCAGGAGATGCCTGCTGACCTGTCAGCCAGTCTGTCCATCAATTGGACTGTCAGCCTGGCTCTGCTTAAGGGCATTCCTGCTGAGCATTCAGTCGGTCTGTCCGTGCGGCGGGACCGTTCCTCTTGCAGTTCCGGGTTGATTGTCCAGAGATCAGCGGGTGACCTCCTTGTAGTGTTGTGTTCAAGCCTCTATGGAGGTTTTCTTCCCCTTCTAAACTTCCGGCGTCACAGCACTTCTGTCAGCACTTACGTCACGTGGTCTTGTAACTGAGCTATAGCGCTGAGTGTGCAGAGACCTTGAGCTGTTCCTCGCTCGGGGCTGGTGCTGTCTGTTCCTAACGCAGCACATCACCTGCAGAGAGGGGCTGTTCCCTCCGCCGCCTGCTCTCCGGGCAGAGAAAGTGCAGAACTCTGGCCACCTCCATCACTGCAGCCTCGCAGGCGCTGCGCTCTATATTTCCTGTAATTACCAAGAGTGTGCAAAAAATCAACATTTTGCCATGAATATCTCTTTTATGCGGATCCCTGTTCATCTAGAAAAACAAAACAGAAGAAAGAAAGGCAGATTTCATTTTTAGAAGTGCCACAATAATTATCCTGAGTAGTCTGCATTGTGGCTTCAGAACACTACTGTAATAACTTATTACAGTTGAGCAATATTGGAAATTGGGTTACTGGTTGAGTGGGTAAAACCCTTCTCAAGCAGCAACTACAGTTTCTGTTAGGGTGAAGTCCCAAACAAATGCCAAATTAACCTGGCTTATCCCTCGGGTAGCTTGGCACAAGCAGTCAGGCTTAATTTAGAGACAATGTGTAAAGTAATTATGCAGTACTTCAAACAGTAATTAGGTGAACACTCAATACAATAAAATCTCACAGAAATTTAGCAAAATAGGGTACATTTTAATAAATTATTTGGGGCCAAAATGTCAGAAATCCAATCAGTGGAATCAGAGATATGCAATTTTAAAGTTTTAAGTAAAAATAGTGCCTAGAAGCACAAAGCGATATGAGTCTCCGGTTGCGCCGGACCGGGCCAAAAGCACAAGTTTGGGCTAACCGCAGTGCAGCATGGGCCAGCTAGGGGGACCAAGTTAGGCTTCTGAACAAAAAAAACTTGCATTCTGGTTGCGGAGCAACAGGAGGTCCTGCGTCGAGGGTGCATCACGCAGCAGAGGCCCTTGTGTGGAAATTCATTGCACGGCAATGTTTCTAAGGTAGCTGCAGTGGTGATTCGAAGGTGGTGCAGGAAGAAGCATCGTACAGCAGCAGTTCAAATGGGCTGTAGGCTGTGATACGAAGTCCTGCATTGGGAATTCGTCGAGCAGCGGTTCTGATGCAGTCTAGTGAGGCGCTGTACCACACTGTGTCGGTCCAGCTGGGGCCACAGATGGGCTGGCAGAGCACCTTCAGGCCCAATTCAAAGGGTTCAGGACTGAGATGGCACCCCTTGGGATGACTTGACTCACAGCTAGCAGACTCCAGGTGCTCGGTTCACGGCTATTGGAGCCTGTTTTGTGCCTGAGGCTCTGATCAAGAGGCCAGCTAACCAGTTCTTGGAGTCACTGCATGCAGGTCTAGTCCTTCCCTCAGGCAGCAGAGAAGCTGTCTTTCTTGCAGAACTGCACTGCAGTGCTTCTGAGTCTTCTGCAGGCCCAGAGGTGTACTGAAGAGTTGGGTCTGAGGGTCCACTATTTCTACCTAGTGCACACTTTGAAGTAGGAGAAGGTTCTGGAGGGTTCCGCCGACCAGAGGTGCTAGATATTTCCTTCTTCCCTGCTCTGGACACATATTGTCTGGGGTCTCAATAAACTAGTGTCAAGCTCCTTGTGATTGTGCTCGGACAGAACCAGTGTGATGTGCAAGTGTGGTAGCTTACAGCTCCTCCCCCTTATAAAGTCAGAGATGTCCCTTTCTGCTAAAATCTCCTTTGTCTCACTGCCTGGGAGCACACACAAACACCAAGTGTGAGCTACCCCTAGTCACGTGACACAGAATACAGGCTGCAAACACCAAATGGTTAAGACAAAAAAATGCAAATTCCTAAAAGTGGCATTTTGAGAATTGTGACTTAAAATCAGACTTTAGCATTAAAGATGGCTTTATATTAAGATTCTTTAAATACCAAACTCTCAATTTAAAGTTATCACTATTAAATGCAATAAGTTAACCCAATGTTATCCTAAGGGAGAGGTAGGCCTTGCAGTAGTGAAAAACAAATTTATTTTTTTTTCATTATCAGGACATGCAAAACCTAAATGTATATGACCATCTTTTTAAGGACATTGAACCCTGCTGTTTAGGCCCTCCTGTAGGGGTGAGTTATATGTAATAAAAAGGAAACTACATGCCTGGAAAAAACTTTATTTTTTCATGTCGAAATGACAGTTTGAAACTGCACACACAGGCTGTAGTGGCAGGCCTGTGACATGTTGAAAAGGCTACTTAAGTGGGCGGCAAAGTCAGGGTTGCAGGCCCAATAGTGGTATTTCCTTAAAGCCCCTGGGTTCCTGTAGTACCGTTTTACTAGGGACGTACAAGTAAATGAATTATGACAATTGGGTGTAAGCCAATTTCATCATGTTTAAAGGAGAGAGCACAGGCACTTGAAAATACAATTTGTGGATAGCATAAAATCCGATGCTGTCATAAAACTTTTCTAGGACCTTTTTTTGAGGGAAGGTTTCTCTGAGGAAATGGTGACTGATAATGGTACTCAAGTGGTATGCATAGAGAAATGGAAAGTTTTCTAGTAAAGTCGGACATATAACACATTTTGAGTTCCCACTGTAAAGAAGCTTACAGACAGTGATGTGAGCCGGCGAGTTTATTACTTGTCAGCACAACATCCCGCAGGAACTGGTGACAAACAAAAGCCACCCCAGATCCAGGGATGGAACAGAGAACCCTAGAATCCCTCTAATCCATCAGAACTCTACCACCCCTTACCTTCCACCCCTGCACACCCCTACGATTACCTTCAACCTGGGGGTTTTGTGAAATTTTGTTGCCCTGGAGTAACATTTACTCAGCCATGGACCAGCCTGTCCATGCATTTCAGGGCTGGCAGGACAGTGCCACTCAGAGCTGAGGCCAACGTTTCTAATTATGAAACTGGCCAATTAGGTAGTAAGCATCTCTACATCGGCTCAATATCCTGTGATTCTGGGCAAGTCACTTAATCTTCCTGTGGCTTAAAAAATGAAAGCAAGCACGTGTAGTGTACTGGGGCTCACGTAAAGCACTCCAATACCTTTGTATCGAGGTTGCAATATATATAAATATTTTTTAAAAACTACATGGATTAAGTAGACCCCTTCATGTTCTTCCTGGAACCCTCACAGCACATACAGCACACACCAGGATTTGTTATGAATTATTCCAGGGCACATGAAAGTCATGTAAATGAGCACTCACAAAGTCTCAGAACTGCACCCTTCATTACCTCCAATGTGCCCTTCTTCTGTGCATGCCCCCAGTGGCACAGCTTGGCCAGTAAGATTAAGGAGGGTGTGAGCTTCAGGTTTTCCAACACTCAGGCTGGCACGCAATGGTAAAATATGTTATACAACGCACAGGGTGCACAAGAGAGGCTTAGGAGGCAGCAGAAAGGGAGGGAAATGGGGATTGGTAGGAGTATTAAATGAGATAAAGTTGTTGTAGTCAAAGATTAATTCTTGGCAGTAGGAGTCAGGTAGCCAATTCAAGTAGGATAGAGGTTGTAAATTTACTTAGAAAGTTAAAGGATATGTTACAATTTACTTAATAAAGAGACCCCACAAAGAGCAGCATCTTCTCTGCTCGCCCACTCTCTCTTTCCCACTTCTCGTCACTCTCCAGCATTCCATGACATCACACACTGGCTGAGCAGAGCAGAGTACAGTGGAGGTGTGCACAGATTACACTACAAGCATAGCAGATTATAACAAAAGTACTTTCTTTTGTGAAATACACATGTTTTTATGTCTTTCCAAACAGAGAGAGGGAGAGAGACTGTGTGCATTTTTGTTAGTGCGGGCAAAAATTACTGTTCAAATCTGACACACTTCACACACTGACTGAAAGCACCTGTACCCAACTATTTCTCACAAAATAAACTACCACCCCAACCAACCCCGCTAAAGCTATGCCCCTCTACGTAGGATCCTGCTTTCAGTGATGTTTCTCTACTTTGGATCTATAGCCAACCAGCAGTGAGCATTTTTGTATTTTTTTTGTATTTTTATAAATTGCATACAAACCCAGTAGAAAGAGGGCACTTTGTGAATGTTGTATTAGGAATGAAAAGCAATTCATGAGGTTAGGGGCAATGTCTAATACAAAGGGGCATATTTACAATCCCCTGTGCCGCTGGTGCGTCACTTTTTCTGATGTTCTGGTGGCACATAGTGTAGAAAAGTATCTACAAGGCCACATAAAACCACTTTGTGTGGCTTTTCGTGGCCTCGCAGCTATGGTGTAAGGCAACACCCATGGGTTTGAACTAATTCCCAGATTTACAAGGACGTGTAAACCTGGGAATACGTCAACGCTATGCGTCTCACTCGGGGAGCCGTAACCCAGAGGAATATCTTTATTTCCTCGTGTTCTTTCTTCTTTTTATGCATGCTCCATTCTGCAGCACGCATAGAAAGGGGGAAAACCCTCTATTGATTGTTTTTGTGCAGGAAGGTGTCCGGATTTGTGTGGTGGGCGAAAGAGAAGACGTGTGGACCCTCTAATTTGCATGTGACATCACAAAAAGTGACATCATAGAAAGCAACACCACTGGGCTTTTAGTCTTCTTTGGTATCGCCAAGTGACCTAGGGTCAGATGTAAGAAGCGTTTTGCATGGCGCAAACTGCGAAAATCGCAGTTTGCGCCATGCAAAACGCGCATCGCGATGTACAATCCCATTTTGCGAGTCGGTTCTGACTCGCAAAATGGGAATGCGACTCGCAAATAGGAAGGGGTGTTCCCTTCCTATTTGTGACTCGCACTGCGATGCAGAATTGCTTGGTGACCGCGAAAGCCGGCGCAAAGCAATTCGCAGTTAGCACCCACATGAAGTGGGTGCTAACTCATTCACAAAGGGGAAGGGGTCCCTATGGGACCCCTTCCCCTTTGTGAATGTCGCAAAAAATATTTTTTCAGAGCAGGCAGTGGTCCAATGAACCTACTCTCCAAATGGTTTCTTTTTTTATTTTGTATTGCAACTCGTTTTCCTTTAAGGAAAATGGGCTGCAATACAAAAAAAACAACAAAAAAAAACTGCTTTATTGAAAAAGCAGTCACAGACATGGAGGTCTGCAAATTGCGACCCACCTCATTAATATTAATGAGGTGGGACTTTGCGAACCCCTTGCGATTCGCAGAAGGTGTCTGAGACACCATTCTGCATATAATTTTGCAAATCGGAAATTGCGAGTCGCAATTGTAATTGCAATTGTAAAAAGATAAATACGCAAATTAAATAAGTCTGTCGATTTTAAACCTATATTAAGTGGATTTCATTAGTCACATTGAATGGAAAGCCAGGCACCGGCCTCACAGAGATGGATCTCCTCATTCATCGATACCGATTGTTTCCAGATTAGGGCACGATGGAAAGTCCAGAGCACAGCAGAATAATAATTCAGTGGATTCACGATGGTAAAAGTTAGGCAACAGGGTATAGCAAAATAAATCTGAGTTCAAATGCACATATCTTTTCATTTTTATTTGAAAGCTTTATAAATCCCAGGTGAGAACTAGGAGGGCAGCGAGTTCTGAGGCACCAAGGGAAAGCACGCTTGTAGACAAGCGCCGCGTCTCCCTTTGACGCGACTTCACAGAAGGGTTGCAATCACCCCTGTTGGGAAAAGGATGTTCGAAACGTGAGTTTTTACAGTTCCCAAAATTATACATCATTTGATGTACTCCTTTCATTTGGACCTTGTACTGCTGAATTTATGATGGAACAATGGAAAGTCAGGCTCCGGATGCAAGACAAGAACAGCAGAGCTTGTTACCTGTGGTAGAAAGGAGCAGCTTGGGACCTCCTCTGGTGGGCGCCTGTGCCAGCGGGAGCTGCAGGTCTCCTAGACATCCCTTGCACTGTGACTAGATTAAAGTTAGATGATGCATTTATTTTGGGACCCTGAGTGAAGCAGTTGTGAGGATAAGGCAGTGCACAGCTTGGGTGAGTTTGTCATGCACGAGTGTGTGTTTGTTGCAGCAGTTCACCAGGGCTGTCTATTCACACGGCTGCTATGAGATGAGAGTTTAGGCCTTTGTATCATGTGGACAGAGAAGCATTACAGGCAGGTTGGCTTTGTTTCAAGGCGACTGAGGATCGGCTCTTAGCTACAGACTGGATGCTGAGGCCTTACTCATCCCTGGGAAACTGGTCATGTCTGCTCTTGGGGTCTTCAGGAGGTTCTTGCATCGCATTGCTGAGGGGGTGTTACTAAAGAGCTCTTGCTGTGGTGGTTCACTAAGGGGGTTGCTGAGGCAGACACACTACAGGTGTGCATTACGAGTGTGTCAACAAGTGGGACTTAAAATGGGAGTCAGACTTTACTTATGGGCGCTTAATAGCTGTAATAAGTACGCCGTAGCGGGGGGCTAGCACTGGCTGGCAGGGGTCCAGGGGTGCTGCTCCCTGCAGCGCTTGAAGAAGGCACAGAAAATACACTACTACACAGTTCAACTGGACACTCTGCCTATTGCTACAGAGTCGATATACACCTCAAGCACAGCTCATGGCACTATAACACTCTCTCTAGAACCACACACTTAAAATAAAACATCTACAATTTACAATTACTAGTGCAACATTTAAGTAGCAGTTGGGTCTCACTCAAAATGTCACACACATGATGTAGATATGCCACACGTAAACACACGGAAAATACAGAAATGTTAGACATGGACAAAGGATAGGCAGAAAATTAAAATACCTCACACTTTGAACCAAAGCTCTTATGGCACCAAGCAAGTCATCACAACCCTCCCCAGAAGAGCTCTCTTGTCTTTTCCATCTAAGCATCTATCCATTCATCCTTTCATCCTCCCATCCACCGCTGACATCCATCATTTCCCTCTCACATTCTGTCATTCATTAATTCATTCTTTCCTCCATCATTCAATCCTTCACCACTCTAAATGACCATATATCCATGTTCCCATCCATATCCAAACCTATCCATCCACCAAACCTAGCCATCCGTTCATCCTTTCACTCATCCATCCACCCATCCTCTCTATCATCCATCCATCCTATCGCTCATCCACTCATCCACACTTTCATGCCGTCCTTTCCCTCATCTATCCATTTACCGTTTCACCCATCCTTTCACTTACTCATCCATCCATCTAGCCATCCATCAATTCATTCATCCATCCATCCATTCACACTTTCACTCATCCGTCCATCCTTTCTTCCAACCCTCTCCACCACCACTTTTACTCATCTATCCATTCTTCCATTCATCAACCTTACATCTATATTTCCCCTCATTCATCCATCATTTGACATCTGAAATCTGATGGGTGTTGGAACATGTGGTTAGAAACATTTAAAAAGGACTAGGGGAAGTGAACTGTCACGTTACAGACATCTGGAATGTGCTGGGTATTGTGAGGTATCTAGTTAGAAACATTAATAATGTGACACATGAGAGTGGTGTCACTGCACACACATCTGGAATCTGCTGGGTATTGTGAGGTATCTAGTTAGAAACATTAATAATGTGACACATGAGAATGGTGTCACTGCACAAACATCTGGAATCTGATGGTGTTGGAAGATTGAGTTACAAACATTTATAAAGGAATAGAGGAAATTGAACTGTCACGGCACAAACATCTGGAATGTGCTGATATCGTGGAAGTATCTACTTATAGAAACATTCATAATGTGATACATGAAAGTGGTGTCATTGTAAAAAGAGCTGGAATCTGATGGGTATTGGAATATTTAGCTAGAAACATTTATAAAGGAATATGGCAAATTAAGTGTCACATTACAGAAATCTGGAATGTGCCAGGTGTTGTCAAGCATCTAGTTAGAAAAATGTATAGTGTGATCCATGCATGTGAAGTGTCATGTTATAAGCATCTGGAATGTGCTGGATATTTTTGAAGTATCTAGTTAGAAACATTGATAAAGTGATACATGAAAGTGCTGTCACTTTACAAACATATGGAATCTGATGGTTGTTGGATCATCTTGTTAGAAACATTTATAAAGGAACAGAGGAAGTGGAATGCCATGTTACGAACATCTGGATGTGCTGAATATTGCTGAATTATATAGTAAGAAACATTAATAATGTGATAGATGAGAGTGGTGTCACTGCACAAACATCTGGAATCAGATGGGTGTTGGAACACCTAGTTAGAAACAATTATATAAGAACAGAGGAAGGGACCTGTCACAGAATAAACATCTGGAATGTGCTTGGTTTTGTTGAAGTATCTAGTTAGAAGCATTTATGAAGGAATTGACGAAAGTGAAGTGTCACTTTGCAAACATCTGGAATCTGCTGGATATTAGTGAAATATCTAGTTACAGACACATTTATAATGTGATAGATGCAAGTGGTGCCACTGTGAAACATCTGGAATCTGATGGGTTTTGGAATATCTAGCTAGAAGCATTTATAAAGGGATAGGACAAATGAAGTATCAAGTTACAGACACCTGGAATGTGCTGGGTATTGTAAGGTATCTACTTAGTAACATTTATAATGTGGTCCATGAAAGTGAAGTGCCATGTTACAAACATCTGGAATCTGATGGGTGTTGGATCATCTAGTTAGAAACATTTAAAAAGGACTAGAGGAAGTGAACTGTCACGATACAGACATCTGGAATGTGCTGGGTATTGTGAGGTATCTACTTAGTAACGTTTATAATGTGATCCATGAAAGTGAAGTGTCATGTTACAAACATCTGGAATCTAATTGGCGTTGGAACATCTAGTTAGAAACATTTAAAAGGGACTAGGGGAAGTGAACTGACAAGTTACAGACTTCTGGCATGTGCTGGATATTTTAGAAGTATCTAGTTAGAAACATTATTAATGTGATAGATGAGAGTGGTGTCACTGTGCAAACATTTGGAAACTGATGGGTATAGTTAGAAACGTTTTAAAAGGACTAGATTAAAGTGAACTGTCATGTTACAAACATTTGAAATGTGCTTGATTTTTGGGAAATATCTAGTTACAAACATGTATAATGTCATAGCTGAAAGTGAACAGGTAGGTTACAGCGAGTTGGGATCTGGTGGGTATTTTAAAGTATTTAGTTAGAAGAATTTATAATGTAAAGAAAGTGAACGGTCACGTTACAAACATCTGGAACGGTCGCACCCATATTGCAGTGTCCAGAAGCAAACACTGGAGTCCACAGCAGCACATGCAGGATGTCACCCTCGGCTTCGCAGCGCCCACCTAGAGGCCACTGGAAGACTTTTGACCAAACCAGGCGCTGCACTAGAGCAGAAAGCGTCCCTTCTGCACTGGTGACCCCCGCCCGGCTCCGGCGGGAGATGCGACCTAACAGCCAGAACTGCCGAGTTTGGAACTGGGGAACCAGGTTCGAGTCACGGAGTCAGCTCAATGTCCTGTGATTCTGGTGTCTAAAAAATGAATCACAAGCGGTCCAAGGAGAGGACGAAGTAGGCGCACGGCGAGCGTCCCCTTTGATGTATGTGTGACTATAAGGGGACACTCCCCCTCCTGGATACCAGAGGCTAGCTGCCTCTAAGAAAAGGGTAAGAACTATAATTCCCTGCAGTGATAGGACTGTCCACTTGTGTAGATATACCCACTCAGTCACTCCACGCATGTATTTTACCTTTTTTGAACATATGTGTTTCGTGCATGAATGCATCCCCTTGACACGTGTGTAGTCGGTTGGTTTTGCAGTGCTGTGTGCCACCAGAGTGCTAATTAATTGTTTTTCTCCCCATAGGCCGCCTCAAGGTAATTCCTTGGGTAATGTAGATCATTCTTTTTTCATTTTCTCACTCTTTGATTTCCCCATAGAGTATTTTCCTCCAACGTGAGACGTAGGGATCCTAGGCCCTGACGAATGCCCCGAGACCTTCATTGGCTCACTTTTGAGGGCAGAAACATGTTGGCTAGTAATTAGTTAGGTGACCCTGTGAGTCCTTGTCCTCACAGAGGTGTCCCAACCCCCCTTTTTAACTACACCAGACAGACACCACCATTAAATTTGTTGCTCTTCACAGGTGTCTGCTTAGGTGTTTTTAGTTTTTCAGTAGATTAGCTGGATCCCGATCTTTCCAGAAACAAGTTTATTTACGCACTCCCTCCTGTTCCTTTAACAGTGAGGTTGAGTCCGCCCAGGTGGCAATGTCCTACCTGGGTGGGTCTAGGTGGTCAAATGATGAAGCATGACACTATATAGTGTGTGAGACCACCTAGTCCGTAAAAGGAAATTCCCTTCTTCCCACCCCTCGCTGTTCCACTCGGTAATTTCCAACTGACATTCCACTGACGTTACCCTTCCAAATAGGAATACATACAACCTAGGACTACGCTAATATCCGCGACGTCCGCTTCTAGAGAACCCCGTACTTTCGTGTGTACTTTAAAAAATGAATCTACCCTTGTCATATATAAAAGTGCTCATATGAAGCGCTCCGATGCCCATAGCCCGCGTTCGCGATGTAGAAGACGGAAAAACATCAAATAAACAATACGATGTTCCATCTCATGTCACTCCCAAGGGAAGCTCTCTGATTGGTGATCTATAGAACCCCGGCCCCAGGTCCCACCCTCTCCTCACCACTGCAACATACAAGGGACCCTGAGCTCCAGGCCCCCCTCAGCACAGTACCCAGTCTGGCCCGAGAGCTCCTGACTGGGTCAGGGAGGGGCCCTTCACACACTTTGCAGGAGGACCCCCTCAAGTGTAATTACGGCACTGGTCCTCTCCTGACCCTTTCCTTGGATGTGGCCTCCTCATGATGAGTCAGGGATAGGTCCTATGGGCTCCTCGGGGCGCCTGGGCCCAGGGATGGAGACCGCCATGTACCAGTGGTATTCAGACACCCCGCACGCCTTCCAAGGAGTGATTGCTGGGTCTGTCACTACCAGACACCACCGGCCGGAGACCAGAACAGCTACCTTGGCTGGCAGTCTGTTTATTACCTCGTGATCCCGCCCTCCCCCGCCACTTCCGGTGCCTCGGGGCCCAGCCTCCTGCAGTCCTGGTGCAGCCCCACTTGAATCAATCACTCTCAGGCAGCAGGCACTCCACCCACCCTCTCTCCACCACCCCCACCGCCGCCCCCCAGCATTGATCTCACACCCT
Source organism: Pleurodeles waltl (assembly GCF_031143425.1). Classification (NCBI taxonomy): domain Eukaryota; kingdom Metazoa; phylum Chordata; class Amphibia; order Caudata; family Salamandridae; genus Pleurodeles; species Pleurodeles waltl. The sequence continues at coordinate 5,809,200 of NC_090450.1, forward strand.
GCGCCTCCCTAGATCACACCGTGCAGCGGCTCCCTCTCAGCGCCCATCTCACCTGGGGGGCCTGCAGGGACGGGCTCTTGGGAGGAGAGCCTGTTTGCCATCATCAGCCCGGCCTGCCCTCTGTACGTGCACCGAGGAATAATACATGCGTCCTCAAACGCATCCTTAACTTCGAAATCTCCATCCTTGAGCCAAAGAGCAGTGTCTCACTCCTAGTGAGGTCATGAGCTGTCAGTGTCACGTCATCAGCCCTGCCTGCTCTCTGCACGTGCACCGAGAAATAATACACGCATCCTCAAAAGCATCTTTACCATGAAGGTCTCCTTCCTTGAGCCACAGAGCGATGCCTGACTCCTAGTGACGTCATGAGCTGTGGTGTCACGTCATCAGCCCTGCCTGCCCACTGCACGTGCACCGAGGAATAATACACGCATCCTCAAAAGCATCTTTACCATGAAGGTCTCCTTCCTTGAGCCACAGAGCGATGCCTGACTCCTAGTGACGTCATGAGCTGTCAGTGTCACTTCATGAGCCCTGTCCGCCCTCCGCACGTGCACCGAGAAATAATACACGCATCCTCAAAAGCATCTTTACCATGAAGGTCTCCTTCCTTGAGCCACAGAGCGATGCCTGACTCCTAGTGACGTCATGAGCTGTGGTGTCACGTCATCAGCCCTGCCTGCTCACTGCACGTGCACCGAGAAATAATACACGCATCCTCAAAAGCATCTTTACCATGAAGGTCTCCTTCCTCGAGCCACAGAGCGATGTCTCACTCCTAGTGACGTCATGAGCTGTGGTGTCACGTCATCAGCCCTGCCTGCCCACTGAACGTGCACCGAGAAATAATACACGCATCCTCAAAAGCATCTTTACCATGAAGGTCTCCTTCCTCGAGCCACAGAGCGATGTCTCACTCCTAGTGAGGTCATGAGCTGTCAGTGTCACGTCATCAGCCCTGCCTGCCCACTGCACGTGCACCGAGGAATAATACATGCATCCTCAAAAGCATCTTTACCATGAAGGTCTCCTTCCTCGAGCCACAGAGCAATGTCTCACTCCTAGTGACGTCATGAGCTGTCAGTGTCACGCGCCATGAGCACCCGCATGTGGACAAATGATGTTTGGGGCGACTACGCTCTTGAAAACTAAAAATAAAGTGATCTGTAGGCATCACAAGAGGACGAGGTATTTCAGCAGAAAGTGTGTGAGTTCCCGAGAGAGAACGCTGGCCTTTGACACGGCGCACAATTTGCATCTCATTTCACAGTAACATGAGATTTCCTTTGACAGCAAAGCAACATTGCATTACAGTTGTGCCACCGTGCACACGGCCTGGATTCCAGGCACGAGGCGGGATGTCCCAGATTTGGAGCCGCATCGCAGGCGTCAAGCAATCTAATCAGTTGTGTTGTCTTTTCTGTGCAAGTCCCAGGTCCAGGCCGGACTGAGGACCCCTCGGTGCCGACTGATGCTTGCACAGGTCCTTCCGGTGGGCAAAGCAAGGTAAGCAGGTGCCCTCCAGGCGGGTCACTAGGGAGGAAAAACACACAGAGGTGAAAAAGCCTCAAAGGCAGATAAAAGAACATGTTTAGAGAAACAAAACAAGAGTTGATATGAAGCAAGAATCAGGATTAGTGAAACCTCCATAATCACGAGATTTGCGGGAAAGGCCTGCAGAACATTCTTGAATCCAAGGACAATCAGAAGGAAAAACAATGGAACAAAAATCTTGCGTAGCAGCGAAGATTGTAATGAAAATACTAACAGCTGTTTGAAGCGCACCTTCCCCTGAATTCTACAAGCCTTTTATACCATAAAAAAACAGGAAGCACCATCACAGGAAATGCAGGCGCCATCTTGGATTGGAAAACAGCTGTAGGACACCAGTGCACCCATCACCCTCCATTGGGAATGCTGATATTGCCCAACTCCGCCTCCTCCTTCAGGACTAGGGTGTCATGGATGATTTAAAAAAGAAATGACACCACAGAAAGTACAGAAGCTGTCCTGCATTCTAAAGCAGCCATAGGAAGCTAGTGGGTCCACTCTCTTGGATTGGGAAGGATGATATAGTTGGTCTCTGCAATTCCCTGAAGCACTGTGGGGCAGGGGGGACAACATGGAGTATTCCAGAAGGTAATTAAATTGTTTCCTGAAAACGGTGAGCTCCCCAATCACCACTCCTCCTAAGATGCTGCTTGTAAATAGTTAAGCTTTTAAGGGAAAACGATGTGCTGATCCCTCATGTGGTGGACAGTGAACACGTGATGCTCTTATGACATTCTCTGAATCATTGAGGCACAACCCTAGGGTGGCTTCTTGTATTTAAGAGAACAGTCCCTTTCAGCCATGCATCATTCAATCTATCAGTCATAGCATTTGTAAAGCATACTACTCACCCGTGAGGGCCTCAAGGCGCTGGGGGGGGGGTGCTGCTACTGCTTGAAAAGCCAGGTCTTGAGGTCTCTCCTGAAGGTTAGCAGGTCCTGTGTCTGTTGCAGGTGGATGGGAAGAGTGTTCCATGTCTTGGCGGCGAGGTGGGAGAACGATCTGCCAATGGCAGTCGTTCTGTGGATGCGTGGAACGGTGGCGAGGGCAAGGTCAGCGGAGTGAAACTGGCGGGTCGGGGTGTAGAAGGAGAGCTGTCTGTTGAGGTATTCTGGTCCGGCGTTGTGCAGTGCTTTGTGAGTGTGGGTGAGGAGCTTGAACGTGATTCTCTTGTTGACTTGGTGAAGATGGGCAATGTGCCAACCATTGTGCCAACCAAGTATCTGGACCTGTGCCAACCCACACACAAGACATCTGGCATCTGTATGCAGGGGAGCAGCATGTAAAAACCAAAGAAGCAGCTGACATATACTCATGAGGGACACATTTGTATCTGCGTCACTGTAAAACACCCCAATATGCAAGAACAGCCAGATGAAACAGTGTTTGAGATAGATGTGGGAAATCAGCAACGCTCCTGAGAGACCCTTCTTACAGATAATGTTTTGTGTAGGGACAGATCTTTTCAAATGAGAAAAATGATATCTAGGGCACGTTGTTTACATGTGTGAGTTATAAATTAAAGTTTTTCATGTTTCTAAGCTGACTTACAACTTTTCAGAAGATCTTTTGAGGACTTTGTAAATTAGTGATGATTGCAGAGTTTTTTGCTTGCCCTAATCTTTTTGAAAATAATGAATTTTGTGACAATTTACTTCACATAACATACATTTTGCATAACAAGAGTAACTTGTTATCGTAATTACACTAATAATGTTGATATAGTGTAAAGTTTGTCCAGGTCTAAAAAGTGGCATTTAAGGCCACTAATTAAAAGTGATCTGCAGTTCACTGTAGGCAAACCAGCTACTTATGGCCTTTTGCTGCAGAAACCCTGTGGTGAGTCACCAAACACACAGAAACATCTCAACAAATAAATAGGGTTACCCAGTGTAGGAAAGTACCATCTTGCCTGGCATGTTACCCCCATTTTTCACTGTATATATGTTGTTTTAGTTGTATGTGTCACTGGGACCCTGGTAACCCAGGGCCCCAGTGCTCATAAGTGTGCCTGTATGTGTTACCTGTGTAGTGACTAACTGTCTCACTGAGGCTCTGCTAATCAGAACCTCAGTGGTTATGCTCTCTCATTTCTTTCCAAATTGTCACTGACAGGCTAGTGACCATTTTTACCAATTTACATTGGCTTACTGGAACACCCTTATAATCCCCTAGTATATGGTACTGAGGTACCCAGGGTATTGGGGTTCCAGGAGATCCCTATGGGCTGCAGCATTTCTTTTTCCACCCATAGGGAGCTCTGACAATTCTTACACAGGCCTGCCACTGCAGCCTGAGTGAAATAACGTCCACGTTATTTCACAGCCATTTTACACTGCACTTAAGTAACTTATAAGTCACCTATATGTCTAACCTTTACCTGGTAAAGGTTAGGTGCAAAGTTACTTAGTGTGAGGGCACCCTGGCACTAGCCAAGGTGCCCCCACATTGTTCAGAGCCAATTCACTGAACTTTGTGAGTGCAGGGACACCATTACACGCGTGCACTACATATAGGTCACTACCTATATGTAGCTTCACCATGGTAACTCCGAATATGGCCATGTAACATGTCTATGATCATGGAATTGCCCCCTCTATGCCATCCTGGCATTGTTGGTACAATTCCATGATCCCAGTGGTCTGTAGCACAGACCCTGGTACTGCCAGACTGCCCTTCCTGGGGTTTCTCTGCAGCTGCTGCTGCTGCCAACCCCTCAGACAGGCATCTGCCCTCCTGGGGTCCAGCCAGGCCTGGCCCAGGATGGCAGAACAAAGAACTTCCTCTGAGAGAGGGTGTGACACCCTCTCCCTTTGGAAAATGGTGTGAAGGCAGGGGAGGAGTAGCCTCCCCCAGCCTCTGGAAATGCTTTGTTGGGCACAGATGTGCCCAATTCTGCATAAGCCAGTCTACACCGGTTCAGGGACCCCTTAGCCCCTGCTCTGGCGCGAAACTGGACAAAGGAAAGGGGAGTGACCACTCCCCTGACCTGCACCTCCCCTGGGAGGTGTCCAGAGCTCCTCCAGTGTGCTCCAGACCTCTGCCATCTTGGAAACAGAGGTGCTGCTGGCACACTGGACTGCTCTGAGTGGCCAGTGCCACCAGGTGACGTCAGAGACTCCTTGTGATAGGCTCCTTCAGGTGTTAGTAGCCTTTCCTCTCTCCTAGGTAGCCAAACCCTCTTTTCTGGCTATTTAGGGTCTCTGTCTCTGGGGAAACTTCAGATAACGAATGCATGAGCTCAGCCGAGTTCCTCTGCATCTCCCTCTTCACCTTCTGATAAGGAATCGACTGCTGACCGCGCTGGAAGCCTGCAAACCTGCAACATAGTAGCAAAGACGACTACTGCAACTCTGTAACGCTGATCCTGCCGCCTTCTCGACTGTTTTCCTGCTTGTGCATGCTGTGGGGGTAGTCTGCCTCCTCTCTGCACCAGAAGCTCCGAAGAAATCTCCCGTGGGTCGACGGAATCTTCCCCCTGCAACCGCAGGCACCAAAAAGCTGCATCTCCGGTCCCTTGGGTCTCCTCTCAGCACGAAGAGCGAGGTCCCTCGAATCCAGCGACACCGTCCAAGTGACCCCCACAGTCCAGTGACTCTTCAGCCCAAGTTTGGTGGAGGTAAGTCCTTGTCTCACCTCGCTGGGCTGCATTGCTGGGAACCGCGACTTTGCAAGCTTCTCCGGCCCCTGTGCACTTCCGGCGGAAATCCTGTGTGCACAGCCAAGCCTGGGTCCACGGCACTCTAACCTGCATTGCACGACTTTCTAAGTTGGTCTCCGGCGACGTGGGACTCCTTTGTGCAACTTCGGCGAGCACCGTTTCACGCATCCTCGTAGTGCCTGTTTCTGGCACTTCTCCGGGTGCTACCTGCTTCAGTGAGGGCTCTTTGTCTTGCTCGACGTCCCCTCTCTCTGCAGGTCCAATTTGCGACCTCCTGGTCCCTCCTGGGCCCCAGCAGCGTCCAAAAACGCCAAACGCACGATTTGCGTGTAGCAAGGCTTCTTGGCGTCCATCCGGCGGGAAAACACTTCTGCACGACTCTCCAAGGCGTGGGGGATCCATCCTCCAAAGGGGAAGTCTCTAGCCCTTGTCGTTCCTGCAGTATTCACAGTTCTTCAGCCTAGTAAGAGCTTCTTTGCACCAACCGCTGGCATTTCTTGGGCATCTGCCCATCTCCGAGCTGCTTGTGACTTTTGGACTTGGTCCCCTTGTTCCACAGGTACCTTCAGACAGGAATCCATCGTTGTTGCATTGCTGATTTGTGTTTTCCTTGCATTCTCCCTCTAACACGACTATTTTGTCCTTAGGGGAACTTTGGTGCACTTTGCACTCACTTTTCAGGGTCTTGGGGAGGGTTATTTTGCTAACTCTCACTATTTTCTAATAGTCCCAGCGACCCTCTACAAGGTCACATAGGTTTGGGGTCCATTCGTGGTTCGCATTCCACTTCTGGAGTATATGGTTTGTGTTGCCCCTATCCCTATGTTTCCCCATTGCATCCTATTGTAACTATACATTGTTTGCACTGTTTTCTAAGACTATACTGCATATTTTTGCTATTGTGTATATATATCTTGTGTATATTTCCTATCCTCTCACTGAGGGTACACTCTAAGATACTTTGGCATATTGTCATAAAAATAAAGTACCTTTATTTTTAGTATAACTGTGTATTGTGTTTTCTTATGATATTGTGCATATGACACTAAGTGGTACTGTAGTAGCTTCACACGTCTCCTAGTTCAGCCTGAGCTGCTTTGCTAAGCTACCATTATCTATCAGCCTAAGCTGCTAGACACCCTATACACTAATAAGGGATAACTGGGCCTGGTGCAAGGTGCAAGTACCCCTTGGTACTCACTACAAGCCAGTCCAGCCTCCTACACCCAGGGCATTTCATTCATTGTGATACAAGGGCAACTTTTATACACCAAAATCCCTGTGTCCACGCCAAATGATAATACGTAGTATAATCTGGTTATACGCCCTTCATTTTATAATAAACTCTCAGACACACTTTGGTAATCAGGTTATGTGTTGATCTCCGCAGCACATGCTCCTCCACAAGCAGTGAAAAGGCGGGAGAATGTGTCGGCTGTAGGCTCCACACTGTCTCTTGTAGATAAAAGATCACCTTTTTATGGACATTTTCTGATCAATAGAATATTCATTGTGTGTTTTGTTCTCCTCTAGAACATGTTAGGATTTTAGTAGAATTAGTAAAAACAATACCAGGAAATTACAGTCGTAAATGTCTCTGATTATTTTGACATGTTGGCGATGGTCAGGTTTTTACATCCGTTTTAATTTATTATTGTACACAGGCTTGATCATTCAGAACACAATTAAACTTAAGTACCTTGCATTCTCTTTTTTTACTAAGTACCTACACAAAGAGTTTCATTAAACCCAAATATTTTAGGCTTTTTTAAATAATATGTCTGAAGGTTGGAAAAGTCACTGATTACATAATTGTTTTTTTTTCTCTTAAAGAATTATGATTTTGTTTTCAAAACTATGACTGTTTTTTGTTAATGCACAAAAAATCCAAAATAAATATAATAAAAGAAAATAGCCTTTGTGATGGTGGGTTGGTGTGGTGGTTCGGGGATAGACCGTTTCAGAAACACATGAGCGTGAGAATTTTCTCTCTAACATTTTTGGGAGAAATTGCTGAACTTTTTGAACATTTGTGTCCACTCAGGAAACATCCTGTTCATTTTACTTCAGGTCATATCTTTTCAGGCCAAATAGCTCATAGGGTGACAGGCATTCAGATCGCTCCCACTGAAACAGATGTGTCACTCAAATGATGACCCATACCACACGCGCATGTGCACACACACACACGCACACATGCACACACACACAAACACACCTGCCTGCAGAATCTGATCAATGGTCACTGGGTCTCCTTTATTTTTACAGATGGCAATTGGCTTTGAACTTAATGGAGTCCCCTGAGGTGACAGGGCCCATGAGTGGTTGGGGCCTTCCTGATACAAAAGGAGCCCCCTGAATAGTTTGGGGGGCCTGAGGTGATCGGTGATCCTGAATGGTTGGACCCCCATGAAGAGACAGACGCCTCTGAATGTTTGATGGCCTGTGGTAGGCCCCCCGACAGTGGCTGATTTGAGAGAACGTGATTGTTCTTATAGCAGCAATCATGTAGATAGACGGCTCTGTCTAAAGAAGGGGTCTAGTTGCTTTTGGTCCAAAAATGAAGAACACATGGGGAACCATAGAGATACAGACTGATAAACTAATAGTTAATGGCTTCACCAATTTAGCCCTAATATCTAATTTTCCCTGGCTTTGTGCCTGAATATGTTATTTCTCCTAAAGACATGGGGGCAACAGCCACAACTGAGGTCATTGCAGACACTGTTTCCAGGACTAAACTGTTCACCTACCCATTATTGATTTTCTATAGCACCGACTCATACGCTAGCAGTGGTAAGACAGGAACATACGTCTCCGGCATGCCCAGACGTGGGTTCTGTGCACATTGTGTAACTGGAACCAAGCTGTACCCAGCTGATGAGTGGATAAATAGGATGAAACTGGTCCTGGGATGTTTGTGTTCTGGTTCAAGGAGGACCTGGCCTGGCAATTTGGGCTGGACTGTTCCCATTAGAGCAGGGCCCAGACTGATTTGCATATAGGTGGGTCCAAACTGAGGTGACATGGTGAGCTAAATAACAATGGATTAGAACGTGGTCCGAGTGATTACCAGTGGCCGAGATTAATTCAAGCTTTTCATCCATCACTGTTTTGTATAATTATTGTGTCACCCTAAGTAGAGCGGATATTCATAGACAAGTGTCCTGTTCACACTGTGTCAGTGGAAACTAACTGGACCAGGCTCATGAGCCCATAACTAGGGCGGAACCGGCCCTGGGTCGCTTGTGTTCTGGTTCAGGGTGGACCTGGGTTGGCAGTTCATGCTGGACTGATGCTTATGCAGCAGGGTCAGGGATGGCTTGTTTATAGCTGGGTCCAAACAGATGTGGCATGGGGTACCAAATGATGATGGATTGGGATGTGGTTTGAGGGGTTACTCATGGCTGATTAATTCAAACATTTCAACAATCATTGTTTTGCATACTTATTGTCTCCTGTGGACCCTGCAGGACCTAATATATTTATTTCAATGGAACCAACGTAACTACAACTCCCAGAATGCATTTGTCTATCACACAAAATTCAGTGCTTAGTTCAGTTCTTAGTCATAGAAGCAGTGCTTAGTTAAGTGCTTAGTAATAGAAGCAGTTGTTAGTTAAGTGCTTCGTCATAGAAGCAGTGCATAGTGAAGTGCTTAGTCATAGAAGCAGTGCTTAGTCATAGAAGCAGTTCTTAGTTAAGTGCTTAGTCATAGAAACAGTGCTTAGTCATCGAATCAGAGGTTAGTTAAGTGCTTTGTGAATGAAGCATTGCTTGGTCATAGAAGCAGTGATTAGTTAAGGGCTTAGTAATAGAAGCATTGTCTAGTCATAGAAGCAGTGCTTAGTGAAGTGCTTAGTCATAGAAGCAGAGCTTAGTTAAGTGTTTAGTAATAAAAGCAGAGCATAGTTGAGAGTGTAGTCATAGAAGCAGTGCTTGGTCATAGAAGCAGTTCTTAGTTAAGTTCTTAGTCATAGAAGCAGTGCTTAGTTAAGTGCTTAGTAATAGAAGCAGTGCTTAGTCATAGAAGCAGTTCTTAGTTTAGTGCTTAGTCATAGAAGCAGTGCTTAGTCATAGAATCAGTTCTTAGTTAAGTTCTTAGTCATAGAAGCAGTGCTTAGTTCAGTGCTTAGTCATAGAAGCAGTGCTTAGTTCAGTGCTTAGTCATAGAAGCAGTGCTTAGTTAAGTGCTTAGTAATAGAAGCAGTGCTTAGTCATAGAAGCAGTTCTTAGTTCAGTGCTTAGTCATAGAAGTAGTGCTTGGTCATAGAATCAGTTCTTAGTTAAGTTCTTAGTCATAGAAGCAGTTGTTAGTTCAGTTCTTAGTCATAGAAGCAGTGCTTAGTTCAGTGCTTAGTCATAGAAGCAGTGGTTAGTCTTAGAATCAGTTCTTAGTTAAGTTCTTAGCCATAGAAGCAGTGCTTAGTTCAGTTCTTAGTCATAGAAGCAGTGCTTAGTTAAGTGCTTAGTAATAGAAGCAGTTGTTAGTTAAGTGCTTCGTCATAGAAGCAGTGGTCAGTTAAGTGCTTCGTCATAGAAGCAGTGTTTAGTTAAGTGCTTAGTCATAGAAGCAGTTTTTAGTTTAGTGCTTAGTCTTAGAAACACGCTTTTGTACACAATGCTAGACGTTGCTAGAGTGCCGGGGCCCAGTGGTGAAGCACCTGAGTACTCTGTACCCCAATAAAAGCTTTATTTAATTACAAAAATTCGGGGAGGAGGACCCCTTTCCTCCGCTTGCATTAGGGCCACGGTTTCCTTGCTGAGCCTTTAATGTGCCTCTGTGTGCGGTGCTGTCTGTACCCCCCCACCCCCCACACATGAATCTGAGGTGCTGCTGGTCATGACATGATCTGGTAGTGTGAAAGGTCAAGAACTCTTTCTTGCCTCCACTGTGCTGCGACTGCTCACTTCCGGTTGCCAGTATGCATATCCTGATTTTCAATGTGAGGTGAAAGAATCCCGGGGCCCCGGTGCCCTCTGCACTGGCCTCGCGGGGCCTGAGTTACACCTGGAGTTTCGGTCCCTTCCAGGCCTGACAGGGGCTTCTCCAGGGACGGCCAGCGGCTCAGACTTCCTAAGATTGGTCTCCCTGGCGCACAGAACGGGGCAGTCCGTGCATTAGGCAGTAGGAGGCGCAGCTCTGACCTCTGAGGGCAGGGAGTCGGGTTCTAAGTTACCCTGGCCAACCAGGACCCAGAGGACTTTCCTGAGTGAGAGTTTCTCTCGGGCACCTTTCCTGAGGCTGGCAGTGCCAACAAACGTTGATGTAAATCAGGGGGTTTAATATTGAGGCAAAGAGACCAACATTAGAATGGGGCGTGTCATCTCTTTAGGGGCGGGAAAACTGCAAAGTTATGTTCTTACAAACTTCCCCTAACTCTTGAGAATCGCTACCAGAAAACCCATGACATCCGACTGTGGATTTTCATGTGAATCTACGGACTTTGCACCCTATGTTCACATTTTTAAAGTTGCTGCAAGAAAACAAATATCGCAAGCATCCACCCAGCTCCAAACGGGCAGGCAAAATGCTTTTAGTGTGATCTCGCGAGAATATAGATTTGTTATTTATGACCCTTCTCCCTAACACCCCATCTACACACAATGGCAATCTTAACTCATCTCCATCCTAAAAAGAGCTCACTCCTGCGTTTGAAAGGATTGAGTATTGGGCAATCCCAGGGCGGGAGACCACCAGGAGGGGGTCTGTGACTTCATGGAACGCCCCTCATCCTGGCATTAGCAAGGGCACCATTCTGCCAGCCCTGGTTGCGGTTGCCTGCACCAGTGAACTCACTTGCACAACGACACTAAGCGTAGGCTAGACTTACCAACCTTATGCGCTGGGTATGCGACAGAAGAATGATGTGACCTTGCACAAAATAATTCTTGACAGAATAGCTTTCAGTGCACAACTTGTTTTGCGTGGAAAGTCGAATGAAATCACGCAGAGCGGCGCGGTGCCGTGCGGCATTCCTCTGCATGGAGGGGGCATTTCATGGATGGTACATGCGCGTTCCAACGCACCCACCTACGGATTGAAGGGAAAACACTTGTTGCTAACAGTAACGGACAGTTTTGCACCAAAAAATAAAGCCAGTTTGAAACAGGCATTACAATAGAGAAATGCTTTTGTCCCCATTAGACACGAGTGTTGCCCTGCACAGCAGACATCCAAAGGGGGAACAGTTTTAAGTTAGTCTCAGCATGGGATTCTGTACTGAAGATGTAGCCTTCCAGGACAAAACCGATGTTACACTTATGCAAGCACCTTGCACTAAAGTGCAAAGGTGTGTTTGTGTGTGTGTGGGTGTGTGTGAGTGTGTGACTGTGTGTGCATATGTGTTAGTGTGTGACTGTGTTTGTGTGTGTGTGTGTGCGTGTGTGTATGTGTGTGTGCATGCAAGTGTGTGTGTGTGACTGTGTGTGTGTGTATGCGTGTGAGCGTGTGTGTGTGCGTATGTGTGTGTGCGTGTATGTGTGTGAGCGTGCATGTGTGTGTGCATGCATGTGTGTGTGACTGTGTGTGTGTGTATATGTGGGTGTGTGTGTGTGTGTGTGTGTGTGCGCATGTGTGTGTGTATGTGTGTGAGAATGCATGTGTGTACATACATGTGTGTGTGGGACTGTGTGTGTATGTGTGTGTGCATGAGTGTGTGAGTGTGTGTGAGAGCGTGTGACTGTGTGTATAGGTGTGAGTGTGTGCGTACGTTTGTGTGTGCATGTGTGTGTGTGTGCATGTGTGCTTGTGTGTGCATGCATGTGTGTGTGACTGTGCTGCGTGTGTGTGACTGTGTGACTGTCTGTGCATGTGTGTGCGTGTGTATGTGTGTGAGAATGCATGTGTGTACATGCCTGTGTGTGTGGGACTGTGTGTGTATGTGTGTGTGCACGAGTGTGTGACTGTGTGTGCGTGTGTGCGAGTGTGTGACTGTGTGTATAGGTGTGAGTGTGTGCGTACGTTCGTGTGTGCATGTGTGCTTGTGTGTGCATGCATGTGTGTGTGACTGTGCTGCGTGTGTGTGACTGTGTGACTGTCTGTGTATGTGTGTGAGTGTGCACGTGTGTGCATGTGTGTGTGCGTGTGTGCATGTGTGTGTGTGTGTGTGCATGTGTGCTTGTGTGTGCATGCATGTGTGTGTGACTGTGCTGCGTGTGCGTGACTGTGTGACTGTCTGTGTATGTGTGTGAGTGTGCACATGTGTGCGTGCGTGCATGTGTGTTACGCTCAGCAGCCTGAATTGCACCGATGCTAAGGAGAGAGGGAGACAGTGCACATCTCTTTAACCATAGTGCTTTCCTGTTCACTCCCTCCCGTGCATCGCACCACAAGAGGTTGTTGTGCTGCGCTACCTTGTGTGACAGTTTGATGAATCTGGGCCTTTGTTTATATCTTTAAAATGTTTCTGAACTCTTGATGGAGGACAAAGGGGTTCCATAGGCTGAGTATCAAGGAAGTGCAGGTGTGGTGGAATTATTTTACAGGAGGGGTGTACATAGTTTGTGTAGTTTTTCTGCATAATTATGTCACAATTACACTAAATTACGCATTAATACATGAAATGCAACTTAATTATTTCATGCGGTACTTTAGCACAAAATGTGTCATCATGTCAATTTTTGGCACTAGGCTTCATGTAGGCAAAAGCCTCGGTAAAAACAGCTGCTTGCGTTCTGTTGTTCCCTGTGGGTCACAGTCATTTTTACTGCGAATTGCACATTCTTGTTAAATTTTTACTTCAATTGACATGTTTGTCATATTTTCTGTAAGAAGTCTAATTTGAAATTCCTGAAAATATGTGAATTGCGGCAGTTTAGTTTAAATTCCGTACTTGCTTACTTTTTATGCAAGTGTAGTGTCATGTAAATCCGAAGATTGTGTGTTGTGCCACTCTACTGACTGATCATGACTGCAAACCTGCACTGATGGTGACTCCGGTGCATGGACAACCGGGGCCTGGCTTGGAGGTGGGCAGAGGTGAATGCTCCGTCATAAAGGTGACGACTGTGCCGCGTGTTACAATCTCATAATAGCCTGTGCAGATCGAAACATGGCGGACGGGATATCCGTCATGTGTGTGACAGAGTACCCCGTCCACCAACCTCGAAATCAGGCCCTTTGTTTACACGCATGAACACTTACCCTTCCATGCAGCCCTTTGGCAGAAATGTTTGCAGTATTGTCATGCGGTATAGCACACGCCTTATAGTGGGCCACACCGAATGCCCCCAGCTGATGTGTTATCTAAGACTCATGCTTTTCATGTCATTTTTGCAGGAAACGCCCCGAGAATACAATCTTATTTAGAAAAGTGCCTAGTACATTGGCAGAGTTGTTTCAGGGAACATTTCACACTCAATTTGTACACAGACAACCACCAAAGCATAATTTTCATAAATACATTTAGAAAAAAATGTTTGCGGTTTTGCCTTCTGGTTGGTGTATGAAAGTGTTTATCTGTTCTGTGTCCAGCGGGTAATGCGTTGATAAGTAATCACACGGAATTACGCAAAAATTCAGAGAGATTATTCAGAATTAGGGGCCAGATGTAGCAAGCAGTTTTGCCCATTCTGTGTCTTTAGGAAAATGTGTTTGTACATATGGCCCTAGGTGAGAAGAGTAATTCTGCGTTTGTCACTATTTTTTTTTAGCAAAAGTGCCCCTTTGCGTCTGCAATGGATGCGAGGATGCCTTATGGACTTAGAAATAGCGCGAAATGCGACAGAACTCGCGCAGTGAGCGCGAGCGGCCGCTACGTGTGATCAATGTCCTCTCGCTGCAAGATTTTCGCCCCAAATTCCTCCTGATGAGGCGAGCGGCCTAATCATCTGAACACTGGTAATTAGGTGTCAAAGTGACACAGAAATACTGAAATCACTCCGAACAATTGAAATTGATGCCAGCTCTAAATAGACCCTCTAGGCGCTACAGACTGTGGGGTGCTGCCACCCCTCGCACACAGCCGGTCTGCACATTCTAGCAGGTTCCAGCTTCCATAGCAGGCGGCGCACAGCCGTTGCAGCTTCCATAGCAGGCAGCACACAGCAGTGCCAGCTTCCATACCAGGCGGTGCACAGCAGTGCCAGCTTCCAGGCTGTTCACAGCAGTGCCAGCTTCCAGGTGGCGCACAGCAGTGCCAGCTCCCAGGCTTCTCACAGCAGTGCCAGCTTCCAGGCGGCGCACAGCAGTGACAGCTCCCAGGCTTCTCACAGCAGTGCCAGCTTCCAGGCTGTTCACAGCAGTGCCAGCTTCCAGGCGGCGCACAGCAGTGCCAGCTTCCATAGCAGGCGGTGCACAGCACTACCAGCTTCCAGGTGGCACACAGCAGTGCCAGCTTCCAGGCGGCACACAGCAGTGCTAGCTTCCGTAGCAGGCACACAGCAGTGCCAGCTTCCATAGAAGGTGGCACACAGCAGTGCCAGCTTCCATAGCAGGCACACAGCAGTGCCAGATTCCCTTTCACGTCACCCACGTTCTCTTCCCGAGGGTCCACGGTGGTTGCCACCCTCCACCCCCCTCGAACTCTGAAGGACGGGGCTTTTGTTCTTTGCCGACTCTGCAGAGAAGACAAATCTTGGCGGCGAAGTTTACAAACCGGAGAAAAAAATCCTTCGGGCTAAAGATGAAACTTCCTATTTTTAACCTGAGAGGCGCTTGGAGACCGCAGCCCGGCAACATGGCATCCCGGGGGAGGGGCGGTTCGCTGTGAAATATCAGTCTGTCACCGCGGCGCTCTTTGGGGGCCATTCATTACACCCAGGAAGAATTCATCTTTTTGTCGGATTTCAGCTGAGTGAGATAAAGAGGGCAAAGAACAGGGGCAGTGATGAGGAAACAAGCAGAGACCGGGCTCGGAAACCTTTCCTTCTGGCGTGACACAGGATGAGGGCACGTGACGGCCCCTGAGACCACAGGACCTGCTCCATTAATAACAAGCATTTGCAATGCAATGGGCCTCGTGTTTGCTCGAGGTAGAGCTATTAGCGTTGTAAGTTCCTAACTGGACTTTTCTTGCCGCACAGAAAAAAGTAAAACAGTTAACATGAGTGAGCCGATTAAAAGCGCCGCCTTGAGCGTGGAGAGACAGACAAAAGGAAAAAGAAGTTCGCTGGCATTCAAAGTTATTGGCAAAACTAAAATTTTCCAAGTAACAGGGTCGATGGCCAAGGCGGCAACAAAATCGCCTTAAGGAGGGACAAATATAAAGCAGTTACCAACGAAAACAAAGGATTTTTGAAAGGCAAGCCCATGAATGAGTGATAGTGATGGGCATGCGGTGGGCATAGTTGAAAGCCCAGGTACATACCAACACCTTGGAAAAGCAGCGCTTGTGTGCTGCTATGCTCGACCTAAAAATGAAAAAAAGTAAAACAGTTTCACATAAGCGAGCTGACGGCCGCCATGAGCGCAAGGCAGACACACAAAAGGAAAAAGAAGTTAGCTCACAGTGAAACGTATCGGCAAAAGTGCAACTAGCCATGTACCCTGCAAAAGTGCAATTATCCATGTAACACGGTCGATGTCATGTGCAGCACTTGACTACTGCCCAGCCAGATCACACTGCCTAAGAAGTAAAGAGAAAAGTAGTCCAGAAACCATACTGAAAACATGGAGCCTCGTATGTTTTCAGTAGTTGGGTATTGTGTTCGAAGCGGGCTATACGCCAGAAAAGACATGACGTATGCATGCCTTTCACTTATTAAATCAAGCAAATTTTAAAAGGCAAGCCCACAAACCAACCAAATTGATGGGCGTGACATGGACATGGTCAAAAGCCCACAGAGAGATTACACCGGGGACGAAACGCTTTGTACTCAACCCTAAAAATATCACTTTGTAGCAAGTGCAGGAACTAAATAGCCTGTCCATCCAGCGCCAACACTGATTGTGTGAATTATATAGCTCGATAGTGCTGCATACTCCACAAACCTGCCTCATGGCGCACACTAGGTTACAGGGAGAAACTTTTCACAGTTATCAAAGAGTTCACCAACCCCAACTCCACTGACATCCCCCTTCGCTAGAACTCTACGAAAACCTTGCCAACTACTTCCATCGCAAGATCGCAGACAGCATCACCACACAGGGCCCCCCACAACTCTCACCACCAGCCCATCAACCAAAGCTACCCTCCTCCACTGGAACAACATCACCGACAACGAGACCCGCAACATCATGGAAACCATCCACTCAGGAGCACCCACCGACCCCTGCCCTCACCACATCTTCACCAAAGCCAGCGACATCATCGCACCCAAACTCCAGCATACCACCAACCGCTACTTTGAAACTGCCACCTTCCCAGAGAGTTGAAAACACGCAGAGATCAAACCTCTACTGAAGAAACCCACAGCTGACCCGACAGACCTCAAGAACTACCGGCCCATCTCCTTGCTCCCCTTTCCTGCCAAAGTCACTGAGAAAGCAGTCAACAAACAACCCACCGCTTTCCTGGAAACCAACAACATCCTGGACCCCTCTCAGTCTGGATGGATTCAGAAGCAACCATAGCACCGAGACTGCCCTCCTTGCCGCCACAGTCAACATCCGCACCCTCCTTGACTGAGGCAACACTGTTGCCCTCATCCTCCTGGACCTCTCTGCCACCTTCGACACAGTCTCACACGAGACACCACGCAACCGTCTCCATGGTGCCGGCATCCAAGACTCAACACTGCAATGGCTCTCCTCGTTCCTCACCTTCAGAACACAGAAAATCCGACTCTCCCCCTTTCTCTCGGAAGCCATCCAGATCAGCTGTGACATCCCCCAAGGATCCTCACTAAGTCCCTCCATCTTCAACCTCTACATGATCCCAATGGCCGTCATCATCAGAAGCCATGCACTCAACATCGTCTCCTATGCCAACGACACCCAACTGACAGTAGCCCTCACCGACAAACCCGATCACTGCCAAGAACAATTTCCATGAAGGAATGAAAGCAGTCGCCGCCTGGATGAAAGATAGTTGCTTCAAACTGAACTCAGACACAAAAAAAGCCTCATCTTTGGCTCCATACCCTCTGCCTGGAACGAGTCCTGGTGGCCCGACGCCCTTGGAAACGCCCACACCCAACCGACCACGCCCACAACCTTGCATCATCTTAGCCTCATCGCTCTCAATGGACCGACAGATGAGCGCAGTCTCATTGGATTGCTTCCACACCCTGTGCATGCTTCAAAAAATCTACAAGTGGATCC
Source organism: Pleurodeles waltl (assembly GCF_031143425.1). Lineage (NCBI taxonomy): Eukaryota > Metazoa > Chordata > Amphibia > Caudata > Salamandridae > Pleurodeles > Pleurodeles waltl. Next base: position 5,826,617 of record NC_090450.1, read on the forward strand.
CCAACGAGGCCAGAAGGACAGTCACCCAGGCCCTTGTCAACAGCCGCCTTGACTACGTCAATGCACTCTAACCAGAACCACCGCCAAGACCCGGAAAAGACTACGACGCATCCAGAAGACCTCCGCTTGTCTCATCAAGAATGCACACGACACAGTCACACCTCTGCCCTTCTAAGATACCTACGCTGGCTGCCTTTCAACAAGAGAATCACCTTCAAGCTTGTGACCCATGCCTACAAGGCCCTACACGATGCCGGACCAGTCTACCTCAACCACAGACTCTCCTTCTACACTCCCGCCAGACAACTCCGCTCTGCTGACAAGGCCCTTGACAACATCCCCTGCATCCAGAAAACCACAGCCCGAGGATGATCCTTCTCCCATTTCGCCACCAAGACCTGGAACACCCTCCCCATCCACCTCAGGCAATCCCCCACCCTGTCACAGTTCAGGAAGGACCTCAAGACCTGGCTGTTCGACTGGTCCTCGGCACCCCCCCACCTACCCCTGCGCCGCTTTACAAATCCCTGATTGATTTGATTGATTGAGAGACGGCTAGACATTGTTTCATATGTTAAAAAATCAGTGCCAGGGCCCTCGTCAGGTGTCCACTGCAGCTTTCATCACCCATCGCCCTGCCTGACAGTACCAACACTGCTGCTAACCATCACACTCCTATGCTTGTGACAATTCAGGCGCTTCCAGGTGCCCAACACTATAACAATAGCTTGGATGGCAGATAATAGTCATTTTTTAAGTATATAGAATTGCTACAAAGCTGTTGTTGTGCTCACCTCTAAATTAGACAAACAGTGCCACCAAGTGGCAGATTGTCATCGCTGCTCACAATTACTACCGGTGCCAAGCACTGGAAATCACTGTCTCTAATTAAGCACTGAGGGTAGGGATGTTGTGTATTCAGATGTATAAATCAGATACAGCTCGGTGACTAGCCACTCTCATGCTTTGTCTGATGCAGGGAACCCATATGTTGGGGAAGCGATGGCACAAAGAAGGTGGGTCACGAGGGATGGAGTCAGTGACGATCAACCTATAGTCTGTCTGCACATATGAATTATTTTTTATATTGTTCAGAAAGTAGGCATTTTTCTGCCCTTACTGCTCTTTGTGCCTTGCAGCCTGTCTCCAATCCACGTCTGGTCTGTGCTGGTTGACAGCCCTCCTGTGCATTCCACCCTGGCAGCCATAAAAACAGGACACTCAGCTGCATCAGCATTCATACTGATGGGTCTTCCTGGGCAGGAAGGGTGGAGGGGATCTCACTTACACTTCAAAGGCTAGCAGACTGACATCACACAAAGGACGGATCACCCACCACAGATCTCCTGGCAGACAGAGCTGGGTGAAAGGGGAACCTGGGCACTTCAAAACCACTCTTTGAAGTTTCCTACACTTCAAAGGCACATTTGAGTATATATACTGGGTCTGTGACCCCACCAAATAGGACATTTCTGGACCTACTACTGAACTCTGTCAGAGGAACTGCCTGGCTGCCTAAAGGACCATCTGGGCGGCTTTTCTAAAGGGACTGCTCTCCTGCTTGTTGCCCTGCTGCTTGCTGGCCCTTGACTCTGCTGGAAGGACTCTACCTTTCCTCGCAAGTGCTCTCCAAAGCTTGGATTGAGCTTGCCTACGGTTCTGAAGTCTCAGGACCATCAAAGACTTCACCAGAGAGAGAAAATCCGGCGCATAGGTAAATCAACACAATGCCTGCAAAAATTGAAGGAGCACCTGCCTCGCAGCTGAACACCCGCTGCATTGCCTACCAGATCTACACAGCATGTGCATGTTCTGGATTTTCCATGCATCATTCCTGGGAGTAAAATTTCCCCGCACCACAGTGAGGAACCATGGTTGCGCTCCTGGAAATCGACACATCACCTTGCCATGTGGAAATAAAGGGGCAGGGAGAATCTGCCAGCAGATTAAAGAGGCATGCAATAGAATTCAGGATTACGCAGCCTTGGTATACAGAGCACTGACATTCAGTAGTATTGGCCACGGAAGAGTGAGCATTGCTCTAGGCACCAGCCCTTATTATTTTATAAATTAAGCACTGCTCCCAACCCAGTGCCCTTCATGGCACAGCATGCTCTCAACGCTGCATCCTGGTGCTGCCACTCTACACTTGCAACAATGTTTGGGACAAGTCATGGGAACTGTCTGGAACTGTGTCTTGACATAAAAATAGCTGCCTAGATCTGAGCCCAGCTGGTCACACCATAGTGCAGCCCTGATTTGAAGAGTTCTAGGCGGAGTTTTCTATGCTTTCTGGTGTGGAAGGCACACATCAATATGGTCTATACTTTGTTCAATAATGTCTCTTTGGGTGCACACCTCCGAGAGCCCCCTCCCTGAACCATTCTTTCATAGGGGATTAACTTTACTGGACATTCACTGTGCTTAAGGCTCATGACTGGATGTTTCCACATAGGGTAGTGCCTCAACCCTTGTACCCCCATTCCTTTCTCTAAGGTTCTTGTGGCAACCATTGGGATGGACAGTTTCTTCCATGGGAAACACATCCTGGGTCCCCATGTCTTTTCCATTGGTGCTCTGTCCAGGCAGCGTCAGGTGGTACGTTCTTGAACTCTAAGGACAGATGGAGCATTCTATCCCAAGACTCCATACAGTCAGCAGTCCATTTTCAGAATGAATCTTGCATGAGAAATAGCTGGCCCGCCTAACCATGGACATCTGAGATTCACTCAGCCAATCTGTGTCCAGATGTAGAGTACACTATGAGGCCCTGTAACCAGGATGTGCACTCACAGGGTTGTTGGACATCCGTAGTTCCAGACCAGTCCTACAAATTCTCAGGACCCAATACTTTTGTCAAACAATATTTAGGACACATCATTCTAGTAGCTCAATGCCTCTAACAATTCAGAAAGCACGTGTAGCAAGGCTGCCAACAAATAGCCCTCTATACCCCCTTGCCAGAATCTGTTATTCTGTACCAGGTTTAAACGTGAAGTGATATAGATTTTGTATGCCCATGCTCCATATTTACTGCATGCCTCCCATCGGTAGGTTATTACTTGGGATTGGTGAAAACTGAGTGGTGGAGTTTTTTTCTTGTGCTGCTTACTGATAGTAAGTTGGCAATCATGTGGAAAAAATGGTGCCCCCTAGCGCAATTTTCGGGTGCTAGGAGGGCACCTGGCAGGATTTTTCCAGCATGGGTGGTCATAGGCAGTCATGACCATTTGCAGCGAGAAAGATGCTGCTCATGTAGAAAATCTTCCTGAGTAGCAGCAAAATCAACTCAAGCAGCAGCGCCCTCTAGCATGCCACGTGGTGCCATTTATGAATGAGCTTCTGCCTCTAAAAATCACACAACGTGGTGATTTTAACCTGTTTGCGGAATCTCGCAGAGTTTTCATATAACACTAGGAATTCCGCAAAATGAAACTCCACTGAGTTCCGCCCACCCCTAGTTATTACATATATATTTATATATATATATATATATATATATATATATATATATATATATATATATACACTCACTCATTATTATTGCATATGTGTATATGTGTGTATATATATATATATATATATATATATATATATATATATATACATAGTATATATTTTTATGAACGTATCATCTATACTAGTGCATCATATAGAATGTGGGTGCCTCATCGATGTCTGTAAAGCTCTTCCGGGGTGGAAGATCACACTATAGAAACATCCAGAATATAATAAAATAAAAATTCAAAGAAAGGGGGTTTCAGAGTAAAGTCTCCACTCCTATGCCCTCCACTCACAACTCTTCTTGTACACCCCAAATGTTTTTTTTACCAGTCGAGTTAGCCAGAGCTCACCAAAGTGTCGCTTCTAGCAGGAGGACCTCATTACTCCCTGCAAACCGTTTCCTTAGCAGAGTCAGCCTGCGGCAGTCAGATCCACTCAGTAGAAACAACACCCCAAGTATCACTCTATGCAAATTCCTATGTGCCCCCTGCTGTGTCACCCCAGAACTGTCAACACCCTGGTGCGTCCATGCAGCCAGCAGGGAGTTTACTCAGCAGAGGCCACCAGAGTGTCAGTCCTGGCAGAGCCTTCTCTCAGCAGTCAATTCAGAAACCATAAAATAAAATATAATCTTACAAAAAGTTGTCATGATGTCTTGTTCATGCTATATACACCTCTAAATAAGACTCTGGACTCTAAATAAGCCATTCACTGCGTTCTTGCAGTTTCTGCTGTGCACCCCAGAGCTCTGCATCATGTACCCCCTCTTCGCTTTGACATGCATGTTCCGCATGGCCTCAGAGGGCCTCCCCTCACCCCTCCAGTATGGTTAGCATCTGCCTGATGATTGTAAGGGATGTAGGCTCCTTTCATAGAACAGTCATGGTACACATTCTATAATGTCTGGCCCCCACACCTATAGTGTTTTGTACAGTGGACAGAAGAAGAGGCTCTTGTGGAAGGTGTAGCAAATGCATGAACAGAACTGAGGTGTGTTTTACTCTCTGTTACACCGGTGTCTGAGACCTCCAGAGGACAGGACCTCTGTGAATATTGGCTGCATGGGTTGACGGTGTGCTTTGTCCCATCACTGATCACTGCATGCAGGCATCTTACTCTAATGAAGGCTGCTGGGCCCATGCTCGAAGAGAGTTTCATCCTTATCCCAACAGGTGGATTTTAGATGAAGCTTAGTTATAAGGTGTTGAAAATATCATGAGTGGGTGGAAACAAGGTTATAATGTAGCCATGGATGGCCTTGTTAGAGCATGAGTGTGACCCCTACGAGGACAGACGCGAGGTCCCGGGGTTGCTTGCACCGGCTCTACCCAGACCATCTAAGTGAGGCCAACAGCTTAGACGGTTGCTCCAAGAGGACATATTCAGCTTAGCAGAAACAACCACAAGGTGACAAGCTCCTGCCAGTGCCATTGTTGGTACCAACCAGCTCTGGGAGGTCCTGCTCTTCAGAAATGCAGAAGACAGGAATGCATGTGGGTAAAACTGCTCCACTGTGGGGGAGGTGTTACTAACATGGTAGCCAGTGAGACTCACTGCACAGGGACAGGACAGCACATCACAGAGGGATTGAAACCAGTAAAGGGGGGGGGGCGGCAGCACCTCTCTCCTGCCTCTATTCTAGGATGATAAACACAAGTGGCTTGTGGGTACTTCAGTAGGGCCCAGAAAAACCCTTTCTGCTGGTGTTGGTGCAAATACAATAAAAATATCACAACCCGTAGGTTTTTTGGGAGAAAAATAACAACAAATCCTAGTTTTTTCAGGAATGTGGTCCTGCAGAAAAGCATTTAGAAGAACAAATAACCTGCAACAACTTGAGCAGACAGAACATTTCAATCATACACTATTCCATTGCAGCTTTCACAAGTTACAGGGTTTCCACCTCCACATCACTTTGCTAGTGTAATGGACATTTTTCCAACCCTTGCTCCGGACAAGGATCCCAGAGGCATCCTTCCAGGGTGACAACCATTGGGTGCTCCTCTCCTCCAACCCCACCAACAGTAGTGCTGATATCAGTATTCACCACACCAGGAAGGAGGCATGAGCTGCAGATCCCCTGTGTGCTGCACGTCCCAAGTGTCAACCCGGGCAAAGCCGACGCCATCTTCCAAGCTTCCGTGGTCAGGAAGGTGGGTTCTATTGATGAAGGTCATAGCGCTTCTGGCCGAGGGCTTGGAAAGTCAACTGCAGAAGGGCGGTGCGCTGCGCGATATGAAACCAGGTTATAACTTAGATCATCGTTGTCATCGTCGTCTTCGTCGTCATCATCATCATCATCGTCATCATCATCGTCATCATCATCATCGTCGTCTTCGTCGTCATCATCATCATTATTATTATTAGTAATAATATTATTTCATCTTCATGATCAGCATCACCATCATGATAATAATAACAATTATTATTATTATTAGTATTATTAGTATCATTACTATTATGATTTGTATTATTATTATTATTATTATAGTTATTATTTCATCATCAGCACCATTATTGGTCTTAGTATTAGTATTATTATTTCATTATCATCACCATTGTTATCATTATTATTATTATTATTACTATTATTATTATCATCATGTATCATCATGTATCATTAATAATAATAATAATAATAATAATAATAATAATAATAATAATAGTGATACTATTATTATTATGATTAATAGTAACAATAATAATAATAGTAACAATAATAGTAATCATAATAATACAATAATAACAATAATAATGATAAAAAAATAACAATGATATTTCATCGTCATCATCGTTATTATTCTATAGGAAGATAATCCTGAGTCTCTTAGATGTGTTTCAAAATCGCGGCGAGCAAAGTGAAGCGCATTAATGGGGAATATTGCGCAATAATCAGCCGATAATGCCTCTCGCTGTGATTGATTGGACGGCTCTGCTGATGCACTACACGGTTTTGAGGTGGAAGCCGGAGGCTCTTCTGCAGAGAGCGCTGATCTCCTGGGGCTTCCTTGACTTTAATGGACAAGGTAAATGGAGGAGGATGGTGCTGAGGACGCAGAGGAAGGTCTGATGCAGGGACGTAGAGATGCAGACGTCAGCGATGAAACAAGATGGAGAGAGGAAGAGAGCTCCGCGCCCGAGCATCTTCAGCAGTGAACTACTGCAACCTTCCCATGAAAGGCTTTGAATTAGGGATGGGCGAGCTGGGGCCAGGACTGCACTGTCAGACTATGTGGCATCAATCTCTGGTCCTAAATGTTGAATAGAAAATCATCACCCCATCTCAGTTAATAACAGAAAATCTGCACCCAATGGGACGTTAGCTTTATAAAGGGTAATCAAGAGATATGTTCTGACCTACAATAGGGTGAGCTTTTCACACCTGGCTGAAGTCCATCACAGTGTGAAGCTGCTGCTCAGTGCTACATACCAAGATGATGCAGGCCAAGGGCGAGTTTAGTGCACAGCGCTCAACTTACATAGGAGAGCAGGTAGGCCTCACTCTACTGATACAGGTAGAAAGGTCTATTCACTCGACTTATCACTATTACAAAAACAGTATGCTGACACCACAACCCACGTGCTACCTAACTCTCAGTAAGGTCAGTAGCCCTTTACCGCTACCAGAGTAATGCCTTGTAGCCCTCCTGGTCTAACAAGACTGCAATCCATGGGACAAGCCTGGGTCATGGCGCAGAAGCATTCCTCTTCTTAGCACATGATGAAAAGTCAGTACCAAGGATCCAGCTAGTCCTGCAGCTCGGACCCTCACGGCACGGGTGCACGTCCATCTCTATGCAGGAGACTTTTCCACTCCATCACCATGTTGTGTTTTCCAAGCACCCTTCCTGGTTCAGGTATTTTTATAGAGTGTGGTGTGTTGCTTTATGTTGTACTTTGGCTGTTATTTTTCGATCCCATGTCATCCTAAGAGGCAGTAGAGTCACAGCGAGAGGTGGATCTCATGCTGATGTTGTAACAATAACATCTGATGAATGTAAAACTAAAAATCAACTGCTATTATTGTTAAAAGCTGTTATGTTTAAATAATGTTAACTGTGGTCAATTAAACCTGAACAAAACACATTTCTTAGAATAGAAAAGAAGTTTCTGAAAATAATTCATAATAAATTTCCATATTTTACCATTGGAAAGAAAATAAATCCCCCCAGCCTTCAGGCTATATAAACTCGCTCCCTCACTCTCTCCCTCTCTATTCCTCTCTCTCTCTCTCTCTCTCTATCTCTCACTCTTTCTCCCCCTCTCTCTCAATCTCCCCCTCTCTCCACCTACCTCTCTCTACTTTCCCTCCCTTTCTCTACTTTTCTTTCCTTCTTCCTATCCGTCTCTCTTCCTCTTATTTTCTCTGTCTCCCTCTCTCTTTCACCCCCAAATCGCTCTCTCTGCTTCTTGCTATTTCTGTTCCACTATTTCCCCTTTTCTCCCTCTTTCTCAATCTCTCTCTCTCTCTCCTTTGATCTCTCTTACTCACTCTCTTAGTCTCCCATGGCCTCCAGTTTCCAGCACTCCACACCTTGTTTTGCAAAATCACTAGTGAAGCAAGAGTGTTTCAGATTTAGATACACAAAGAGAAGTCTAACAGAAGAAGGAGAGTCAACCACTTTAGTAACCCAAGTGTGAACAAAAGGACTTTGAGGCTCTGACCAAGTCTTTCAGAATTGGCAGACAAATGGCTGCAGCCTTCCTGTAGGGATGGTCTGCTCCAATGGTGGAGTTAACAGAGTTTTTGGCACACAGCACACTCTGTTTGAAGTGCGTAGTTTGGCTAAAAACTCAGCTAGCCCGGCTGCGGAGTAGAGTGAACTGGCATGGGATTGCGCTTGCGCTGTGTAGCCCATAACTGGTCCGGCATGGAGCTGCCACAAGCTGTTGCTGAGGGAGTGCACTGGAACCAGCTCCGGATCCACGTCTCCCTCCTTTCACTGTCCTCAGCAGCCAGGGAGCAGAAGGCAGAGGGAGGTGTGGAGCTGCTGCAAGCTGCTGCTGAGGGGCTACACCCGAGCCAGCTCCAGATCCAGGCCTACATCCTTTCACTGTCCTCAGCAGGCTGGGAGAAGGGGGCAGAGGGAGGCGTGGAGATGCTGCAAGCTGCTGCTGACAGGCTGCAAGGGCGACAGCTACAGATCCAGGCCTCCCTCCTTTCACTGTTCTCAGCAGCCCGGGAGCTGGGGGCACAGGAAGGTGTGGAACTGCTGCTAAGGTGCTGCACCAGCGCCGGCTCCAGATCCAGGCCTCCCTCCTTTCACTGTCCTCAGCAGCCCAGGAGCAAGGGACAGAGCTAGTGGTGGAGCTGCTGCAAGCTGCTGCCTAGGGGCTGCACCAGCACCAGGTCAGGATCCAGGCCTCCCTCCTTTCACTGTCCTCAGCAGCCAGGGAGCAGGGAGTAGAGGTAGGCGTAGAGCTGCTGAAAACTGCTCCTGAGGGTCTGCACTGGCCCCTGTTACGGATCCAGGCCTCCCTCCTTTCACTGTTCTCTGCAGCCTGGGAGCAGGGGGCAGCGGAAGGTGTGGAGCTGCTGCAAACTGCTGCTGAGGGGCTGCACCAGCTCTGGATCCAAGCCTCCCTCCTTTCACTGTCCTCAGCAGCCGGGCAGCAGGGGGCAGAGGGAGGCATGGAGCTGCTGTAAGCTGCTGCCTTAGGTCTCCATCCTTTCACTGTCCTCAGCAGCCATGGAGCAGGGGGCAGAGGAAGGCGTGCAGCTCGTGAAAGCTGCTGCTGAGGGGCTGCACCGGCACCAGCTTTGGATACAGGCATCCCTCCTTTCACTGTTCTCAGCTGCCTGGGGGCAGGGGGCAGAGGGAGGCGTAGAGCTGCTGCAAGCTGCTGCTGAGGGGCTGCACCTGCGCCGGATACAGGCCTACCTCCATTCACTGTCCTCAGCAGCCTGGGAGTGGGAGCAGAGGGAGGTATGGAGCTACTGCAAGCTCCTGCTGAGGGGCTGCAGCGGCGTCGGCTCCGGATCCAGGTCTTCCTCCTTTCACTGTCCTCAGCAGTTTGGGAGCAGGGGCAGAGGGAGGCGTGGAGCTGTTGAAGGCTGCTGCTGAGAGGCTGCACCTGCGCCGGCTCCGCATACAGGCCTACTTCCATTCACTGTCCTCAGCAGCCTGGGAGCGTGAGCAGAGGGAGGCGTGGAGCTGCTGCAAGCTCCTGCTGAGGGGCTGCGGCAGCGTCGGCTCTGGATCCAGGTCTCCCTCCTTTCACTGTCCTCAGCAGCCTGGGAGCAGGGGCAGAGGGAGGCATGGAGCTGCTGCAAGCTGCTGCCTTGGGGATGCACCGGCACCAGCTTAGGATCCAGGCCTCCCTCTTTTCACTGTCCTCAGCAGCCAGGGAGCAGGGGGCAGAGGGAGACGTGGAGCTGCTGCAAGCTTCTGCCGAGGGGCTGCACAAGCTCCATCTGTGGATCCAGGCCTCCCTCCTTTCACTGTCCTAAGCAGCCCAGGAGCAGGGGCCAGAGGGAGGCGTGGAGCCGCATCAAGCTGCTGCTGAGGGGATGCACTGGCGCCGGCTCCAGATCCAGGCCTCCCTCCTTTCACTGCCCTCAACAGCCTGGGAGCGGGGGTAGAGGGAGGCGTGGAGCTGCTGCAAGCTGCTGCTGAGGGGCTGCACCAGCTCAGGATCCAGGCCTCCCTCCTTTCACTGTCCTCAGAAGCCAGGGAGCAGAGGAAGGTGTGCAGCTGGTGAAAGCTGCTGCTGAGGGGCTGCACCGGCACCAGCTTCGGGTCCAGGTCTCCCTCCTTTCACTGTCCTCAGCAACCAGGGAGCAGGGGGCAGAGGAAGGCGTGCAGCTGGTAAAAGCTGCTGCTGAGGAGCTGCACCGGCACCAGCTTCGGATCCAGGCATCCCTCCTTTCACTGTTCTCAGCAGCCTGGTGGTAGAGGGCAGAGGGAGGCGTAGAGCTGCTGCAAGCTGCTGCTGAGGGGCTGCACCTGCGCCAGCTCTGGATACAGGCCTACCTCTATTCACTGTCCTCAGCAGCCCGGGAGCAGGTGGCAGAGGGAGGCGTGGAGCTGCTGCAAGCTGCTGCTGAGGGGCTGCACCAACGCCGGATGTGGATCCAGGCCTACCTCCTCTCACTGTCCTCAGCAGCCTGGGAGCAGGGTGAAGATGGTGGCAGAGAGCCAGGTCACTAGCAACGGGGACCTGGACCCAGACAGCATTCAGGTCAGACCCTTGTTTCACTTTCTATTCTAGTGCACATGGGCACTGGCACTGCACTGGACAGTGTAGGACGTATAAGGGGGGTCTGGGCTTGGAAAAAAGGAAACTTGCAGTCAGAGCTTCACTTGAAAAGAACCTGTCTCTCCAGCAGTGCCATAACAAAGGCCCCTGCAGTTAGAGGGGCCCCGTGATGCAGGGGTCCCTTAGCACAGTACATTGAGACGGGCGGCAGGCCCATGACTGGATCCAGCAGTGAGGGGGCCTCCTCAAGGTACTTTGCAGGTGGCACCTCAAGTTTTGTTACACCACTGCTCCCCACAATCTTTGAGAAAGGAAGTGGTGTTGTGGGGTATGATGCTGAGGCCAGCAGGGAGAGCTGGAGACTGGGGGGGGCATCAGCTGCTGAGTGGTAGTCTGGCAGCCCCCACCAGACAGAGATGTATGCAGCCTGAAAGAGTCCTTAGTGCCTAGTGGCAATCAAGGCTAGGCACTTTGTGAAACTAGCATGCTGCTGGTCATGAGCTGGTTTGCTGCTATGAGTGCTGGGCCCTTAAGAAGGGCAGTCTGAGGCTGTGTGTAAGTGCAGAGGAAGAGATTGCAAGGCTAGTGAAAGACATGGGGTGTGCTTGGCCGTCTGTAGCAAGTTTGTGAAAGAGGGAAGTTGGTGAAGGTAAGTGTGCAGCTGTGGTTGAGAGCAGCAGGCTCCAGGCCGGTGGGCTATGTCAGCACAAGAGGCCTGCGATGGCACCTTTTGCTGCCTACTGCCGTAGATACCACCCTGAATGTACCCGATCTCCAAAGCGCTAAGCAGGTTCGGGCCTTGGTACTAGAACAGGTGGCATTCTGCAGCACGCAGAACTTCGCAGAACTTCATTGAGTTATTAGCTAACGCTTGAAATTCCGTGGAGTAGAATGCCGTGAGCTCCGCCCACCCTTACTTTCTTGTAGGACTCAACAAGAAGTTTCTAAATTCTAATAAGAATTTAGTGAACATTATCCATCATTTTATCCACTTGAGATGAACTGGTTTGGGAAAACGGACTAACTGGGTAATCGGTCAATGTTCAATGCAAACACTTCTCTCTAAATTCACCTGTGAGTGGCAACTACTCATTCATTTGGAGTCCTGTGGCTGTGTGGGTACCCAAAACAAATGGTTTATGAATAGGAATGCAAGTTGCTATGTGACCTACGTACGTAGATGTCACATCACAAATTGTACATTAATAGGGGATCACAAAATGCACTCTCTAATGAATATTAATTAGGTAGGTCACAATGCATGGCACCCCCTGTGAATGTCTACCAATGTAAGCATGAAAGCCTGCTAGGCACTCAGCCCTCCATCCAGAACTGCCAGGCAGGTCCTCCTGCTAACCACTGCTAATCGCTCGGAGTAGAAAGGCTTAGGCTAGAGAGCATCTCACAAAATGCACACATTTGTGACTCACCATCATAGTTCAAACTACAACCACTTGATGCTACACAGCTCCAAGCTTTCTGTCCTGAGCAGTAATATTATTTAGATGTACCTCTGGCTATATAGCCCTGATTACAATATAGAGCACCTCTTTAAATCCTTCCCGCATCAATAAGTAGGGTCTCAGGTTTGTTGGGTAATAGTCTGCTCTAAAATTTGAGAATCCATTGTTGCCTTATATCCCGCTGCCGAGGGCTATACCGGTTCTGAAAGGCACTAAGCCCGAGTTATAGGCCTCAGCTGCATGTGATAGCCTATAAAGAGGGAGTGAGGCTTTCACAACCAGTATAGCCTGAAGCAGAAGGCCTATAAGGTTATTAGAACATTCTGCCCTCTGAGGGTAGAATGTTTTGAATAAAAAAGGGAGAAACATGAAGACAAACATGGACCTGTTGGAGCTCCGGGCATCTACCAGACATTAGAAGCCCGGAGCTACGCCACTGTCTTCGATGGAACTCTTGACATTTCTATGTTCTAATAGAGCTTAGAAGTGCTGTGTGCACTACATTAGCACATGCAGTAATATAATTATTATGTTTTACTGAACGAGAAGTAAAAGAAGCGTCAATTTAATTGCTAATCAGAAAGAGACAGACAGAAGCAGGACAAGGAGACAGGAAACACTGCCAGAGAGAGCAGTGACAGATGAGCAAGGCAGTCAGACATTGATTCAAGAGGCTCATCTCTCCACTGCCTGAGGTCAGAGATTACACCTCTCTGAAGCCTCAAATTAGCGCAAGTCAAAGGGAAAATACAGATGTTTACTATTTATTGCGTGAACTACTCAGATTTTCAAAAAAGATTTCTACATTTTAGACTCGACTGACATATCAGGAGAGGTCCAGTCGTCCCCCTGTTGAGTCATGATGGCTACAGCCCGGTTACGCTTGGCTCAGTGCTCCCTTACAACATCTATTCCCCCAACCCACCTATTCAGTAATGAGCACGTGTATTGCTGGACATTATTTTTCTCAGCTTGCGGCGGGGATACGAGAGGAAGTGTGTTAAGAGGTACATTGATGGCTGACCTGAGTGCTCACATGGTCTGCGGTGTTGCCCATTAAGGCAGCCCAGTTGTTTGGGTAACAGCCACATTTTCATTCATGGGACACTGAGGTAATGATAGTTGCAGTAATTAAAGTCAGATCTTGTTTTTGCCAAAATGGACTGGGTATGCTATAGATAGGAAGCATTTGACTTTGTTTATGTATTGCCCCTTGGCTAATATAGTAAGAGTTCTGTGGTTCTTGAGGGACAGTTGAACTTGGGACATATTTTTAGTGTTTCTTAGGATTAACACTGTGCTCACTGTGTGTACATAGGGGCTTGTTAGACATTCTTGGTGTGAAAGCACTCCTACTGTCCTCACATTGATAGGGCCCTGGTCTACTAAGTTGTATCAGGAGTGTGTTGGATGTATTTGAGGTTTGTTCAATGTTCTTGGTGTCAGAGTACTCCTACTGTCTTCACATTGATAGGGCCCTGGTCTACTAAGTTGTATCAGGAGTGTGTTGGATGTATTTGAGGTTTGTTCAATGTTCTTGGTGTCAGAGTACTTCTACTGTCCTCACATTGATAGGGCCCTGGTCTACTAAGTTGTATCAGGAGTGTGTTGGATGTATTTTAGGTTTGTTCAATGTTCTTGGTGTCAGAGTCCTCCTACTGTCCTCACATTGATAGGGCCCTGGTCTACTAAGTTGTATCAGGAGTGTGTTGGATGTATTTGAGGTTTGTTCAATGTTCTTGGTGTCAGAGTACTTCTACTGTCCTCACATTGATAGGGCCCTGGTCTACTAAGTTGTGTCAGGAGTGTGTTGGATGTATTTGAGGTTTGTTCAATGTTCTTGGTGTCAGAGTCCTCCTACTGTCCTCACATTGATAGGGCCCTGGTCTACCATGTTGTATCAGGAGTGTGTTGGATGTATTAGAGGCTTGTTCAATGTTGTTGTGTCAGAGTGCTCCTACTGTCCTCCCATTGATAAGACCCTGGTCTTCCATGTTGTCTTAGGAGTGTGTTGGATGTATTAGAGGCTTGTTCAATGTTCTTGGTGTCAGAGTACTTCTACTGTCCTCACATTGATAGGGTCCTGGTCTACTAAGTTGTATCAGGAGTGTGTTGGATGTATTTGAGGTTTGTTCAATGTTCTTGGTGTCAGAGTACTTCTACTGTCCTCACATTGATAGGGCCCTGGTCTACTAAGTTGTATCAGGAGTGTGTTGGATGTATTTGAGGTTTGTTCAATGTTCTTGGTGTCAGAGTCCTCCTACTGTCCTCACATTGATAGGGCCCTGGTCTACCATGTTGTATCAGGAGTGTGTTGGATGTATTAGAGGCTTGTTCAATGTTGTTGTGTCAGAGTGCTCCTACTGTGCTCACATTGATAAGACCCTGGTCTTCCATGTTGTCTCAGGAGTGTGTTGGATGTATTAGAGGCTTGTTCAATGTTCTTGGTGTCAGAGTACTTCTACTGTCCTCACATTGATAGGGCCCTGGTCTACTAAGTTGTATCAGGAGTGTGTTGGATGTATTTGAGGTTTGTTCAATGTTCTTGGTTTCAGAGTGCTCCTACTGTCCTCACATTGATAAGACCCTGGTCTTCCATGTTGTATCAGGAGTGTGTTGGATGTATTAGAGGCTTGTTCAATGTTCTTGGTGTCAGAGTTCTCCTACTGTCTTCACATTGATAGGGCCCTGGTCTACCATGTTGTATCAGGAGTGTGATGGATGTATTTGAGGTTTGTTCAATGTTCTTGGTGTCAGAGTACTCCTACTGTCCTCACATTGATAGGGCCCTGGTCTACCATGTTGTATCAGGAGTGAGTTGGATGTATTTGAGCTTTGTTCAATGTTCTTGGTGTCAGAGTACACCTACTTTCCTCACATTGATAAGACCCTGGTCTAGCATGTTGTATCGGGGTTATTCGTTGTGGACTACTTGTACTCTGAGCCTCATTGTTTGATGGGGTCAGGCTCAGCATTGCTGGCTGTGTTACTGGGCTGATAAAGATTACTGAAAAAGTGGTTGATGTTTGCAAATCGCACATCTGCAACAAAAACAACGATGTCTAGGTAGATACAAAAAGGTAATGAGAAGGGTGCCAACCTGGTATAAATACCCAACCACCACAGGTATTCCAATGCACAGAACAAGGAAGAATACGAAGATGCTTCCTCTGTGCCATGCTGTATAGACAAAATTAAAAGAGAAAATATCAGGGCACTCCAAATAATAAGTCCACAGTATGCAGAAATCCCAAAATGTTAATTCCTTATGCTGAAAAACATTGACACATCAATATTCAGAGACAGCCAACACGTGTTTCGTCCAGCAGGACTTTTTCAAGGCATATATAGGATAAATTACTGAGTCCAAATGATGTCTCTTAGTCAACAGGAAACGTGGGTCCTGTATGATGAGTAGGCTGTAAATGCCAACTATCCGAAGTCTTAAGATTTGTGCATGGCGGGGCCTTGATAAGCCCAATCACCTGTCCTCTCCCGGTCCAGAGAGTCAGGAAAAACCGTCAAACGGCGTGCGCGTGGTGTGTATGCATATGCCCCGCCATGCACAACTCTTAAGACTTCGGATAGTTGGCATATACAGCCTACTCATCATATAGGACCCACATTTCCTGTTGACTAAGAGACATCATTTGGACTCAGTAATTTATCCAGTTATATGCCTTGAAAAAGTCCTGCTGGACGAAACATGTGTTGGCTGTCTCTGAACATTGATGTGTCGATGTTTTTCAGCATAAGGAATACACATTTTGGGATTTCTGCATACTGTGGACTTATTATTTGGAGTGCCCTGGTATTTTCTGTTTTCATTTTGTGTTGCTGGGCTGTTGAGCAGAAGATGTTTGGAATGGAGCTTGTTTGCTGTGTCAGAGGGTTAAACTAGACTGGTGTGTAGGACAAGGGTGTTGATGAACTTTGGGGTCTTGGATTTTGAGTTTGCGTGATAGGTTTATGGGAATGGGGATGATCACGCTGTGGTAGATGGAGGGACATTTGGGCTCAAAACTGTAGGATTCCAACCACACTTACCCCATGCATTTAGGCTGCGCTCAGACTATCACATATGACAAGGGAGAATTCTGTATTGCGTTCTTGAGAAACGTAATATTCTCCTCTGTCTCTGGTTTAGGGTGGCCACAGCATGTTTGCCCAGGGTGTGTAGGATGGGATCCTTGCCCTTACAGCAGGAATGTTTCAATGAAGAAACATGGGCGCTTTCTTGATGTACTGGGAGATCTGTGTCCTAAAAGTGGTTACACCAGAGGCAGAGGTTTGAAGACACTATGGGCCTGATTTAAGTGAGGTGTCACTGCATCCTTGCACCCCATAGCACCCCCTCCTAACTCCACCATGTGTGCACTGTATCCGAGATACCGTACACCGTAGGTGTACTTAGGGAACTAGCATCAAACTTTTTGACGCTAGTTCGGAGCTTTGCAGGATTAGCGTCCTTTGTAAATAATGGTGTCTCCTTTAACGCCTCCTCTGAGCAGGCGTTGGAAGGTCTGAAAAAATGACGCTAAGAAATCTCATCACTTTCTTTGCACCATTTTTCAGGCCCCCCTAACAAGGGAATGGTCCCCTTGCATACATTGGGTCTGGCACGGGCGTAATGTAGGGCAAAGCGTTACAAAGTGGCGCAATGCATGCATGGTGCCACTTTGTAAATCTGGTGCAGCGATTTTGGCCTCGTTGGGCCATGTTGGCGTAAACAAAATGACGCTAATGGCACGCAAGGAGGCGCTAGGGGCTCTCAAGTCTGGGCCCACATGTTTATTGCAGTTATAGTAGAGTGCTCTGATGTCACAGATGGGAGCGCGGCTCGAAGCTTTCACTCTTTTCTGTCAGCAATCCTTCATCAGGAGTCCAACGAGGACCCTTTGTTTCAGCCTCTGTTCAGGTGGCTCGTGAAACCCTGGCAAGATCAGGAATTAAAAAAAACCACAGTGATGGAGTTTACATCTGTTCATGCACGTCACTGAAAAGCTCTCTCCAGAAATAGCAACAAAATTGAACAACTGTTGGAAGAATGAAATATACAAATGACAAAAAAACGAAATATTATTCAATGGAAAAATAACATCAACGAGAAAAAAAAAAACTCCTGCATGACACTGCCACAGAGATTTGAATCGTGTGCGTGATTCTGGCCTCTCTCAAGAGCCAAAGCTGGAAGGGTCAGCGAAAAACGATCATTAATAAACCAGCAGCCGGGCAGAAACCTCCTGGAAATTGAATTCTAAAATCAATGGAACTTCTCACAAACGTAGAGCTATTGAAACTGGAGAGCTGGTGACACAACCACGAGCAGGGGGCATGAAATCTCACACCGGCGAAGTCCAGCGCTCTGCAGTGAGCACTAGCTCCATGGGAAGCTTCATTGAGAGAATTATGGGACCACGTTACTTTATAAATAAAATCTGGAAACACAAAGGCAGCTGCGAGGTCCCCTGAATGAAAAACAACAGCCAGACACAATGTGCAAGTGCTGCCTCGTGCTAAGATAGCCCCGTCGAGTAAAGCAGCTGCTGCAGAGATCTGTACGTGACCTCGAGTTCACATACGCCGAATCTTTTTCAGCCTATCATCCCCAAGGGGTCGATTACATAAGTGCGTCTCCCCAGTTTGTTTGCATGGCCACCTGATATTTTCACAGTGACATTCTCTTATTAAGAGGTTTACCCTACATCAGCTCCATTTAAAAAGGTCCATTTTTATTTCCTAAATTGCAGTAGCTCTCACTCTGGTAATTAAAGTGTAAATGCACTGAACCCCTGCACAGAGTACAGTTATGGGAAGCAGCTGTGAAGAATATATCAATCAATCAGTATTTCTATAGCACTTCTAATCACCTGTGGTGCCTCAAGGCGCTGATTGCGGGCGTGCTGCTCGGTCGAAGAGCCAGGTCTTGAGGTCCTTCCTGAACTGCTTCAGTGATGCGTCTGCCTGAGCTTGAGAGGTAGTGCGTTCCATGGCCAGGCTGCTCAGTTGAAGAGCCAGGTCTTGAGGTCCTTCCTGAACTGCTTCAGTGATGCGGTCTGCCTGAGCTTGAGCGGTAGTGCGTTCCATGGCCGGGCTGCTCAGTCGAAGAGCCAGGTCTTGAGGTCCTTCCTGAACTGCTTCAGTGATGCAGTCTGCCTGAGCTTGAGAGGTAGTGCGTTCCATGTCCTGGCTGCTCAGTCGAAGAGCCAGGTCTTGAGGTCCTTCCTGAACTGCTTCAGTGATGCGTCTGTCTGAGTTTGAGGGGTAGTGCGTTCCATGTCCAGGCTGCTCAGTCGAAGAGCCAGGTCTTGAGGTCCTTCCTGAACTGCTTCAGTGATGCGTCTGTCTGAGCTTGAGGGGTAGCGCGTTCCATGGCCGGGCTGCTCAGTCGAAGAGCCAGGTCTTGAGGTCCTTCCTGAACTGCTTCAGTGATGCAGTCTGGCTGAGCTTGAGAGGTAGTGCTTTCCATGTCCGGGCTGCTCAGTCGAAGAGCCAGGTCTCGGTGATGCGGTCTGCCTGAGTTTGAGAGGTAGTGCGTTCCATGTCCGGGCTGCTCAGTCGAAGAGCCAGGTCTCGGTGATGCGGTCTGCCTGAGCTTGAGAGCTCGTGCGTTCCATGTCCGGGCTGCGAAGGTAGAAGACTCTTCCCCCTGCTGTGCTTTATCGAATCTTGGGAATGCTGCAAAGGGCGAGCTGCGAAGAGCGCAGATGTCTGTTGGGTACGTGGAAGGTGAGGCGGTGGTTGAGGTATGCCGGTCCTATGTTGTGAAGCGCCTTGTAGGTGTGGATCAGGAGTTTGTATGTGATGCACTTATTGACTGGGAGCCGATGTAGGTGTCGGAGGTGGGAGGAGATGTGGCTGTGTCGGGGGATGTCCAGGATGAGTCTGGTCACTGCATTCTGGACTCTTTGTAGTCTTGGTTGCAGCTTCTTGGCGAAGCCGGCATAGAGTGTGTATATTTGCCCCATCTGGTTCCAAAACATAACATGAATTTAGATTGTATCTTTTCCTGACAACCTGTATTAGAGAACATATTTCTAGCTTTATACACCATATGCATTTAAACAGACTCCTGACTCACCCTACTTTGCTGGAAAGGGGTGTCAGTATAACCAGGGGGCTCTTTCCTGCCAAGTGTTAACACAAAGTGGGGGGAGAGGGGGCTTTCTTTGTACCCAATGAGATGGAATGGGAGGGCCCGGGGTTTGGGACAGGCTAAACCTCGTGCACATCTGGTTCTGTAATTCACATATTTGAATACTGGTGCACATATATTTGCACTGTTTTTGACACAAATCTTGTATTTAGGGATGGAAGTGTATCGCTTTTGCTGAAAGCTGAGAGTCAAAATCCTGGGAGATCCATTAAAAAGTAACTGTGGGCTCTCTGCCAAGGACTGACAGTTTTACTCTTTAAAATGTCCTTATGAGGCCTAGGGAAACTTGTGATGTTTCACTCCACAGAATCCCACGGAGTTACATAAAAGCTCAGCGAGATATTGCAAAGGTCCACGAGTGGGCGGAATGGCACATTGCGCTGCTTACACTGATTTTTAGCTCTGGGATCTTTTTTCATCCTATAAACTCAGCACGAGAGGCAACGTGCCAGGGGTGCGGCTTTTTCCGCTACGCGGGTAGATTTTCCACTTGAGCGGCAGCTTCCTCAAAGCAAATGGCCATGGACTTCCACAACCGCCGTACTGAGAACCTCGCGAGGAGTTGTTCTAGTGCCCAAAAAGCATGCTAAGGGGAGCAAAGTCTTGCTTGTGCTTGGTAACTTAGCGTTGGTGAGTCACGCCCAAGAAAAACTCCACCACGTGGTGATGGTCAGGCTTTTGTCGGAACGCTGTGTTCAATGCAAAGCGCGGAGTGGGCAAAACTCTGCTAACTGTCGACACAAGTGGAATTTTTTACTTTTCCCTAATCAAACCTACTTCAAAAAGAAAAACTGTGATGATTTACAGAAAAGAAAACACTTTTTGCCCGTTGCATTAACCCCCCTATCTGCCTGCCTGGCAGATTTGTGTCATACTGTCTCCACGACTACTCGTGCTGCCCCCTGGTGCCCACACTGTTAAAAGCTGTGAGGGTTCTGCTGGTGAAGCTGGTTGTCTTTTTGGAACCTCCTCCTGATAGTGGAGGGGTCAGAAGGCGGTGAGAGAGCTATGGCCATCACGTAGCTGTAAGAGGTCCCGTGAACCAGTTAGAACTGGACACATCATATGGACATAGTTGTGGGAACTTCCTTTAAGGGGAAGTGTTCTGGGGTCTCAGGTGCTAGTTTTGACAGTTTAATAACTTTTCTAAAACTTTTTAAAAACTTTGAAAACTACTCGCTGACAATAGGGGTCACCTTTTTACTGGAAAATGATGACTATTTTCATTTTTTTAGGCTTTTCCTGTTCAAGATTCTGAACCTAAGAATATTTTTCTGAAATTTCTTTCAGTGCGGCTGACCTCTGTCTGACATGTGATTGAACGATTCGGGTTTCCTACATCCAAGTCTGCTTACAGAGGACACTTCATTATTTTTTAACTTTTTTGCATGTCCCAGTGAATAACATTAAACACCATTATTCACAGCTTTCCTATGCTTTGAGGTTTGGTGTTTTTTTAATTATTCATTCCTCTATATCATTTTCTTCATTGTTATATCTCTTTTTTCTACTCTGCCATTTTTAACTACGTTTACTGGTGTTTGGTAGTTGTTTTCACAAATACACCATTTTAAGTTTTGAAGAGTAAAATGCCTCAGAAGACATTTTTGGGGTGCAGGATGGTGCCCCTTCCTGAACAAAACAATTCTGCTTCCAAGTCAAGCACCTTTGCACCATGACAGAATGGCACCTGCTTTGGCGCTTGGCACTCACCAGTGTGCCAGTGACGAAAACGGAGATCAGCAATGTGGCATATGTAAGTAAATATCATGCATTATTGCCCTTTCCATTTGACGCAAAGCACTATAGCAAGTTGTCTTGCTTTGTTGCGTTGCACCAAATATTAATATAGGTAACCTCAATTTACAACAAAGCAGAATATATCTCTGTCAGCATCTTACTTTCTAAATTATGAAGTTTGGAAGAAGTTATGCACAAAGGTGTTTTAAATAGTTTGTTACAACTCCTAGAGCACTATTGGAAACAGAACTTGAAGAACTAGGGCCTCATTTAAAGCTTTTGGTTCGAGGCAGTGCTGCAGGGCTTCTTGCTGCACTTCCCTGCAACAAAAGGAAGGGGAAGGGACGTGCCATATTACTGACGTACAGCACATTCCTGTCCTTTCTGCCGGCACCACGGTGCAAGGGTGTCAGCATTGTTGGCACAATGTTTTTTGTGCAGGAAGTGGCACCTTCCTGCATGAAAACAAATCATGGAGGCATTATTTCTCTTTCTATGTGTTCTGCAGAGTGCAGAACACATAGAATGAGGAAAAACCAGGAGAAATAAAGATATTTCTCCTCATTGTGTCTTTTCTGGGGAGGCGTACAATTCTGACGCATTCCAAAGTTTGAAGATTTTTGTAAATCTGTGAATGTGTCAAAACCCATGGGCGTTGCACGTGAAAACGCACCGCAATGCCCATGGAAAGCTTGGCACATAGTAATACAACTCAGCACTTTGCAGTGCCTTGCCTTACTCCATATCTAAGAGGCAATAAAGGCCACGCACGGCAGCTTTGCATGACCTCATAGATATGCTTCAGATGCCTGCACACCAGAGCACCCAACCATGGCACAAGCCTCTTGTAAATGAAGTTCACAGTTTTGTGGGTTTCAAAGGGTGAAGACCGCTTCATCTGAGGGACTGGAAACAGAAACTTGTACAATCAAAATAAAAAGTATGTGCATAAATCACGTTTGTCATAGATGTGGGTCTGGCGTTCACCCCTCTCTTGCCCTGTGTGAGTTTGGGATGTGTTAGAAATGCATTATGCTGAGAGGAGCTCAGATTCAAGGTTTTCACTGGTCAGCCTACAGTGGTGAGAGAGAGAGAGAGAGCACCGAAAACTAAGCTCAGGAAGTCACACAAAAAGGCACACTACCTGTGGCCACCTGGACTTCCGGTTTTGGCAGTTTAGTGAGCACGGGGATGGCAAGCAGAAGAAGAACAGAGTTTAAAGTCAGCGGTTGTATCTCGGAACGAGTGCTTCAACCACCCATGGCTGAACAAAGAGGTCGCTACAACAACCTTGTTGTTATCACTAAAGCCTTTACCACGAATGCCTTAACAACGATTTTTCGTTGTAAAGGCATTCCTGGTAAAGGCATTACTGATCGGCATGCATGGTTCCAGCATGCGTTCCCCCTGGCCCCCCACCCCTAAAAATTACAGTGACCCCCCCAGCCCCACAACCACCCCAACCCCCACCCCCAAAATTACCACCACCCCAGCCCCCGCCCCTAAAACCTAAAGCACCCCAAACCCCCACCCCACCCCTAAAACCTAAACCCTGACCCCCCTCCCCACCCCTAAACCTCAGTCACCCGAGCTCCTCACCCCACCCACAAAAACTAAAAATACCCGACTCCCCACCCGCCCATAAAACCTAAAGCACCCCAACCCCCCACCCCACCCCTAAAACCTAAACCCTGACCCCGCCCCTAAACCTTACTCACTCCCAGCTCCCCACCCCCAAAAAAACAGCCCCATTCCCAGCCCAACTTACCTCCTCCTGGATCGCGTCGACTCCCTTCTTCTGTGCCTTAACCATGCATGTACGTGGTTCACACATGCATGTTTAAGGCCCTGAACAAGGAAGCCGTATAAAACGAAAGCGTTGTTTTGCTTTCGTTTTCCACGACTTCGTTGTTCAGGACTCGTTGTTCGGGATGCTTCCCAAGTCAGCTGGCCAACTGATGATGTAGAAAATGGAATATGCATAAAAGAGAATTTATTGATTCACAAACTCACTGCAAAAAAAGACAAGAAAACTTGGAATAACAAAGAAAATATTGACAGTTTTACAAATGCGTTTAATAAGAGGGAACCATTTTTTTGTGGACTGCTTCCTGAACTCACACAGCATAATGCTCACCGTGCGCTCACCCAGACAACCCTTTACCATGCACTCAACTGGAACACAGCTCAGCGTGCACTCACCCAGATATACCCCTTAATATGCACTTGCACAGGAGCACTGGTCACCCAGACACACTCCTAACCATGTACTCACACAGGAACACTCTTACCCTGCGCTCACCTAGACACACTCCAAACCCTGTGCTCACACAGGGGCACTCCTTACCCTGTGCTCACACAGGGGCACTGCTCACCCAGACACACTCCTTACCCTGTGCTCACACAGGAACACTCTTATCCTACCCTCACCCAGACACACTCCTTAAAATGTGCTCACACGGGAGCACTGCTCATCCTGCGCTCACCCAGACACACTCCTTACCCTGTGCTCACACAGGAGCACTGCTCACCCTCCGCTCACCCAGACACACCCCTTACCATGCACTCAACTGGAACACGGCTCACTGTGCACTCACCCAGATATACCCCTTACTATGCACTTGCACAGGAGCACTGGTCACCCAGACACACTCCTTACCATGTGCTCACACAGAAGCATTTTTTCACCCTGTACTCACCCAGACAACCCTTTACCATGCACTCAACTGGAACACTGCTCACTGTGCACTCACCCAGATATACCCCTTACTATGCACTTACACTTAAGCACTGCTCACCCAGACACACTCCTAACCATGTGCTCACACAGGAGCACTGCTCACCCTCCACTCACCCGGACACACTCCTTACCATGCACTCACACAGGAGCACTTCTCACCCTGTACTCACCCAGACACATCCCTTACCATGCATTCACACAGGAATACTGCTCATCCTAGGCTTACCCAGACACACCCCTTACCATGCACTCAACTGGAACACGGCTCACTGTGCACTCACCCAGATAACCCCTTACTATGCACTTACACAGAAGCAGTGCTCACCCAGACACACTCCTAACCATGTGCTCACACAGGAACACTCTTACCCTGTGCTCACCCAGACACACTCCTTACCATGTGCTCACACAGGAGCACTTCTCACTCTGTACTCACCCAGACACACTCCTTACCATGTGCTCACACAGGAGCACTTCTCACTCTGTACTCACCCAGACAACCCTTTACCATGCACTCAACTGGAACACTGCTCACTGTGCACTCACCCAGATATACCCCTTACTATGCACTTACACAGAAGCAGTGCTCACCCAGACACACTCCTAACCATGTGCTCACACAGGAACACTCTTACCCTGTGCTCACCCAGACAAACTCCTTACCCTGTGCTCACACAGGAACACTCTTACCCTACGCTCACCCAGACACACTCCTTACCATACATTCACAGAGGAGCACTTCTCATCCTAGGCTTACCCAGACACATCCCTTACCATGCACTCACACAGGAGCACTGCTCACCTTCCGCTCACCCAGACACAGTCCTTACCCTGTGCTCACACGGGAGCACTGCTCATCCTGCGCTCACCCAGACACACTCCTTACCATGCACTCATACCTGAGCACTTCTCACTCTGTACTCACCCAGACATATCACTTACCATGCATTCACACAGGAGCACTGCTCATCCTAGGCTTACCCAGACACACCCCTTACCATGTACTCACACAGGATTACGTTCTCGCTCTGTACTCACCCAGACACACTCCTTACCATGTGCTCACACAGGAGCACTTCTCACCCTGTACTCACCCAGACACACCCCTTACCATGCACTCAACTGGAACACGGCTCACCGTGCACTCACCCAGATATACCCCTTACTATGCACTTACACAGAAGCACTGGTCACCCAGACACACTCCTTACCATGTGCTCACACAGGAACACTCTTACCCTACGCTCACCCAGACACACTCCTTATCCTGTGCTCACACGGGAGCACTGCTTACCCTCCGCTCACCCAGACACACTCCTTACCCTGTGCTCAAACAGGAGCACTACTCATCCTGCACTCACCCAGACACACTCCTTACCATGCAGTCACACCAGAGCACTTCTCACTCTGTACTCACCCAGACTCATCCCTTACCATGCATTCACACAGGATTACTGCTCATCCTAGGCTTACACAGACACACCCCTTACTATGAACTCACAAAGGATCACTGCTCATCCTACGCTTACCCAGACACACCCCTTACCATGCACTCACACAGGTGCACTGCTCACTCTGTGCTCACCCAGACACACTCCTAAATATACACTCACACAGGAGTGCTGCTCAAGCTGTGCTCACCCAGACACACCCCTTACCATACATTCACAGAGGAGCACTTCTCATCCTAGGTTTACCCAAACACATCCCTTACCATGCACTCACACAGGAACACTGTTCACCCTGAGCTCACCCAGACACCCCCCTTGAGGTGCACTCACACAAAAACACTTCTCACCCTGGACTCACCCTGAAACAGCCCTTACCATACATTCAGATAGGAGCACTTCTCACCCTGGGCTCACCCAGACACACCCCTTACAATGTCCTCACACAGGAGCACTGTTCACCCTGAACTCACCCAGACACCCCCTTACCGTTCACTCACACAAAACACTTCTCACCCTGGACTCACCCAGACACAGCCCTTACCAAACACTCTCACAGGAACACTGCTTACCCTCCACTCACCCACAATCACCTCTCACCCTGTGCTCACACATGGGCACTGCTCACCCAGACACACTCCTTACCATGCACTTACACAGGAGCACTTCTCACCCTGTACTCACCCAGACACACTCCTTACTACCCACTCACACAGGAGCACTGCTCACACTGCACTCACCCATATATACCCCTTACCATGCTCTCACATAGGAGCACTGCTTACCCTCCGCTCACCCAGACACAATCTTTACCATGCGCTCACACAGGGACACTGATTACCCTGCGCTCACACAGGAACACTGCTTACCCTGCGCTCACACAGACACACTCCTTACCATGTGCTCACCCAGGAACAGTGCTTGTGCTCAGCCAGACACACCCCTTACCATGCACTCACACAGGATCACTGCTCACTCTGTGCTCACCCAGACACACTCCTAACTATACACTCACACAGGAGTGCTGCTCACGCTGTGCTCACCCAGACACATCCCTTACAATGCACTCACACAGGAGCACTGTTCACCCAGAGCTCACCCAGACACACCCCTTACCATTCACTTACACAAAAACACTTCTCACCCTGGACTCACCCAGACACAGGGGGTCATTCTGACCCTGACGGGCGGCGGAGGCCGCCCGCCAGAGTTCCCCCCCCTCCAGAACACCGCTCCGCGGTCATAAGACCGCTGCGGTGATTCTGGCTTTTGCACTGGGCTGGCGGGCGGCTGCCAAAAGGCCGCCCGCCAGCCCAGTGCAAAAGAGCCTTCCCACGAGGACGCCGGCTCAGAATTGAGCCGGCGGAGTGGGAAGGTGCGACGGGTGCAGTGGCACCCGTCGCGTATTTCAGTGTCTGCAATGCAGACACTGAAATACAATGTGGGGCCCTCTTACGGGGGGCCCTACAGTGCCCATGCCATTGGCATGGGCACTGCAGGGGCCCCCAGGGGCCCCACGACAACCCATACCGCCATCCTGTTCCTGGCGGGAGAACCGCCAGGAACAGGATGGCGGTATGGGCTGTCAGAATCCCCCATGGCGGCGCAGCAAGCTGCGCCGCCATGGGGGATTCCCAGGGCAGCGGAAAACCGGCGGGAGACCGCCGGTTTTCCCTTTCTGACCGCGGCCAAACCGCCGCGGTCAGAATGCCCTGCGGGGCACCGCCAGCCTGTTGGCGGTGCTCCCGCCGACCCTGGCTCCGGCGGTAGTGAACCGCTGGGGTCAGAATCACCCCCACAGTCCTTACCATACACTCTCACAGGAACACTGTTTACCCTCTACTCACCCACAAGCACCTCTTACCCTGTGCTCACCCTCCGCTCACCCAGACACACTCCCTACCATGCACTCACACAGGAACACTTCTCATCCTGGGCACACCCAGACACACCGCTTACAATGCACTCACACAGGAGCACTGTTCACCCTGAGCTCACCCAGACACACCCCTTACCATTCACTCACACAAAAACACTTATCACCCGGGACTCACCCAGATACATCCCTTATCATACATTCTCACAGGAACACTGCTTACCCTCCGCTCACCCACAAGCACCTCTTACCCTGTGCTCACACAGGAGTTCTGCTCACCCTCCACTCACCCAGACACACTCCTTACCATGCACTCACACAGGAGCACTGCTCATCCTGCGCTCCCCCAGACTCCTCTTTACCATGCACTGACACAGAAGCACTGCTCATTGTGCACTCACTCAGACTCCCCTTTACCATGCACTCACACAGGAGCACTTCTCACCCTGTACTCACCCAGACACGTCCCTTAACATGCACTCACACAGGAGCACTTCTCATCCTAGGCTTACCCAGACACACCCCTTACCATGCACTCACACAGGAGCACTTCACACCCTGTACTCACCCAAACACACCCCTTACCATGAAGTCACACAGGAGCACTTCTCACCCTGTACTCACCCAGAAACACTCCTTACCATGCACTCACACCAGAGCACTTCTCACTCTGTACTCACCATAGACACATCCCTTACCATGCACTCACACAGGAGCACTGCTCATTTTTGGCTTACCCAGATACACCCCTTACTATGAACTCACACAGGAGTGCTGTTCACCCTGCACTCACCCACACACTCTCCTAAATAAATACTCACACAGGAGCACTGCTCATCCTGTGCTCACCCAGACACATCCCTTAGCATGCACTCACACAGGAGCACTTCTAATCCTAGGCTTACCCAGACACATCCATTACCGTTCACTCACACAAAAATACTTCTCACCCTGCACTCACCCACACACACTCCTAAATAAATACTCACACAGGAGCACTGCTCATCCTGTGCTCACCCAGACACATCCCTTAGCATGCACTCACACAGGAGCACTTCTAATCCTAGGCTTACCCAGACACACCCATTACCGTTCACTCACACAAAAATACTTCTCACCCTGCACTCACCCACATACACTCCTAAATAAATACTCACACAGGAGCACTGCTCATCCTGTGCTCACCCAGACACAGCCCTTACCATACACTCTCACAGGAACACTGCTTACCCTCCGCTCACCCAGACACACTCCTTACCATGCACTCACTGAGGAGCACTTCTCACCCTGCACTCACCTAGACACACTCCTTACTACGCATTCACACAGGAGCACTCTTCACCCTGAGCTCCCCCAGATACACCCCTACTGTTCACTCACACAAGAACACTTCTCACCCTGCACTCACTCAGACAGACCCCTTACCATACACTCTCATAGGAACACTGCTTACCCTCCGCTCACCTACAAGCACTTCTTTCCCTGTGCTCACACAGTAGCACTGCTCACCCTGCGCTCACCCAGACACACTCCTAACTATACACTCACGCAGGAGCGCTGCTCACCCAGACACACTCTTTACCATGCGCTCACACAGGAACACTGCTTGCCCTGCACTCAGCCAGGCACACTCCATACCACGCACTCACACAGGAGCACTGCTAATCCTGCGCTCACCCAAACTCCCCCTTACCATGCACTGACACAGAAGCACTGCTCATTCTGCACTCACCCAGACACACCCCTTACAATGCACTCACAGAGGAGCACTGCTCACCCTCTACTCACCTAGACACATCCCTTACCCTACATTCACACAGGAGCACTGCTCATCCTAAGCTTACCCAGACACCCCCTTACTATGAACTTACTCACAGGATCACTGCTCCCTTTGCTCACCCAGACACACTCCTAACTATACACTCACACAGGAGTGCTGCTCACGCTGTGCTCACCCAGACTCATCCCTTACCATACACTTACGCAAGCGCACTATTCACCTTAAGCTCACCCAGACACACCCTTACCATGCACTCACACAAAAGCACTTCTCACCCTGGACTCACCGAGACACAGCCCTTACCATACACACTCACAGGAACACTGCTTACCCTCCACTCACCCACAAGCACCTCTTACTCTGTGCTCACACAGGAGCACTGCTCACCCTCCGCTCACCCAGACACACTCCTTACCATGCACTCACACAGGAGCACTTCTCACCCTGTACTCACCCAGACACACTCCTTACCATGCACTCACTCCAGAGCACTCCTCACTCTGTACTCACCTAGACACACCCCTTACCATGCACTCACACAGGAGCACTTCTAATCCCAGGCTTACCCAGACACACCCGTTACTATGAACTCACACAGGAACACTGTTCAACCTGAACTTACCCAACCACGCCCCTTACTGTGCACTCACACAAAAACACTTCTCATCCTTGACTTACCCAGACACAGCCCTTACCATGCACTCACACAGGAACACTGTTCATCCTGCACTCATCCAGACACACCCCTTACCATGCATGCACACAGGAGATGTGCTCACCCTGCACTCACCCAGACACATTACTTACTATGGACTCACACAGTAACACTGCTCACCCTGCACTCACCCAGACACACCCCTTGCAATGCACTCACATAGGGACACTGCTCACCCTGCACTCACCCAGACACACCCCTTATCATGCACTCACACAGGAATACTGAATGCTGCTCACCCTTCACTCACGCAGACACAGCCCTTACCATGCACTCACCCAGAAACACCCCTTACCATGCACTCACACAGGAGCACTGCTCACCCTGCACTCACCCAGATATACCCCTCACAATGCACTCACCTAGGAGCACTTTTCACCCTGGATTTACCCAGACACACCCCTTACCATGCACTCGCACAGGAACACTGCTCTCCCTGTACTCACCCAAATAGACCCCTTACCATGCACTCACCCAGACAGAGCACTTACAATGCATTCACACAGGAGCACTGCACACCATGCAATCACCCAGATATACCCTTTACCACTAGGCCTGGGCAGAGTTTGTGGAGTTCTGCTATGTGGAACTCCACGAAGTGGTGAAAATTCTCTGCTGCGCTCCACGGAGTTCTGTGAGTGGTGGAGTTCTGGTAAGTTGCGCTGTTTGTGTTGATTTTCAGCACCAGGAGTTTCTCCCATGCTGTAAATTCGCTATGAACAAAATCACGAAGAGCGCAAGGGGTGCTAACTTCTTTCTGCTGTTTGAGTAGATTTTCTACTCAAGCAGCAGCTACCTCAATATGAGCAGCAACTTTCTCATCACGAGCGGTCGTGGCCTCCCGCAACTGCTCGCATTTAGAAATCTCACATGCGCTCGCCAACTTAGCAATTTCTCTCACTTGCCAACTTAACACCAGCGAGTGTGAACAAGAGGAAAAACTTTGCGTCACTTCTTGGAGCACAGAGAGGGGAAACCTCTGCAAACTCTGCCGACAAAGCGGAATTCTTTGCCCACTCCTACTTACCATGCGCTCACACAGGAACGCTGCTCACCTTGCATGCACACAGGAGATGTGCTCACCCTGCACTCACCCAGACACATTACTTACTATGGACTCACACAGTAACACTGCTCACCCTGCACTCACCCAGACACACCCCTTACAATGCACTCACATAGGGACACTGCTCACCCTGCACTCACCCAGACACACCCCTCATCATGCACTCACACAGGAATACTGAATGCTGCTCACCTTTCACTCACGCAGACACAGCCCTTACCATGCACTCACCCAGAAACACCCCTTACCATGCACTCACACAGGAGCACTGCTCACCCTGCACTCACCCAGATATACCCCTCACAATGCACTCACTTAGGAGCACCTTTCACCCTGGATTTACCCAGACACACCCCTTACCATGCACTCGCACAGGAACACTGCTCTCCCTGTACTCACCCAGATAGACCCCTTACCATGCACTCACCCAGACAGAGCACTTACAATGCATTCACACAGGAGCACTGCACACCATGCACTCACCCAGATATACCCTTTACCACTAGGCCTGGGCAGAGTTTGGGGAGTTCTGCTATGTGGAACTCCACAAAGTGGTGAAAATTCTCTGCTGCGCTCCACGGAGTTCTGTGAGTGGTGGAGTTCTGGTAAGTTGCGCTTTGTGTTGATTTTCAGCACCAGTAGTTTCTCCCATGCTGTAAAATCGGCATGAACAACATCACGAAGAGCGCAAGGGGTGCTAACTTCTTTCTGCTGTTTGAGTAGATTTTCTACTCAAGCAGCAGCTACCTCAATATGAGCAGCAACTTTCTCATCACGAGCGGTCATGGCCTCCCACAACTGCTCGCATTTAGAAATCTCACATGCGCTCGCCAACTTAGCAATTTCTCTCACTTGCCAACTTAACACCAGCGAGTGTGAACAAGAGGAAAAACTTTGCGTCACTTCTTGGAGCACGGAGAGGGGAAACCTCTGCAAACTCTGCCGACAAAGCGGAATTCTTTGCCCACTCCTATTTACCATGCGCTCACACAGGAACGCTGCTCACCTTGCACTCTTCTAGACACACCCCTAACCATGCACTCACTGAGGAGCACTGCTCACCCTGCACTCACCCTGTCACAGCCCTTACAAAGCACTCAAAGGAACACTGTACACCATGCACTCACCCAGACACACTCCTTACCATGCACTCACTGAGGAGCACTGCTCACCCTGTACTCACCTAGACACACCCCTTACCATGCACTCACTGAGGAGCACTTCTCACCCTGCACTCACCCAGTCACAGCCCTTACCAATCACTCACAGGAACACTGCACACCATGCACTCACCCAGACACACTCCTTACCCACACAGGAGAAGTACTCACCCTACACTCACCCAGACACACTCTTAACCATGCACTCACACAGAAGCACTGCTCACCCTGTACTCACTCTGTCACAGCCCTTACCAATCACTCACAGAACACTGCACACCATGCACTCACCCAGAAAAACTCCTTACCCACACAGGAGAAGAATTCACCCTACACTCACCCAGACACACTACTTACCATGCACTCACACAGGAACACTGCTCACCCTGTAGTCACCTAGACACACACCTTACCATGCACTCACTGAGGAGCCCTGCTCACCCTGCACTCACCCTCTCACAGCCCTTACCAAGCACTCACAGGAACACTGCACACCATGAACTCACCCAGAAACACTCCTTACCCACACAGGAGAAGTACTCACCCTACACTCACCCAGACACCAAGCACAAGTAAAGGAACACATCTCAAAATACACTATCATGGGCACACCTCTCCTCACGGCACACTCCTCACCCTGCACTGACCCAAGCACAGTTTTCCCCTTGCACTGACATAAGGCGGTTGAAAGATTGTTTAGGGGGCCAAATGTACCCATATAACCCAAAGTTTAGCTGGAATGAGCAACAGAACCAGCAAGGATGGAGCCTGCCTGAGCCCCTAGCCCTCTATAGCAGTGTTGTCCAACCTTTTTATCGCCGCGGACCGGTAAATGTTTGATAATTTTTCCGTGGCCCGCTTGTCCTATTGTGTGACAAGCGGGCCACGGAAAAATTATCAAACATTTACCGCCCGCCACAGTGGGGTGGCCCGGTGCCAATTGATCCACGGACCGGCACCGGTCCGCGGCCCGGGGGTTGGGGAACACTGCTCTATAGGATGCATTTCTTAGTACTCAGGAGAGGTGTAGCTGACTCCATCATAGGCAGAGTGTGGGACGTCCAGGCCTGGGGTGTGGCTTACACCGATAGAACGTTAGACTTTGGGTATTAATAACAAAGGGGCTTCTACCTTCACATGGTGTACCCCATGGTAAGCTCCCACTCTTGTTCATCTATATGGCCATGGAACTCATCTGTGACTTGCATTATCCTTATAATGCATGTCATGGGGTACTTTATCCAGTATGTACCTTACAAATATGATGGCCTGATCACTCCTCCTCTCCCAACGAGTTTCATCTTCAGTCTTGATCCAAGCAGTTCAGAGTTCTTTTTGTAACTTTGCATTTGTATGGACAAGATTCAGTCATTGGAGCCAGACAGGGTATTTTGAGGTCCCTCTGCCTTCTGGGAGGTTCAGCTCCTGAACTGGCTGGATTAACAATCTCATTTTCTTTTTTGCATGATTATGGCGATTCATTCATGTTGGTTTCATTTTATTTCAACCAAAACAGTATTGTTGATATAAATATTAAAATGTTGAAAAATGAAATGTTTAAATAAAATGCTTCCTTGCAGTATACCATTACAGTGCACATTTTTGTTCTTCCCTGAGGAAAGCTTTATTTAGGGTTTTCTGTACCTCCTAGATGGGGAATGATGTGCCAATGGTGTGTGAACACCAATTAAATTGCTAGTGTTTGGGACAGGTTACTGTGTGCAGTTTTCAAAGCCTTGCAACCTTAAGTTACCACTCCCTCCCGTAGCCTAGAGCAGTATCTTTGTTCACAGACTCACGAGTAATAGTAATAGTAATAATAGTATTTATATATCGCTTACTACTCCTGATGAGGCATCAAAGCGCTTTTCGGTGAGTAGCACGCTACTCTGGGACCCAACAAGAATTAGTGATGGATTAGTATCGGGAAATATATGTACAGTTTTAATATTATTATGAGTTACTTGGAGCCGCGGATATGAGAGTTTGTTAGTTAGATTGACTGGAGTAATGGAGGGGTGGAGGAGGAAAGAAATCCAGAAGTGTTAATTGGGAGTATATCCTTAATTTACTCAACCCAAAGGCTTGGGATGAGTAAAGGGGGATGGAGGAGGGAAGAGTATGTGGAAGGGTTAGGGAGAGCATAGTAGCAGGGTGAGATAAATGAGGGCTTAGTTAGTAGGGTTGTTTGTGAGGTCATGGTAGTAGAGTGGGGTTTGGTGAGTTAGTAATGGAAGCTTTGGGTGCATTTATGACCCTTAAGAATCAGCCATAGTGACGCAAATCCATCACTACTATTGTGACCTAAATCCATCACTACCATTGTGACATAAATCCATCACTATGGTTGTAAGTTAACTAGTGGTGAAAATACAAAAGTGGTAAATATCCCTATCTTGCACTTTTGAGAATAGTGAACACGAATTTAGCAAGTGGTGCCCCACTGTGGATACACAAGCAAACTTTACTTCCATATGAAATGAGTAAAGTGCCTTTCTGGGATGTGGAAGGGAAGAGCTTGACCAACTATTTCATTGGGTGAAATATTTCCCCTCTGGGGGAAAAAATCAGTATGAAAATCACCAACCTCCATGATTTACACATTCACAAACTCCACCATGGGGATGACATACCTGCACCACATTTGTGAAGACAATTTACACCTGAAAATCTACAATTGATGTAGATTTCCAACATAAGAACACTCCTGGAACTGCAGATCTCAAGAAAGTTTCCCATCTCATCCACATAAACGGGGATCCTAACAGGGTAGGCGGCTCCATGTGCGAAGATTTTTTGTGTTCACAAACAGCCCGATTCGCAGATCACAGCCCTAATTCCAGAATCGGGCTACTTGCGAATGCAGAAAGGCATTTTCGTATGTACCAAGCCCAAACTGTGATTTGGTGACCTGTCATCGAATCACAATTTGGGATTGTGAATCAGTGTTTGGAACAGGCGTGTTTAATACCTAATACCGATTCTCATTAGTATGTATAAATGTTTCACAACTGAAATGCGGTTGCAAAACATTTGCATTTGCCATCAACTCAAAGTTGGTGGTAACATATATATATATTTTTTATACACATCCTGCTTTACTTTAAGGAAATCTGGCTGTATTAAAAAAAAAAAAGTGCTTTATTAAAAAAGCAGTAACAAACATGGTGGTCTGCTGACCTCAGCAGTCCACCATCCCTGTGGTGGCTGAGATTCCCAATGGGTTGCAAACTGCAGCTACTTCATTAATATTTATGACGTAGATCGATTTGTGACCCATGAGGAATCCCTAAATGAAATTCGATGAGTTTCAAACATTAGGAATATCGATGTTCTTATTCTGATTCAGAGAGAATCACAATTATGAAGTTGGTATTGCTAATATTTGTACATCTGGCCCAGTGTTGGGAGTACTTCCGTGTGTGCCACAGCTCTGTAGGAATCAGCCTTCTGAGTGTCTGTGCTGGGCGGTGAAATGATGGATTTCTCAATTATAACTTTCCTTTGCTGCCCTCTACTGGATGCTGTTGGGACTGGTAGTTGCAGCTTTTCCTCGAATCTGTAAACAATCCCTTACCTGGAAACAATTATGGGTCTGATAAGACGTATATGTGCCAAGGCCATACGGCGAGGTCCTACACTCTCCACTGCGGAAGGATGCGTACATGCGCCGAAAGCATGTTGCTGTCAACAATATTGTAAGCCTGGGGTGTGATGCATTTTATGTTTACCATCTAAGCTGCCTTGTGCGAGCCCATGGTTTCAAGAATCGCCTGCTTGTTACACTGTACCCGAGTGTCTCTTCGCAGTTATTTGTTGCACACCCTGCCTGTGTGTGAGCGCCAGCCGGGGTGTGATACCCTGCCTGCTTGTGGCTGTTGCACTTTACTGCTTTCTACACCATGGCCAGCTGCTTCCTCTCAGGCCTGGCAGAATTTCAATTACGCTGGAGTAATCAGAGTCATTTCAGTAGTCCCATTTTACTCTTTGATGCAGAATTACCGACAACCGCACAATTACTCCTCCTTGCACAAGTAAGAGTAATTTGGTGGAAACAATTCTAATGTGCAAGCACATATGGTGAGTGCGAGCGACCGCTCGTGTTCGCTATTTGTGATCTGCTGCATTGTACAGCGCTAAATGTCAGTAGTATGTTTAGGGGGCAAATTCTACCCCAAAGCTTATTTAGCAAACGTGAGGGGCCGATTGTGTTTGCTGTTTATGTTCTGTGACATTTAGTGCCATTTCTTAGTGCAAAATACATCCTTGTGCCATTTTGGACGGGAGAGGGTACTAACAAATAGCACTAAGTGCAGAATTACTCTTCTTGTTTAATTCAACACAATCTTGTGAACATTTAAGGCAATTCAGCATGATTACGCTACACTGAATTACATGAGTTACTCCCACCCCTAGCCGTCATGCCTGCTTGTTACACTATAGCTGCGCATGCTTCATTCTTGCTTAGAATTGATGCCTCCTACTTCATCATAAATTCTTGTTACGTCAAGCTGCTTGATACATCCTAGGGTCTGCTTCATCATTCCCACTTCTTCCATCGTGTTTGTTCATCATATCATATGGCTATTACATGTCCATACCCATTAGTTACACCACAAAGTGTACCTGCTTCCTACCACCTCCTATTACGCCCTGCCTATCTTACGTGTCATTCATATTTGTTAAAACAGATCAGCTTGTTATATTACACCCACTTTCTACTGCCTCTTATTACGCCATGTTCACTTCCCACGTCATCTATTCTTGTTACATCATGTCTGCTTGTTATATTATTGTAGAGCACAGGACTTAGGAAGACCTGAGAGTGTAAGTAGAGCGCATGACTCAGGGAGACCTGAGTGTGTAAGTAGAGCACATGAGTTAGGAACACTTGGGAGCATAAGCAGAGCGCATGACTTAGGGAGACCTGAGATTGTAAGTAGAGCGCATGACTTAGGGAGACCTGAGAGTGTAAGTAGAGCACATGACTTAGGAAGACCTGGGAGCTTAAGCAAAGCACATGACTCAGAGAGACCTGAGTGCGTAAGAAGAGCACAGGACTTAGGACGACCTGAGAGTGTAAGTAGAGCGCATGACTCAGGGAGACCTGAGTGTGTAAGTAGAGCACATGAGTTAGGAACAGCTGGGAGCATAAGTAGAGCTCATGACTTAGGGAGACCTGAGAGTGTAAGTGGAGCGCATGAGTCGGGGAGACCTGAGTGTGTAAGTAGAGCGCATGACTTAGGGAGACCAGAGAGTGTAAGTAGAGTGCATGACTCAGGGAGACCTGAGTGTGTAAGTAGAGCACATGAGTTAGGAACACCTGGGAGCATAAGCACAGCACATGACTTAGGGAGACCTGAGAGTGTAAGTGGAGCGCATGAGTCAGGGAGACCTGAGTGTGTAAGTAGAGCACATGACTTAGGGAGACCTGGGAGAATAATTAGAACACATGACATAGGGAAACTCACGTTTTTAGCAGGTAATTGGTTTGTTTACACACGTTCTTCCTTGTTAAATCACAGGTGAACATGACATCACTTCCTCCTATGAAGGCAATCGCCATGTTGGACCCCTGGAGGGGTGAAGACAGAGGGAGTCATTCCGACCGGGGACCGCGGATGCAAAGCCAACAGGCTGGCGATGCATCCAGGCCAATTCTGACCGCGGCGGTAAAGCCGCGGTCAGAAAAGGGAAACCGGCGGTTTCCCGCCGGTTTTCCCCTGGCCTGCAGAATCCTCCATGGCGGCGCTGGTTGTGACCGCCAGAACCTGGCTGGCGGTAACGGGTGTCGTGGGGCCCCCTAACAGGGCCCCACAAAGATTTTCAGTGTCTGCCAAGCAGACACTGAAAATCGCGACGGGTGCCACTGCACCCGTCGCACGCTTTCAACTCCGCCGGCTCCATTCGGAGCCGGCTTCCTCGTTGAAGGCACTTTCCCGCTAGGCTGGCGGGCGGCCTTCTGGCGGTCGCCCGCCAGCCCAGCGGGAAAGCCAGAATGGCCGCAGCGGTCATTTGACCGCGGTGCGGTCATTCGGCGGCTCCCGCCGGCCCTGTGGTTACCGCGGCCGGCGGGAGTCAGAATGACCCCCAGAGTTTTTAAAGTTTCTCTGACCAAGATGAGGGTTGGGGGGAACGGTCTGTAGTAATAGGCTGTTCCAGAGTGCAGGAGGGTACACACCAAGGCCTCTCCTTTTCCTGCTGGTGTGTGTGGATAGAGTCGGAAAAGAGCATTGGAAGTGAGGTACACAGTCGCTGCTGTGATGGCTATGCAGTAACAGTGAATGTACAGCTATGAATGGTGCCCTGACCCATGCAGGGATCATGGCTACTCTTAATGGTCAGTCATTAATGCACCTTTAACTCTGACTGGTGCTGACCGTTTCCGCATTATGGGGGTCATTCTGACTCCCGCCGGCTGCGGTAACCGCAGGGCCGGCGGGAGCCGCCGAATGACCGCACCGCGGTCAAATGACCGCTGCGGCCATTCTGGCTTTCCCGCTGGGCTGGCGGACGACTGCCAGAAGGCCGCCGCCAGCCCAGCGGGAAAGCGCCTTCAACGAGGAAGCCGGCTCCGAATGGAGCCGGCGGAGTTGAAGGCGTGCGACAGGTGCAGTGGCACCCGTCGCGATTTTCAGTGTCTGCTTGGCAGACACTGAAAATCTTTGTGGGGCCCTGTTAGGGGGCCCCTGCAGTGCCCATGCCAGTGGCATGGGCACTGCAGGGGCCCCCAGGGGCCCCACGACACCTGTTACCGCCAGCCAGCTTCTGGCGGTCACAACCGCCAGAACCAGGCTGGCGGTAAGGGGGTCGGAATCCCCATGGCGGCGCTGCCTGCAGCGCCACCATGGAGGATTCTGCAGGCCAGGGGAAAACCTGCGGGAAACCACCGGTTTCCCTTTTCTGACCGCGGTTTTACCGCCGTGGTCAGAATTGGCATGGATGCACCGCCAGCCTGTTGGCGGTGTATCCGCGGTCCCCGGCCCTGGCGGTCCATGACCGCCAGGGTCGGAATGACCCCCTATGTGCCTTCTGCAATGCGTCAATCGTGTTTTCCAAAAAGTGTGTCATGAACCTTGCATCCGAGGAGGCGAGGAGAGCTTCACACTTCAGCACAGGTTTCGAGGATATTCTCTTGATCTCTTCTGAAATCCATCTTGATGTATGACGTGTGGCTCTCCTCTTTTTATCGATCTCACTCAAACGTGGTCATTTTTAAGTCTAATGTAAACTGGTTAATTTCATGCTAACTCAAGTAGGCAGGAGGGTTACTCCGTTCCAGACACGATGGATATCCCGTCCGCCTGGTTGCGATTTCCACAGGATTTAATGAGATCGTAATCCTGCACATGTGATATCCGTCACATTTGTGAGGGAGTATCCCCATCTGCCAAACGCTAAATCAGGCCCTTTATGTGGCACCGGTCATGTGACTTTTACTTGACATTGTTTCCGTATTAACCTCCCCCATGTTTCCATCCTAGCTTGCTTTGTTAGTCCTAAACACTGCTGAAGTGAATGCCTCTTACCTACAACAAGAAGCTTGGCTCATGTGGGCGTGGGCTCTTCAATAAATGGCTTTTATTCTCAACTTGTCTTCGGCCCTTCATCCTTCCATGTGGCGACGAGGTGATACCGTTCGGGGCAGCCAGTCCTCAGCAGGCCTAGGCACTGATGGCTCTAGCAGGTCCAGGCTGCAGCCTCTGGTGCCTGTTTCACAGGCTTCTGACCTCTCTGCGGTCCTTGACCCTGGTGGAGCAGACCCCATGGGACCCCCAACAACCCAAGATGAAGTGCTTCCTGCAAAGGCCCATTATTTACAAAAAAGGGACAGTAGTGTGAAGATGTATCTAAGATGGCGCTGAGCTCCTGAAGGTATTTTCAGTGAACTCTTGAGTCATTTGACCAGACCTTCTGGTCTCAGAAGACACAGGGAACTTCAAGCACTAAAGTGAATGATGGTGAAACATCTTTGCTGGTGGGCGAATATTAGGGGAGAAGGTGGGACAGTACCGAGGATAACAGTGACCATACATTTACTCACCACACTCTGTGTAAATGGGTCTGTGGTACCACAAGCATCACAAGCCTGCAGTCCTCATACTGTACGGAGGAGGACATGTGTCCTGAGGGATGCTTCAAGAGAAGGTCCAAATTTGCCTGCACATCCGGTGGGGATGGGGATGGTCCAGTCAATAACAGGAAGGCAAAGATTCAGACCCTCTGAATTGCATGAGAGCCTTCTACGATAGTGAGGTGTGTAGAGTGTGACAGTGGGGAGGGTTGACAGGCTTGCACCAGGGATGTGTTAGGTATAGGCCCAAGCATGAATTGGGCAGAAGAAGTATGGAGAGAGTGTCTAGGGCTGTCTTACATACAGAGATCTA
Source organism: Pleurodeles waltl (assembly GCF_031143425.1). Classification (NCBI taxonomy): domain Eukaryota; kingdom Metazoa; phylum Chordata; class Amphibia; order Caudata; family Salamandridae; genus Pleurodeles; species Pleurodeles waltl. The sequence goes on from NC_090450.1 coordinate 5,866,852, forward strand.
GCCTTTCTGGGGTCTTAAAAGTGAGGGTTGATGGGTCCAGGGAGGGTGAGCAGAGTTCTGGGACAGAAGTTGTGGGTTCCCTGGCAGTCAGATTGTGGAAAGAGCTGGAACAGAAGAGCCAGTCTGCTGGGTTCCTAGTATCACTTCAGAGTTTTTTTCAGGAAGAAATGTCAAGTAACAACAGATTTCTCTGACGCTGTGGAGTTTGAGGGGAAGTAAATGGAAAGTCTGATGAAAACCAAGGTTTCTGTCTTAGAAACAAAACGAGATTTTCAGAAGGAAACTGTGTTGAAAAGGAGTTTGCAGGATATGTGAATGAAATATAGGGTTGGGTATAACTTGTGCAATTCCATGTAGATGACCGAGGTGGAATTAATCACAAATTATGCAAGACTATGCAGAATTACATGAGAAGAGTAATTCTGCATTTTGTACTATTTTCTTAGCTCATAACATTCACCCTCACATCCCAAATGAATGTGAGGATACATTTTGTCTAAGAAATAGCGCTAAGCACAACAGAGCATGAATAGCGAGCGCAAGCAGCTGCTCGTGCATGCTCAGTGTACACTCTGGGGAGGATTGTCCCCCAATTTACTCCTGGCATTTAGTGATATTTTCTTGGTGCAAAATGTACCTTTTCATCCAAAATGGACGCAAGCATGCATTTTGCAGTTGGAAAATAGCGCTAAATGCAACACAGCATTTAGTGAGCAGAAGCAGCTCGGTACACTCTTATAGTAGGATTTCCCCCCAAATTACTCTTAATTTCATGAGTGGGTGTAATCATGTAATTTTCAGTAATTCTGCTTCATAAAGTAATGCAGAATTACCAAAATTACTTTGATTAATCGGGCATAATAGAAATACCACCCAGGCCTAATGAAAAGAACATCATTTGATGGTAGAGTTTACTGCAAGGCTTTGCTACTCGGCAGAAATTGTGGTGAGGAACGGAAAGAGGAAAGAGGTTTGTTTGTTGTGGTACAGAAAGCTAAATGAGAAGGTAATGTCACCACATGGGTGGTGTAGATGAGAAGGCCCCCATGTTGGACCCTTGGAGAACCTCATAGATTAAAGACCGGTAGCAGAGCCCTAGAGGGACCCATGAAGTGGAGTAATAGTTGCCTGCGAGGCTGGAGATGAACTACAGCGTACCGATCCAATGGCCCAACAGCAGCCTGGTTCTTAGCAGAACCTGTGTTTAGCTAACAAGGTTCAGTAGGAGAAGAGTTGGGCCCTAGCGAGCAAGCAAGAAAACGGATGAGTACAAGTGGAGCCTCAATCATTAGTTGAATATTTTCATAAACGTCTCGTCCTGTACTTGCAGAAGGTCCTGTTAAAATTAGGCATGGGTGGAACTTGCGGAGTTTCACGCCACAGAATTCCACGGAATTATATAAAAACTCTGTGAGTTGCCACGGAGTTCCGCAAATGGGCAGATTATGGGCACATTGAGTTTCTCGTGCTGATTTTTAATATCAGGTGCATATTGTGCAGTGTAAAATTTGCATGAATGGCACCACGCCGACAAGACCTGGAACTCCCTTCTCATCCACCTCAGAAGATCACCCCCCCTCTCGCAATTCAGAAAGGACCTCAAAACTTGGCTTTTCACCTGATCCCCTCTGTTGACCGACGGCCTCTCACTTACCGCACCTTGAGACCACAGCGGATGACCAGTTGAGCTTTACAAGTATTATGATTGATTGATTGGCTGTTTCTTTATGCCGCTTTAGTAGGACGTTAGCGACCTGCTGCAACTGCCCTCTTTTGAGAAATCTTGCTGAGAGGTGTTCTAGCACCCGAAAATCACACAAGGGAATGCAAATTCTCCTCGACAACTTAATGTTGGTGAGCTGCATGTGAGGAAAAACTCCACCATGCAGTGGTTGGTGGAGGTTTGCCAGATCTCCATGCTGCAAGTGAAATATGGAGTGAAGAAAACTCTGTGACCTTCGCTGGCAGAGAGGAATTTTTTGCCGACCCCTAGTTATAATATCTGCTATTCTTGTAACTTCTAGTGTTCCCCATGCTTTCCGGTCTGTTTCGTGTTCACTTCCTGCCATTAACAAAAAAACTCTGCAAAATGCAGTCTTAGAATTTTGTTCAAGTGAGATAAGCTTTGCGCCAATAATATAATACTGAATGTTTATGTGATGTGCAACAGCACCTTTATCAGGGCCACAGTAAAAACCAAACAAAGGCTGGCAGACATGATGGAAGGCCTATGTCCCACAGTCCCACCTACATGGCAAATGCATATTGCTGGAGATCACCTCGAGTCACATGCCCACAATCTTTTTCATAGCTGCAAGCAACACCCTTGCCCAACAATTCACAGGTGACGAGTTGGGAAACGCTGTTGCTTTCAGTCTGTGAAAGTGATTAAAAGGCGGTCCCGGAAATACAGGGCTTGTGCGCTAGACGCCCAGTACTACTTGTAAATATGATGCTGCTGTGGACCATGAATGGGAGGTCTCTTCAGACCCCCCAGAACTGCATGGTAGGGCTGGCCCTAGGATAGCCCTTAGCTTGTTTAGGGATTTTATGGTTGTTGGAAAGTGGGTTACTGGCAGTGGTAACTATGAACCTACCACTGGCACCCAGTAAATTAGCCCCCTTGCTCAACCCTTGGTAGCTATAACCGAGCAGGCAGGCCTAACTTAGGAGACAAGAGTGTAAAGCATTCAAAAACACCAATACAGTAAATAAGTGAGACACAACACACAATAAAAATCCCACACCAATTTATAAAATAGGTTGTATTTTTATGAGTAAATAGACACCAAAACGACAAAAATTCAACGTAGGGAACCAGAGATATGAATTTTAAAAGAATAAACACTTTCTAGTGCTTAGAAACACAAAGTGACAACTTTATCAAAATTCTCCAAACTTCAGGAGGTGTTTCCGGAAGTCCTCCTTGCAGGTAACAAAGGTCCAAAACACAAATCCAAGAGTCTGGAATCTCCGGTGAGTCTTTGTAACCGGAGATGTGAATGAATTTTTTAAAGAATAAACACTTCCTAGTGCTTAGAAACACAAAGCGCCAATTTTAGTAAAATTCGCCAAACTTCTCCAATCTTCAGGAGGCATTTCTTGAAGTCCTCCTTGCAGGTACAGAGGGTCCAAAACACAAATCCAAGGGTCTGGAATCTCCTTGATGGTCCTTGGAAAGTTGGACCACAATTCCCACAATGCACATGGCCAAATCCTTAAAAGTCCACTGGATGCACTCCAGGCTGGGGACTCTTGCTGGGGATGATGCAGGTGAAGTTCTGTTAACCTGTACCTGCAGGGAGTCCACTCCTGATTCCTTCTTGAAGCAAGGCACCGTCCCCAGGGCTGTAGTACCAGATTGTGCAGCAGGCACAGTTCACTCAGAAGTGTAGGCCAAGGGTGCCGATCCAGATTCCAGCAGGGCAGTCCTTCTTTCTCTTGTAGTTTCAGGCAGCAGATCTGAGAGGCTATGCACCTTTCACATATTTATTCTCAGGAAGGGGGGTTCCCAACCAATTGAATGCAGAGTGATGCCCAGATGCATGACCACTTCCTGCAAAGTGTGGCATATTCCTGCCCCAGAAAGCACAATTTTTCCAAAATCCATGATGTCTGAAACTAAGAGCTGACTAAACCATCCTCCGTGGTGGCTCATTTCCATAGCTCTCCTCCTTCTAACATCTGCAAATGCCTTCCTTAAGACTAGTATCTGGCTGAGGGGTCCAGAAGGTGGGAGTTAGGTGATCTGGCATTCTCTCCTGTCTTGCTCTCCTTTGAGGCTGCATGTTTTATTACCCCTCCCCCTGCTCATGCATTCCTGTGTAGCCCCTGAACTGGCCTTCACCAGAGATGCTCTCCTCTGGACAGCCACTTATCACTTAATCAAGCAGCTCTGCTAATCCCGTTAGCACTGACCAATCAGAGGGGACAGTCAGAAGGCTGGATTTTGGCTTACAGAAAGAAAAGCCTTACAACATATTTTCTGTACAAGTTGTGATAAATTCACCAATTTGCAGGATTTATCAAACAAATATTTTAAGTCCTAGAATTACTTTTCTGTGCTTTTCCTTACTATTATTACCATGAAAATACTATATAGCAATGATATCCTATGAAGGCCAGTATCTAAAGTGGGTCAAAAAGGAAATGATCAGTTTTCCCTTACATGGGTTTATAAAACATCTTTTATACAACCCCTGCTTATGGTTACATGACCCCCCACCCCTGGGATACCTAGGAGAGATCCTGGGGGTTCCTAATATGTGACAATAAGGTAGATCATCACATTTAAAGTGTCTACAGCACCAAAGTCGAATTGGGACACCTTTTCCATTTAAATGCAGTCTGCAGAGTCAGGCTGCATTTTAAAATGACAGAAAACCTTCAGCAGTGCCCACATGCCAAGGGCAGCAATTCTGCTGGGTCTCTACTTCCATGCCCTATTATGTACGAGGGTCTTAAAGGTCGTTGGCACCCCCTTGCCACATTGTTTACTAGGGACCTACAGAGGCTGTCATGCAAATGGTAGGAATGTAACTTTTAAAGACAGGCTCCAAGGCAGGTCTGCATTTAAAAGGACAGGCAGCACACAGCAGTGCCCAAACGCAAGAGCAGAAATTCTGCTGGGACTCTTATCTCCATGCCCTAATATATAGGGGCTTATAGGCAGATCGTACACCCTTGCCCCATTATATACTAGAGACTTAAAGGGTCTGTCTGGACAATCGAAAGGGTACCCTAATACCTAGTGTACTCTACTGCAAGTGTGTGTTTTAACATAGCACTGGCCTGGGTCTGGCTAACAGAGTCCAGGGCACAGTCAGAGTCGGTTATCATCAGCACCAGTCAGCAACAAAAATATGGGGATGAACAGGGCAAAAAGATGACTTTGCAACAATTGTTTAAAGAAAAATGCTTCAGGGCACCTCCTGACATGTCCCTCTCAAAAGTACCTGGCTGCCTGACGCTCTTCACAGCAAGTGTGAGAGGCAGACAGGCACTGAGGCAGCACCTAGTATGGGCTTGAATCCCTTATTTAATTTACAAAAAAAACACATGTGGAAGTTGACTGGCAATTCCCATTCACATCACTTGATAACGGACATGGGTGGTGCCCTGGTGCCCTCTAGTGGCAGCTGCTGATAAGACACAGATTGTATAGCTGACTTTCTCCGCATCTGGATCTCCAGTGGTGGCCTGCAGATCCTGCTGGAGGCCGTCCTCTTCTTGCTTCTCTCCAACTCTTCAGCTGAATTGAGGACAGATCTCTGTCTCTCTCTCTCTGGAGATGAAGCTGCTCTACTCCTCTGGCTTTTAATGCGTTAGACTTCTTTGAAAGATTAGACAATTTCTGCCTCTCTCGGCTTGACAAGCAACTGCTCAGGTGGTTGTCCTTTCCCTCCTAAACTACCACAATTTGTTGAATCTTGGTTCACCTGCGACTTCCCTAGTCCAACTCTCCTATGTCCAAAAGGCTACGGTTCAGGTCATCTTCCATCTCTTTGTCAAACACATCTCTCGCCTGATTTTGCTTCCCTGCATTGACTTCCTGCTCTTTTCCATGTAGAATTTAAAGCTCCTTGTCTGGTCGATCACACCTTTCACTGCACCGGTCCCATATATCTTCGACAGAAGTTCTCTCACCACAAAATGTCTGTTGTTGCACGATCACCTTCTTGCCATTCTCCTAAGGACCATGCCCACTCAGGGGGTCACTCCTTTTCCTGGAAGGACATTTCTTACACTCTTTGCTTGAATGGTAACAGTCTGGCTTTCTGGACGCCTTGAGGAATAAGTTACTTTACTCTGACCTCTCAGCTTAATTCTCTTCCTGAGGATTAAACACCCTGGACCATATTTATACTTTTTGACGCAAACCAGCGCCGGCTAACGCCATTCCTACGTGCCATGCGTGTGCCTTATTTAAGGATTGACGTTAGCCGGCGCTGCGGGCTGGTCAGAGTAAAAAAAAAAGACTAAAACCAGGCAACGCTGGCGTAGGGGAAAATGGGGGTTGTGCGTCAAGAAATGGTGCAAGTCAGGTTAGAGTAAAAAATCAAGGCTCAAACCGGACGTGCGCCATTTTTTGATGCACAACCCCCATTGAAATGACTCCTGCCTTAGCAAAGACAGGAGTCATGCCCCCTTCCCAAAGGCCATGCCCAGGGGACTTCTGTTCCCTGGGCGTGGCCATAGGGCACAGTGGCATGTAGGAGGGCCCAAATTAGGCCCCCATATGCCACTTTAAAAAATAAAAAATTATATTTACCTCAACTTACCTGTACTTACCTAGGATGGGCCCCCCCCCATCCATGGGTGTCCTCCTGGGGTGGGAGAGGATGGCAGGGGGTGTCCCTGGGAGCCGGGAAGGGCATCTCTGGACTACTTCCATGGTCTGAGACCATGGAAGTGAGCCCACAGGTCCCTTAACGCCTGCCCTCACCCAGGCATTAAAAAACGGTGCACATCAGGCTGTGCACCGTTTTTTGAGGCCCGCCCCCTCCTGTGTGTCAAAATGACGCAGGAGTATAAATAAGGCGCCCAGGCCTTAAGGTCATTTTTTGGACAGGAACGCCCGCCTTGCATGTCAGTAACGCAAGGCGGTTTCCCGCATCAAAAAAATTACGCACACCGAGCTGCTTTGACGTCTGCGGGGTCGGCGTCAAAGTTTAAATATGGTGCACGGTTTGCGTCGAATGTGCGTCAAAATTTTGAGTGATCTCAAATATATTAGCGTTACATAAAAGTGAACAATTATTATACAAATATTATATATGTAAAAGAGTATATCAAGAGATCTGAAAGTAGGTAAACAACTAGCAACGGAGCCACAATGTTGATGCAAATTAATTGCTTGCATCCAACAATCCCAGGACAAGGACGTTAAGAGCAGGAATAAACATTATGCAAAGAATGAGAGTATTTACATAATCTTCTTCTGCGAGTAAACATTTGGATCCTTTAAAGAATGGATTGTCACTCACAAAATGCGTGTACATTGTTAATATCTTTATATAATGCAGTTAGAGCATAAGGAATAGATACCTTAATCAAGAGTACAATTTCACAGGAACAAATAACTTGTTTGTCAAAGTGATTCTTTAGAGGTTCCTGTTGGGGAGAACCGGGCTTTGGAAGGATTAAGGGTTATTTCTCTACCAACACATGTAGATGGGAGGGGGAGCAGGGCAGTGGGCGATACGTGAGACGGATGGAGCCAGGGCAGATCCCAGCGGTAGTAGGCAGGGAGGGGGGCTTGTGGGCAGGTCTGAAGTGCCCACAAGATGGGAATCAGGGCCCTGCTGTGGTCCATGGTGGGTGTTTTAAACCCGTTGATGCCTCTGGTGTACACAGACGTTTTGCCTGGATGTGTTGATCATTACCCAAAGCTGTACAGCTTCTTTTTTACAAACAATTATTTATTAAACTGTGAAATCAAATAAAGAATATTTATTGCACACATTGCTTTGGTCCAAATTGCCCAACATTCTTGGAGCCATGAATACATAAATAAAAATTCAGCCATAGTGGAAATTCAGAAGGCAAGGGTGTCGGGGGGGGGGCAAAACAGACCCAATTAGCAAACACAGACACTTTTTCAGCTTTCTGTTTCACTAATGGGGGCACTTCCGGTGCCTGCGTCTATTTTCCGCCCCAGTCTGACCATGCTCACACTTTTGCGCAAAGGTGTGCGCTTGAAATCTGTCACGGGCTTTGCACTGGAAGCCAAGCCATGTAGTACAACATCCAATGCAAACACTAACTTTGAAACTTTTCATTCAATGTGTGATAGTTAGGAAAAATAAAAACAGTTCTCCTTGTTACCATCTGCTTTAAGAGTAAATTTAGCAGAAAAGGTTTTGCAGCAAAGATCATGGGTGGGTTAACAATCAGAGGATGTTGCAGGAAACTGAGGGGCATATTTACAAGGAACTGGTGCAGTGCGGCGCTCACCAAAGTTGGCAGCACAGCACTGCGTCAGTTCTGAAACACAGGGATGCGCTGTACTTACAAAAATATGGCGTACTCCTGTGTTTCCCCTAGTGCTGGCACCATTTTTACCTGCCAGCGCCAACGCAGGCATCCTTGTACCATATTGCAAGGGTGTCTGCGTTGAAGGGAATGATTGTTTATGTGCAGGAAGGGGCACCTTCCTGCACATAAACAATCATTCATCACATTACACTCTTTCCATGCATAATGCAGCACACATACAAAAAGCAAAAATGAGGAGAATTAAAAGCCTTTCTTCTTGTTGTGCCATGCTAACGCCACCCCTGGAGTGGCATTTGTTTTGGCGCTGTCTCAAATTTACAATTCCTTGTAAATTTAGAGCAGCGTCAAAAGCAGTGGGTGTTGCGGAGGAACACCCACAATAACACCCATTGCAAACCCCTCTGCCACAGAAAACTGCATCGGAGGTGCCCATATATACAAGGTGGCACTAAGCCACAAAATGCGGCTTAGTGCGACCTTGTAAATATGGCTCAGTTCACAGGGTTGTATATATCCCCTAGAGGGCCTCATTTACGAGGCCCTAGTGGCACACTGCACCACAGGAGTGTGATTCTTTTTTTAACGCTTCAGAGGCACAGTGTGCTGGCCCATATTTACAAGGTCACACAAAGCACCCTTGCATGGCTTTTCATGGGCTTGTGAGCATGGACCCTTCATGTGTAACACTCCATGAACGGTACTCTCCTTGGGTGTTGCTGTGGATGTTACGAGGCAACACCCTCAGAATCTTAAGGAATCTGACTCATTCCCAGATTTACAAAGCTGGGAATGCGTCAGATTCCTATACCACCTCAGGCGCAAATAACATTATTTCCCCCCGTTTTTTCCTCTTTCTATTTTTGTTTCCTTTTTCTATATGTGCTGCATTCTACAGCACACATAGAAGGAGAAAGTCGCTTGTCCCTTCCTGCAAAAAAAACAATAATTCTTGCATCGCAGGCATCCTTGCACCACGATGCAAAGATTCCTGCATTGGCACATAGCAGCAATTTGTGCCCCAGCACAGGAGGAGAGGACAGAAGTGCATCATATGTTGTAGATATGGCGCATTCCTGCCCTTTTGTGGTGGGCAGGGAACCTCAGCAAGGCACTTGCTGACCCACCCTGTGTCCTCGAGATATGGCCCTGAGTTCCTTGGTGAATGGCCACCACACATCCCGCTGAACAACCGCCTTGGCACCGGCTTGAACCATCAGAGTTACACTGAGCATCTAAGGACTCTGAGCGCCCTGAACTGGCTGCGAGGCGCTAAGAGCTAGAGCTCTCCAAAACACTTTAATAAATAAAAAAAGACAAGTATGAATGCTGAAACAACAGTCCTGGTCCAAGTGAGACATACCCCCCCCTTTCACTGTACCTCACTATGACTGAACACTGACCCTGAAGAGGGAACATCGTAAATCTTACAGGCAGGGCTTGCGGATAGAGACGTGAAGCAGCGCTGCGGAGAACGAACCTTTCGAGGCACTTTGGCAATGGTAGTGCTTGAAACAAAATATCAATAAGTCACAAAGCACAACTTGCACTGAGTGATTTGTGTCACTTTGTGTAGTTTATTCGCTGCCTGGTAAATTAGAGGTGATCGGAAGTGCTGAGTATTTAAACTGTAAACTGTAAAGATGGAAATGAGACGAAGAAGCTGTAAAGAGGTCTATTGATTGGCCATTGGAGAACTTATGCATGACTTTGGTTTTAGGAGTGATCAATTCTAGAAGTATTTGAAGCCCATTTGAAGAATGAGCTATACGTTGGCCCGCCCCCAATGGTTTAGGAGAGCATGCCCCCTCCTTATAAAACAGAATACTATCATTGAGAGTTCATACACCCCCTCCAAAATGTTCAGGATGCTGTGTTTTCATTGAAGATGCTCTACTGCCCTCTAGTGGAGTTGCCTAAAAGTTAATCGATCACACAGTTATGTCTCGTAAAAGTACATCAGCGGCCTAAACATTGTCGATGATTTGAACAGCAAAACAATACACAAAAAATACAGAAACAAGCATTCATCAAACACCTGCACAAATGATAACACATTTTATTTAATATGAACACAAATATAAGTTAAAAATTAGGAAGTCTGCAGCTTTTCTAAATTGAGTTGAAGCCACACATCATGCATAATATATTCTGTCTGATGCACTCGCACCGCTCCCAAGAATCAACCTCAGGATACCGATTTGATTTTTACCATCCATTTTCAAATTTGTTGACATTTACAGTAGCTTAAAACTTTATTTCTATACACTTTACTAATATGTGAATATTATTTAATATTCTAAGCAGTTACGGAGCCCCCTAAGGAGGACTTACAGACCCCAGGGTCCCTGGACCACAGCTTGGGAACCACAGAGCTAGATTACTTGCGTTGTACAGAGACTGTGCCCAGGCAGAGGTGCAAACTGTGAATTTTTAATGACATATATTTCAGTTAACATAAATAAAAACACAAACTCAGAAAACAAGCAATGTCAAAGCCAAAAGGTGTGCCTTTAAAGTGGAGTAGGTCGAGGCGCTGGAACCTCAAGCCTATAATGAGCCACACTTTCAAGTGGGTTCTGCCTTCCACGCTCAAACTAATGAATAAAGAAGTGTAAACAAAGAATTAACATTTGAGGTAACAAGTAAAGACAAATAAATACCCATTTAGTAGTTGATTTGTTCAAAGTGAAAACAAATCTAGATACATCGCAGCTTCACCACTTAAATTGTGTGATCTTAGGTAACTATTTTATTTTACTGGCCCTCCTTTTAATTCACTCGCTCATATGAAACTACCTTCAATTACATGAGCTCAGAGTACCAGCTGTAGACTTCTATTGTGTTTGACTTAATAGTCTGTACTCTTCCTGCATCTACACAGGCTTCAGGGGGCGCTCAGCTCATCTCTGCTGGCAGAGCTATCAGAGTTTTTGGAACTCTGCACTTTCCGCTTGGACCGTGGAGTAAGTCCAAAAACTCTGCTAGCCCGGCCATTGGAGTAAAACTCACCCAGTGCACTGAAGCCCAGTTATGGGCTCCACAGCACAAGTGCAGACAGTCTGCGCTTGTGCTGTGCAGCCTATAACTGGGCTGCAGAACACACTGGAGCAGAGGCCAGAGGAGGCAGCCACTGCAGACTCATCATCGGACGAGGAGGAGAGGAGGACCCCCTGGAAGACCTAGTCCTTACCTCTTTTTCATTGTTTGTGCACAGTGACCAGAATCCAGGCCAGGGCCATAGGCAGTGAAAGCTGCTGTTTCAGGGCTCTGGTGCACCAGCTCGTCCCATGTCTACTGCACTAAGGACAGGCCGATGCACAACAGGCATGGCAGCTTTTGCTGCCTATGGCCCTGGCCTGAATCCAGACCACGACCATAGGCAGGGAAAGCTGCCGTTTCAGGGCTCCTGTGCGCGAGCTTGTCCCATGTGCACTGCACACGGAACAGGCCGGTGCACAAGAGGCCTGAAACAGCAGCTCTCACTGCCTACGGGCCTCTCCTGAATGCACCTGATCTCGGAAGTGCTAAGCAGGGTCGGGGCTGTCTGACCAGGTCCAACCCTTCTTAGCACTTCAGAGAATGGGTACATTCAGGACTCTGCAGGTCATGGAACTCCGCCTCTGTGTAATTCCAATGAGGGTTTTTCCAACTCTGTGGAATTCCGCGGACTCGGACTCCGTGAACTCCACCCAGGCCTACTTTTAATTCACTAATGGCACTGTCGCCAGGGCTTGGGCAGGAATTGTTCTAAGTTCATGTTTAAAAGCTACGCTTTCAGTAAGCATTTCTCAGTGCAGTGCTACAATGCAGTGCAGTTTCCACATGTTAAAAAATTTGGAATTTTGAAAAGAGACTTTATTGTGTTTTAATTGATGTTTGTTGTATAATTTACACTGCAAACATTCTTGGCTCGGCTCACCCTATTAATTTTTTGGCCCTCACACATCTTCGGTAATGCAAGGGAGTAGTCGGTGTGTCATGGCCTCTATACAAGTGCAAGCAAGGAAACACCTCGCCCTGGCTACTGTTTGAATTGTAAAATACAGCAATAATCAGGGTTCAATGGGCCCCGCAATTCTGGGTGCCACTGCGCCTGCTGCACCAATGGAAGCTCCGCCCCTGCTTTAATGTGCTAATGCATGCACACAATGTTTGGGCAGGTCTTTGTTTACATGCCTTATCACCTTAAAGCAGCTTTTATTGGCTTTGGAAACACTTCCTTAGTTTTATATTTAACACATCATATCTATTTTTCGAGGTAAGATGCATAGACATATTACGTGTGTTACGTATCAGGTTCTCGGTCCTTTGTTGATCATTGAGGAGACTCTACACCCTCGGTAGTTGATAGATAGGGCTCGGTGATGCCAGGTGCACGACCTCCACCTGACCTACATACAGTTGCACAGTCACAGTAACATTCAACAGTTGGGTGCCATGAAGCTCCTTGGCAGTGGCACCTGGTTCCTCTCCAGTGCAAATATTCACCTGAACTTAGCTACTAGAGAGGTAAACTAACCAACCTGGACAAGCAATGCCAATTGTTCAGTAACAGGGACCTGCAACCAATCTCACCAGCAGGTTAGGGTGTATGTAATACATAATCCAGGTGTCAGGCTGGTAACCCGATGACAACATTCTACAGCTTCTCTCAGTTTGCTGTTGCCACTAAAATGAGAAAATTAACTCTGTCTTTAATGTCATGTTGAGTTGCGCGTGCACCTGCCCCAGCCTTTAGTAAATGTGAGTCGAAAAGCTTGCAAAACCCATCCACCTTCTAACTCAGAGGACAAGACCGGGCCTGGAACCCATGGCAGCTTCTGGAACAGTGTAAGGGATAAGCTTTATGAGGACATTTGAATGCTCTGTTTCAGCTTTGTGTACACCAGGCCAGGCACACTTCTCGGTAGTTTATTGTCAGAGTCACACACTGGATTGGTACTCAGGCTTCAGTACAGTCCTGTCAAAAAGAAATCTCTGATTCTCATTTCAAAACCATTCCGTAGAGACACGAAGAGCTATGTAAGTTCTTAATAAAATACTCCAAAAGCATCAGCGTTGATTCACAACAGTGGCAGGGATTTGCTAAAATGCCATAGCAGCTGAAAGAGTATTCATTAAATATTCAAATCCTTTCACGGTGCGCCAAGCTAATGAAACCTAATGCTCCCCAGCAGTTGACCCCATTATTGAATTAGGGTGCCCCTTTATCCCCTGAGATTGAAAAATTACACAAAAGATTCTAGTGCCAGAATTTTGAAAATTCTGCCATTCGTATGGCATAAGTGACCCGTAAGGCAAAAATGACCTTAGTATGTCAGGGTGAGCGTTTTGTCAGGGCTGCCACCTTCCCACTATAATGTTAAGAATTACCTCCTTTGTGATAGTACTGACATCTTGCCACTGGTGCCCACATGCCAATAATGTCCTTAAATGTGTCCGGATTGTTCCATGTGTACCCTATGTGTCATGAAGTACCTCTATTGTGCTAGTACCAGTGTTTTACCACGCGAACCCTTTATGCCAAGAATTGCCCCCAGTGTGCCACCAGCAGTATCGCGCCCTGGATGTTTCTACAAGACATTTATTACCTTCACTATGGCAGGGCCAATGGCGGGCTTACATTCATTGCATCACCCTCTCTCACACTCACCTTCATCCCTCACAATCACTCATCACTAACACTCACTATCATTCATCCTCACTGATACTCTCTCAGACTCCCTTTCCACTTCCGATTCACTGTACTCACTCAGACGCATTCACTCATAAATTCACTCATTCTTACTCATACTTACTGACACTCTGGCCCAGGTCTTCTTGCTCTTTGTGGCAGGTGATGCCAGCCCAGCTCAGCGTGTTATTGTGGGATTCAGTGGCCAGCGCAGAGCAGGATATGCATGGAATGTATCCCAAAGTAATGCAAAGTTGTGCAGTGCTCTGCTCTACATTGGGTGGGCATTCCATGGGTAGTGCATGGGTATTCCCATGGAAACACACATGGGTTGTGATGCAAATTCCTAGCTGCAAGCGTCGATCAACAGGAATTTCTGCTAAAACATTATGGGGGTGATTCTGACATTGGCTGGCGGCGGGCGCCGCCAGCCAAACGGGAACCGCCAGAATACCGCTGCGCGGTCAAAAGACCACCGCGGTTATTCTGAGTTTCCCGCTGGGCTGGCGGGCGACCGCCAGAAGGCCGCCCGCCAGCCCAGCGGGAAACCCCCTTCCATGAGGATGCCGGCTCCGGATGGAGCCGGCGGAGTGGAAGGGGTGCGACGGGTGCAGTTGCACCCGTCGCGATTTTCAGTGTCTGCTTGGCAGACACTGAAAATCTTGGTGGGGCCCTGTTACGGGGCCCCTGCAGTGCCCATGCCATTGCAGTGCATGGGCATTGCAGGAGCCCCCAGGGGCCCCACGACACCCGTTACCGCCAGCCAGGTTCTGGCAGCTGGCGGGAAGGGGGTCAGAATCCCCATGGCGGCGCTGCCTGAAACGCCGCCATGGAGGATTCCCCAGGGCAGCGGGAAACCGGCGGGACACCGCCGGTTTTGCCGTTTCTGACCGCGGCTGTACCGCCGCGGTCAGAATGCCCTGGGATGCACCGCCAGCCTGTTGGCGGTGCATCTGCAGTCGTTGGCCCTGGCGGTAGTCTACCGCCAGGGTCAGAATGACCCCCTATGTCTCCTTGAGGCAGGAGTAAGGAGGAAATATGTTTTAACTTCTCCTTGTTTTTCCATCTTTGACTGTGGGGTGCATTGTACAGCACACAATTAAAGTGGGGAAAGCTATAAGGCGTAGTTGTACTGGAAGGGGGCACTTCCTGGTACAAAACCAATGCTTCAGAGAACGCACATAGCCTTTCCCTATGTGTACGTTGTCACATGACTGGCAAAGGCGCTCCAGCTCACGGGGGAGATATGCACCGTGTCTTAGAAGACATGGCACTGTTTCTCTCTCCCTTTGACACAAGATAGTGCTGCAACGTTGGTGCAGCGCTACCTTGTATTTACAAACCGTAAACCTAGGCCTTAATCTCACGCAATCTCACTCACTACCTTTCACTGGCTGTCACTCACTCACACATGCTTGTGCATACATACACACGTCCACACACATTCATACCCTCTCTGCCACTTAACCACACTCGCTCTTGCAAGCACACACATAACATACATTTAAAATACTGTTTACACACTACGGCTGCCAGCAAAGGCCAAGTTTCAGCTGCGAGTGCTTCCCTTTTTATGAAACTAATAGTGAATAATACAACATTATTCACTACTATTCTAATAAGAACTGGCAGAAAATAAGGCATGCTGAGCCGCCCGTGTTCTTGGCACGGATATTGCCATCTCTGAGGCCAAGAATCACAAAGGCAGTACCACGATTCTCAGGGGTAGGATGACCAGGCATCCCGGATTTTCCCAGACGATCCCGGTTTTCGAAGGAGTGACCCGGTGTCCTGACACTTCCGTCTAAAACCAAGAAATGTCCTGGTTTTTAAGGGAGGGTCGGGTGCACCTGCTCAGTGATCACAGATTTGTGCCGGCTCACGGTTCAACCGGCCTCTCAGAAACCAGGGACAGAGGTTCACCGGTTGGAGCTCTCCTGCTGTCCTTTCTGAGTCTGTCCCTGGCCTGGTTTTTCTTGTTGAAAATCTGGTCATCCTACTCATGTTCACTCCCCAAATTATGTCAATTTTCAAAAGAGCAAACGGCGCCTTTCGTAATGGGCAGGGATAAGCAGCGCGGTCCAAGAGACACCAGTAGGCGCGCCCTGGAAAATGACATTTCTGCGCACAATTAGCGTCGTGTGAAGCTACAGATGGGCGAAGCTTGACGAAGCTGAACTCTGCTTTGTTCATGGTTTCAGTTTCAGAAGATTGTGTTGCAGCTTAAAATTCACAGCTGTGAAACTTTGTACGAGTCACTCCAGTATGTGAATATATATATATATTTTTTTGTTTTAAAAACCTCTCCAGGAATATGCCACATAGTGCTGTGAGTCAGAGGTTTCCAGGCGCAGTGTTTGGAAAGTCATGTGTCTGTTTCAACCTTAGCCAATGACATCACCAGTTATGTAACTTTTCACTGATAAGTAGACTTCAGCCAGTCCACGCTGTGCTCACCTACCTCAGGGGGGCCCGAGTTTCAATGTTTTCTCATGTCGAGTCCCTTGCTGGGTTCCCACAAATATTCTGAGCTTTAGCAAAAAAACCAAAGTTAGTGGTTCCTTTTTGCTTTGCATTTCAGTTGAAGTAATTGCATGCTATATGCCCTTGATGAAGCATTGAAGTGCGCTACCGGGTGACAATGCACAGAATGAGTTTGGCTGCACGGTTGTTGATTTTCAGTGTGACCTCTGTGGGATCCTCTTGGTGTGTGTGTCAGCCACAGCAATGTCGTGGGGCTAACAGGCCTGATGGAAACAGCACCCGAGCTTTGTATAATTGTATTGCTGTATAGTTATGACAAATAAAGCTGTTCACAGCTCTATCCGATGTCTGAAAATGTTTATTAACAAAATGAAAATAATCTGTGAATGAAAGATACAGGAAACAAAAGGGTTCCACAGAACACAGGGAGTTTAAACACAAACACCCATATTTATGAAAAAGTGGTGCATCCGAGCTGAAGCCGCACTGTTTCTGTGCCCGCCCACCGGCACCTAACAACACCATGGTTGTGTCATATTTATGATACAGTGCACCATTGTGGTCTTTAGCACAATAATGTCAGCATTTTGACACTGTTGTGGCGCTTTCGTACACTAGTGTCAAAAATGTTTATGCTTGTGCAGCAAAGTGCAAGGAGGCCCATAGATTTCTGTGGGAGCCCCATTTTAGTGCGCGCTCTGAGCAGGCATTAGAAATTGTACCCTAAATGGTGCCGTGAAATCTGTTATATTTCACTGCACCATTTGTGGGGGCCTCCTAGCGCCGGGATGCCCCCCCTTGCATATATTCTGACTGCGCAGGCGTAATGTGGTGCAAGGGTTTACAAAGCTGCGCAATGCGTGCAGTGCCCCACTTTGTAAATATGGCGAGGGGAAAAAGGCACTTTAGCGCTTCCTTCATTTAAAAAAAAATGATGTTATGTTTGCACAAAGGTGGCACTAGGGGCTCTTAAATATGCCCTTAAAGCAGGCATACATGCTTTCATACATAGGGCTCCAGTGGGTATCATGTGGCAACACTGAAACAAAGGGAGGTGCAAACACATGGTGTGGTTTTGCACAAATGTGCCTTTCAACATAATATAATCAGCCCTGCCACATTCCCAGCTCCATGCACTATGTGCTGCTTCAGTTCTGGGTTTTTCTATGGATTCTGGGACTTGCATTCTTGTGTATAAGTCCCAGAATTCAAAGGACTAAACCTGGCCTGGAACAGCATATCATGCATGAACCCGGGAATCTGGGTAGTTATTTATAATAATTTAAACTTGCAAACCTGAGGAAACTATTACAAAATTCTTACCCCGAGCTGAAACTTGAAAGTCAGGCTTTACACACCAGAGATGGCGCAGATCCAAGAAACCATTCAGTACAAACGTGGTAAGCTGCTGCAGTTACACTGAGGACGATCAGAAAGTAGAAGCCAAAGGGGGGATTATAAATGTATCATTTTGAGAACTGTGCAGTGTTGTGTGTGACCAGTGGCAGACTCTGCTCATTGTGTCGTGTGTGGTCGTGTAGCTGCACTTGTGCATAGTGTGGACTGTGGTGGAGGGCGAGCTAGATATGCACGCAGTGGGCCATACCATTCTTGAGGATGGGGAGGAGAGATTCCAACTCTTGGATGCGTATGACCCAGCGCCACCTGAAACACACACCTTCCTTGTGTCAGTGACAGTCTATCTTACAGCGGTGTTTCACTGATCAGTGAAAACCTCTCACAGTTCCACACCCTGAAACATTTATTGACAGGGATTTTAAACATGTATTTATTTATTTATTTATGGCCCATAGTAAAAGTGACAAGAGTGGAGGTACCTGCGGAAAGAGGTGAAGACCCAAACCCTGGATTCAGATTGTGTTGGTGGGGGCGCTGGGGGGATGCAGTGTGCGCGGGCGTAGATTAAAGCTACAAAGGGGCTGGTGACACACCGTCAGTGGAGGGATTCACCAGTATCGACAGTGAATCTAAAGTGGTTCATTTTCACATTCTCGACTTTAGAGAACATTTTGTATGTTGTAAGAGTATGGGTACTCGCAAACATGATCCATGGGGTCTCAAAGTGAGGTCTGTGATGTGCCCAAGGGCAGCACTGACGCATGCACGGTGGCAGTGGGGCTTTTGTCATGCTAAGTCGCAATCCTTTTATGCACTTTGGATAAGCCTCCTCTGCTCGCTATCACTACCTTCAGGGAGGCAAGTGTAAAAAGGAAGTGACCTAACTATTGAATCGCCCAAAGTGTGCTGGTTGCCTTTCCCTTTTGGAGCAACACAGTATGGGTGAGATAAATGTAGAATTATATTTTTGGAATTTTAGGTGTGTGCCCACAGATACCTTTCAACTTATTGTTGTATATTATTTAATTATATAATTGGAATGAAATAGAATTGCACAATGTGAAACCTTAAATCCAGCGATTAATCACAGCTTCCCCACCTTACTAAATTGTGTGATCCTAGGCAATTGTCTAATATCAATTTGCCTCTTTTTTCTTCATTTGACCTATAAGAGCACATTGAAATATATGTGTATATAAGATACATGCTCTATAAAACTGTATCTTGTGTTTGATTTATTAAAACACAATGCTGTCCATCTTTAACAGCAACCCAGAGCACCCAGAGGGTTCCTTGTGATAACTGATTCGCCTTTTAGTTCAGTATTGGTGTTGTTGCCAGATTGGGAGGAGGCGTGGCTGGTTCTAGCTTCATTTTGAAAAAAGTCACGTTTATAAAATACATCTCAAAGCACTTATGCACCAAGGTGAAACACATGTTAATAAAATAAAAATTGTAATTTTTTTATTTTGAAGCAAATTTATTTTGTACACGTTTGTTGAGAGGTGGGTGTCTTTAAAATGAATTAATCTAAAGTTAAATGGTGCAGGACACCTTATTTCCTCTTCCTTTGTTTCAGTTGGTGCAAATTAACACTTTCCCATTTGATTAACATATTTATGAATGTCAGTGCTCTCAGCAGCCCAGTCTGGCTGTTCAGCTGAGGGTCAACTGACGAGGCCAAGAGGGCCTCATGTGGCCCCCATGCAGTACTTTGAATATCATTGCCCCAGAGCAGAGGTCCCCTAGGGGGGGCCTCGAGTGATCCCAGGGGGGCCCCAGACTCTGGCCAAAATAAATATTATACAGACAACAGGCTTTTTCTTTAAGTAGAAGCATGTTATTGCAGTTTTAAAAAGGTAACAGTACTTAACTGCAATGTTTAAATAGGTTTGGACATATTTAAACATTGCCATGTTTATAAAATAATTGTGAAAAATTCTGAGGGGGCCCAATGATTTTTTTTTTTTCCACTAGGGGAGCGCGTCATTAAAAAGTTTGGAGACCTCTGCCCTAGAGGGACCTGCTGGTTTATGCCACTGGCAGCCATCAGATGTTATGGATTCTGCAAAGTGGAAGGTCTCACCAGTTGGGTTTTATGTACATATGTGGAACCAATGTAGTGCCCAAGTGACGTTTTTATGTAACAAACATTTGAAGCACTTGGCTACCATCTCCTTGCAGTAAGTGAGGAGACTTACCAGCTCAGTATGCTGTGTAAGGACACATGCTATTCAAGGTTCCAGGGCAGTAAGGCACTCTTAAACCATTGGAAGGATACATAAAAAGTGGACTCTTGTCTTGACGCCTCCTCGTGGCCAGCTGTTGAACACATCCACGGTGTTGACTGCACCCTCAAGGTTTTGGATGAATCAATGGACTGTGAGTTTTCGATGTTTGCAGTTCTGCTATTCAAAAACGTGCAAGTTATGAATAATAGATACACACCACCCATGAAAGGCTTGTTTTGCTTATTAGGGTTGACAACTGACATCGCTTGCTTTTGATCTGCGATCCTGAGCCCCACCACTGCTGCCAAACACCTGCCTTTTGTCTTCAATGACACGTTTAATCTCAGCTGTCACATCCTCCATGCGGTGAAATGATGCAGTTCTCCACTCTTTATAGTTTGCAAGAGCCACCATCTCTTACCGGATGCAAACAAAACAAGTGATTGCTCCATTAAAATCCACACTGCTACACTGATACAGACCAGGTTGGACACAACAGAAAGATCCGTTGTCCTCTTCTGGATACAGATGAAAAAAAAGCAGTTGCTGCCTTGATAAAGTTCAGGTTGAAAATTACTGAAATATCTGTTGTCTTGTTCTGCCGATCAAGAAGAAGAAGTTGCTGTGTTGATAAAGTTCAGGTTGAACCAAATAGGTAGATCAGTTGTCTTGTTCCACAGTTGACATACAAGTCGCTGGTGTGTTGATAATGTTCAGGTTGGAGAGGATAAAGAGATTTGGGGAACATAAAGTGCCTAGGGGGCACCATGGGCATGTGCGACTGCTTTGCACGCCCCTGGGGCACTTTAGTAGAACAGAAGGGGCCGCAGATGCACGTGTAGTGCCAGCACTATCATCAGACGGTGTTTCTTCATTTGCATGGGGGGTGGCCCCCTGCAAATGAGGGAATCACTGTGCCTCTGCACTCAGGCCATATTACCAACATAGGCACAGAGGAAACATGGCTTCAGAAGCACACCAAAAGCATGCTGCAAAAAGTTGGTGCACCTACAGTACGCCTTCTAAAGGAAACCCTCTGTGGGAAGAGAAAAGGGGTCCCGCAGACCCCTCAGACATCCACTTACAGGTGGGTACAGTCACTCAGTGCACCTGCCTGCAAGGGGATCTCTAAACCCTCTTAAAAGTGCAGGTGGGTTGCTGCCTGCACAGAGAAACATGGAGCAGCTTTTAATCAGCTCATTCCTTTTCAATGTGCTGCTCCAAGGGAAGCACGAGCTTGAGGCTGCCCTGGGAACAGAGCATTCGATATAGTACGGCACACTCTCCTTGTTTGCACCAGACGCACCTTTTGAAATGTGTACCTGGTACAAACAAGTACAGTGTGCTGTATTCTGTAGTACGGCACCTGTTGTCTTGTTTGCAGATGACATGTAAGTACTTGCTGTGTT
Source organism: Pleurodeles waltl (assembly GCF_031143425.1). Classification (NCBI taxonomy): domain Eukaryota; kingdom Metazoa; phylum Chordata; class Amphibia; order Caudata; family Salamandridae; genus Pleurodeles; species Pleurodeles waltl. The sequence goes on from NC_090450.1 coordinate 5,888,007, forward strand.
GATAAAGTTTAGGTTGTAGTTGCTGTATTGATAAGGACAGGTTGGATGTGATAATGAGATCTGTTGTCTTGTTCTGCCGATGACATACAAATAGCTGGTGGGTTGACAAAGTTCAGGTGGTAGTTGCTGTGTTGGGAACGTTCAGGTTCTAGTTGCTGTGTTGATAATGTTTAGGACGTAGTTGCTGTGATAATAAAAGTTCAGGTTCTAGTTGCTGTGTTGATAAATTTCAGGTTCTAGTTGCTGTGTTGATAAAGTTCAGCTTCTCATTGCAGTGTTGATAAAGTCCAGATTGTAGTTGTTTTGTTGATAACATTCAGGTTCTAGTTGCTGTGTTGATAAAGTTCAAGTAGTAGTTGCTGTGTTGATAAAGTCCAGGTTGCAGTTGCTGTGTTGATAAAGTTCAGGTTGTAGTTGCTGTGTTGATAAAGATGAGGTTGTAGTTGCTGTGTTGATAAAGTCCAGGCTGTAGTTGCTGATGATAAAGTTTAGGTGGTCATTGCTGTGTTGATAAAGTCCAGGTTGTAGTTACTGTGTTGATAAGGTTCAGGTTGTGGGTGCTGTGTTGATAAAGATGAGGTTGTAGTTGCTGTGTTGATAAAGTCCAGGCTGTAGTTGCTGATGATAAAGTTTAGGTGGTCATTGCTGTGTTGATAAAGTCCAGGTTGTAGTTGCTGTGTTGATAAAATCCAGGCTGTAGTTGCTGTGATGAAAAAGTTTAGGTGGTTATTGCTGTGTTGATAAAGTCCAGGTTGTAGTTGCTGTGTTGGTAAGATTCAGGTTGTAGTTGCTGTGTTGATAAGGTTCAGGTTGTAGTTGATGTGTTGATAAAGTTCAGGTTGTAGTTGCTGTGTTGATAAAGTTCAGGTTGTAGTTGCTGTGTTGATAAGGTTCAGGTTGTAGTTGCTGTGTTGATAAGGTTCAGGTTGTAGTTGCTGGGTTGATACAATTCAGGTTGGACTCAATAAGGAGATCCGTTGTCTTGTTCCAGATACAGAAGACAAACAAGTAATTGCTCAATTAATAGTGTCCCTGATGGGCACACAGAATTTTCTCTGTCTTTGGAGAACATCCACAGATGTTGGACACAAAGCTTCATTGTCTCTGGCTATTCTTTTGATAACATGGCTGATATTGTAAGGAATTAGATAATCCACAACCCCAGCTCACATATTCTTTCAAGGTGGTGGAAAATAACTTATTCCCATAGGTTGTGTTGCAAATTGTAGATGTGAAGATCTTTGTTGTTTTTTTTGCTCTGCATTTCTTGACTTCTTAGTGTGAAAAAACCCTTGTGGTTTTTGTTTTAGTTTCTTATTTACTGGTAGACAGTTCTGCTTATACCCAGTTGGTAATTTTCTTACATGTCTGCCTCGTAATAAGCACTACATCACTGGTAGTGTTGGACTTGGTGAATTTCAAGGAGGACACTGAAGCCTCCCCGCTCTTCAGGGTGGATTAATTTGATACAATGTTAATTGTGAATTTAAATTTGCCCTTTCTGCAGAGTCACCCCAAATTTCTTGCATTCTGTGGTTAAATCTAGTTTGGTTGTCCTTAGGACTCTGCGTACTGTACTGTAAACAGTGGTAAAGTGATTTGGGCTCCTCTTTGCAAACATGGAAAACTTAGCAATGAGCACATTTCATTTACTGTCAAGCCCCTAGTATATAGTACTATATGTACCCAGGGCATGTAAGCTGCTTGTAGCACTCACTGCACCACCCACTAAATGCGACCTGTAAAACAAGTCTTAGCTCTGCCACTGCTGTCTGAGGGTGCAGTTTTTAAAAGTGCAATTTCTAGCCGTTAAAATAAGCTTTTAGGAAGGCTTAAATTCCTTTTTAATCCTTATGTCACCCTAAAGTAAACCCCAAATGCTCATAGGGAAGGGTGCCTGCTATTTAAAATGTATTACTTGTATATTTAAGGTTTTACTTGTTTTTGCAGTGCACAATCTCCAAAGTACTATATCCATCTGGCAAGGCTTGCCTCCCATAGGCTAACACTGGTTTACCTTATTACATTCATTAAGTGCTACTTTCCGTTTGGGAACAACTAGAGAAATACCTCTTCTGCTCATTTTAGTTGCAATTTAAAATCCTCTTTAATGGTGAAGTCGGATTTTAAATTTCTAATTGGAAGATGCCAACTTTTAGAAAGTTGGCCTATTTCTGCCTAACTCAAATGTGCGTTTCTCCCAGTGTTCAGAGTCACCTGGTTTTTAATGACTCACCTGGGGTGTGATGAGTATTCATCCCAGACAGTGGACAAAGGGCACTGGGTATGGGGAAAGATGCTCCTCTCCTGAGCAGTATGGTCTGGGGGTTTGTACATGAATGCCATTTAGGGGTTGCCAGGGCTTGCCCTTTGGTCCCCCTGGCACTCCTATTGTGACCCCTGGCCCTTGAGGTGACATTTTCAGTGCAATGACACTGGGGAAGCTTATCCTTATGGATGTCGGTTGGGGCTCCACTCTCTTTGCTTTCTGTCAATTTGTTATTACACTAATATTGAATAATAATTAATAATTAACTATTACTGTAAATAAATGGTTGGGGTATGTCCTTCCATTGCAGCTGAGATAAGTAAAATATGCTTTTAAATGTATGTTATGTGTGTGATTAAGGGTGAAAGTGTGCTTTTGTGAGACAGTATGTAAGTGTGAATTTGTGTGTATGTGTAAGTATGTGTGTGAGTAAAATTGGAGGTGACGTCACTTCCACTGCCCCTGGCATTTTGATTAATTGATGTCCATAGGCTTGTAAGCAACCCCTTCCAGAGCTTCCGCTGTTAGCCTGAGAGCTGTTCCTATCCCCTTCCTGAATCCAGAAGATGTCTACCCTGTCACTGGCAAATGCAGCTCATACCTGGGCCAGCTTGCCCTTTGTTTCACTAGACATACCGGTGCCAAAGTCAAGGGAAGAAGAGGAACTGAGCAGAACCAGTATGGAGCTAGACCAAGGGGTGTCCCAAACCCACAGGCTGGCCCTGGGCATAAAAGTGGTAGCTCCAAAAGAACCTGAACTTAGAACACTGCTGGACCTGATTAGATTCAGAACAAGGGTGACCATGCTGTCTGAAGAAGGAAGACTGGACCTGATTTCCCTGAGAGGTACCCTCATCTACAGACCCCCGGACCTCGACCTCAGTTTAGTGACTCCATCACCGACATCGTCAGCACTCAAGCCCTTGCTTCTACAGACTACATCCTCCTCTGAGACCAGAACTTCCACCTCAAAAACACCAATGACAGCAACTCCACCGCCCTGCTCGACAACCTTGACAACCTCGGACTCAAACAGGTTGTCATGTCACCCACCCACTCTGCCGGACACACGCTCAACCCATCTTCTCCGCCAGCAGCCACATCGCCTTCAGCCACACCCCCGAACTCCACTGGACCGACCACCGCTGCAGTCACTTCACCTTTGAGAAACCCAACACTCACCATCACCTGCAACCGATCCCCTGCCGCGGCTGGAACAAAGTCATCAACAACCAGCTAATCTCCTCCCTCGCCCGAGCCACACTAGCCGACACCACCGACACAGCTGCCCGCAACCTGAGGCAATGGATCGATGATTGCGACAATGCTCTCGCCCCGATCAAGAAACCCTACTACAAAGACGCGATCAAAAAGGCCACCTGGTCCACCACCAACATCCGGATCTCCAAACAGACTTTCCGAAAACTGAAGAAGAAGTGGCGCCAAGAACCATCACCAGCCACCCACACGGCCCTCAAGAACGCCATCCACAAGCACCACCAGCTCATCCGGACCACAAAGAGATCCTCCTTCAAGGAACGAATCGGCAGCAATGCGCACAACAGCAAAGAGCTCTTTAACATAGTGAAGGAACTCTCCAACCCCAGCTCCAGCACCAACGACATCCCACCTTCGCAAGACCTCTGCGACTTCCTCGCCACCTTCTTTCACCGCAAGATCGCAGTCATCCATGACAGCTTCAACATCGAGACCCCACCGGCAGTCGCCAACACCTCCGACTCACCGCCCCCCAACCACACCAACCTCCTGCTCTCCTGGACACACGTCAGTGAAGTTGACCCCACCAAAGTAATGAACACCATTCACTCCGGCTCACCATTTGACCCATGCCCGCACCACATCTACAACAAAGCAAGCTCCATCATTGCCCCCGACTCTGCATGATCATCAACAGCTCCTTCGAGACCGACACCTTCCCGGAAAGCTGGAAACACGCCGAGATCAACGCCTTACTCAAGAAACCTAAGGCGGACCCTAAAGACCTAAAAAACTACCATCCCATCTTCCTGCTTCCGTTCCCGGCAAAGGTCATCGAGAAGATCGTCAACAGGCAACTGACCCACCACATTGAGTAAAACAACACTCTGGACCCGTCCCAATCCGGTTTTCGCAGCAACCACAGCACCAAGACCGCCCTCATCGCTGCCACCGACGACATCAGGACCTTCCTGGACAAAGGCAAAACCGCAGCCCTCATCCTCCTTGACCTCTCGGCCGCCTTTGACACCGTCTGCCACCACACACGCCTCCACGACGCAGGGATCCGTGACAAAGCCCTGGACTGGATCACCTCCTTCCTCACCGGCAGAACCCAGAGAGTCTGCCTCCCCCTTTCTGATCTGAAGCCACCAAGACCACCTGTGGCTTACCACATGGCTCTTTCCTCAGCCCGACCCTCTTCAACGTCTACATGGCACCGCTCGCCAACATCGTCCGATTTCACAACCTCAACACCCTCTCATACGCCAACAACACTGCTCTCCCTCACCAAGGATCCCACCACCACTAAAACCAACCACCACAAAGGTATGAAGGCTGTCGCTAACTGGATGGAGAACAGTCGCCTAAAACTGAACTTGGACAAGACAGAGGTCCTAATCCTCGGCCTTACCCCCTCTGCCTGGGACACCTCCTGGTGGCCGACCACATTGGGAGCCGCACCGATGCCCACCAACCACGCATGCAACCTGGGTTTCAGCCTTAACTCATTACTCTCCATGACCCAACAAGTCAATGTCGCGTCATCCTCCTGCTTCAACACCCTGTGCATGCTCCACAAGATCTACCAGTGGATCCCTACCGAAACAAGAAGGACGGTCACCCAGACCCTCGTCAGCAGCAGACTGGATTATGGCAATGCTCTCTATGCGGCAACCACGGCCAATCTCCAGAAAAGACTGCAATGAATACAGAACCCCTCTGCACGCCTCATCCTCGACACCTCCACCCCCCGCAGCCACATCACAGCCTACCTGAGAGACCTACACTGGCTCCCTGTCAACAAAAGGATCACATTGAAACTCCTCACCCACGCCCACAAAGCACTCCACAACGGCAGAGCAGTATACCTCAATGCTCGACTCACCTTCTATACCCTGAACTGTCAACTCCATTCCGCCAACCTCGTCCTCTCCACCATTCCACGCATCCACAGGACAGCAACCAGTGGCAGATCAGTCTCCTACCTCGCTGCCAAGACCTGGAACACCCTCCCCATCCACCTACATCAGACCAAGGACTTACTGACCTTCAGGAGACTCCTGAAGACCTGGCTGTTCTAGCAGTAGCAGCTGCCCACCCCCCCCCCAAGCGCCTTGAGACCCTCAAGGATAAGTACCGTGCTCTACAAATGTACTGATTGATTGACTGATTGATTGGACATGGGAGATACCAGCAGTGAGTCCAAAGGTCAATCATCTGATTTCTTGTTTGAGCTGAAGGGACACAACAAGCTTCCAGAGACCTTTCCTGCTTCCCAGCAGACCAGATCTAACTGGACCTTACCTGGTCCCCTCTGCTGGCATCTGTGGGAGTGAGTCCTGACCGCTCAAGTGCTATCTTCATGGTCTTGGGCCCTTGGCTAGAGTCAGGGGGCCTGATTACGAGTTGGTTGTTGTTTTCCGACTCCTTCATAAACCCCTGTTTATGCAGTGATCGGAATTGCGAGTTTGGTTGTATTTAAAACCCTCAATCTCCATTAAATATTGGCAGATCCAAGATGCCAAAATTTAACAGGGGAAAAGCATACAGTATTCATGGTAACGTGCAGTTTTTTGTGTTAAACATCAAAATCTGCATATTATTCCCCAGAAACTCATAATAAGTGCTATTTATTGCGCCTAAAAAAAAAGTACCTCTCTGTGTCATTACTTGCAATTTTACTTGTAATCAGGGTCAGAGTGTACTTCTCCCTGTTAGCTGAAGGTTTCACTGGATCAGACACAGAGCGATGCAGGGCTTTGCAGTGGAGCTCCACGCAGCTCCTGAACAGAAACTTCTCTGGATCTAATGCAGTGCAATGCAGGCCCTCGCATTGCAGCTCCACACAGCTCCTGAACAGAAAGTTCTCTGGATCTGATGCAGAGTGATGCAGGCCCTCGCATTGCAGGTCCTCTCAACTCATGAATGGAAGCTTCTCTGGATCTGACGCAGAGCAATGCAGGGCCTCACATCGCAGCTCCACGCAGCTCATGAACGGAAGCTTCTCTGGATCCGACGCAGACCGATGCAGGACCTCGCATCGCAGTTCCATGCAGTTCATGAATGGAAGCTTCTCTGGATCTGATGCAGAGCGATGCCGGGCCTCACAGGGCCTCACATTGCAGCTCCACTCAGCTCATGAACGGAAGCTTCTCTGCATCTGATGCAGAGTGATGCATGGCCTTGCATCACAGCTCCACGCAGCTTATGAATAGAAGCTTCTCTGGATCTGACGTAGATCGATGCAGGGACTCGCATCGCAGCTCCACGCAGCTCATAAACGGAAGCTTCTCTGGATCCGACACAGACCGATGTAGGACCTCGCATCGCAGTTCCACGCAGCTCATGAATGGAAGCTTCTCTGGATCTGATGCAGAGCGATGCAGGGCCTCACAGGGCCTCACATTGCAGCTCCACGCAGCTCATGAATGGAAGCTTCTCTGCATCTGATGCAGAGTGATGCATGGCCTTGCTTCGCAGCTCCACGCAGCTTATGAATAGAAGCTTCTCTGGATCTGACGTAGAGCGATGCAGGGCCTCGCATCGCAGCTCCACGCAGGTCTGAATGGAAGCTTCGCTGGATCTGAGGCAGACCGATGCAGGTTCTTGCATCGCAGCTCCACGCAGCTCCTGAACGGAAGGTTTTATGGATTCAACTCAGAGTGATGCAGGGCCTTGAATCACAGCACCACACAGCCCCTGTTCAGCAGTTTCACTCACTCTGACCATGAAATTCTGTGGCTGGAACATTTCTGCATAGTTATAGATTTGCTACATAACCTATCACCTGCTTCATATTTTGCATTTTTAACAAATAAAATATTTGTCACTGAAATGGCCCAAACGTTACTAAAACAAAGTGTTGAAACTCTTGGCCACACAGTAGAAGTCTTTTCACAATGTTTGACTGAGCACTTTTCAGTCACTGATTGTTGTATTCTGTTTTCCAAACTTGTACTAGTGAGGTACAACCTTTGCTAAGACAGTGTTTGCATCTGTGAAAATAACAAAGTAATGAAGTCATAGTATCACAAAATGAGTCTTTTTAAGCCATACAATTCGCCTTTTCTTGTCACATAGTTTAATCAACCCTGCCACACAATTTGGTCCTCTGCCGCATAATTGCAGTGGCTCTGGTCCTGGGGCATTGTGTCCATGCTTGTGTTGCATCCACTGAAGTACACAGCCCTCACCATGTTCCTGCTGGTGTTGCAAGACATGTTCATATAGTACCATCCTGCGGTTGTGGGTTCGGAGCTCTGGGGCTTCTCTGGTTCAGAGTGTTCTCTGCCTCGCCTCCTCAGGTGCCCAGGAGCACAGGGTTGCTAGGCAGTTGGGCCGCTGCTCTGTTATTTGTAGGATTCCGCAGATGGAAGGAGTACCAGGGTGTTCAGAGCCCGCTGGTCTGTGGGGACAGGTGGCTACCAGAGTAAACACGATGTTTCCACCCGGGCTCCATTCATTCCAGCGCCTTCAGGGCTCCCAGAGCCACACCGTGGCACTATGAGACACACCGACTGTGTGAGGGGAGGAGCCCTGGGGCACTTGTCTCAGTAAACAGCTGGAGAGCCAGCTCCGTAACCCCGGGAGGCTCTTCTATAGCACCTGGCGTGACCTGGGGAATTATTTAAAAACAAGGGCCCATATTTATACTTTTTGCCGCAAAACTATGAAAACACACTTTTGCGACAAAAAGTATAGCACCGGCTTGCATCATTCCAGAGCGCCAACTTGAATTATATCATGCATGGGGGCAAGAAGTGTGAGATATGGGACACAGCTTTGAATTGCAGCCTTGTGCGTTTCTGCCCCCCGCCTCTGTCTTCTCATGAAATGCTGTTCATTCTTTCATATCCTGTCATTCTCAAGGAAGGCGCCAAGAAACACTTTGAAAGGTCCACACCAACACTTGGGCACTTATCATAAGTTAATGTCGAGCTGAAGTCCCCCAGGCCCTCATAGCCAGGAGCCCTTGGTAATGAATCAGTCACGCAAGGCACATCTCTTCCGGTCATTCACAGTCATGGATAATGTCACAGCTCAGCTTGCCTTCTTCAGAGGAGTCTAGTACATCACAGGCACTGTACACAACCATACTGAACTTTCAAGCACAAGCCAGCCATGTGACTGACTGTGCACTCACCCCCACTGGCCCTTCAAAGGGAGCCTAGCACATCACAGGCACCGTACACAACCATACTGAATTTTTAGGCACTAGGCAGCCATGTGACTGACTGTGCACTCACCCCACTAGCCCTTCAGAGGGAGCCCGACACATCACAGGCACTGTACACAACCATAATGAACTTTCAGGCACTAGCCAGCCATGTGACTGACTGTGCACTCACCCCACTAGCCCTTCGGAGGGAGCCCGACACATCACAGGCACGGTACACAGCCATGCTGAACTTTCAGGGCACTAGCTAGCTGTGTGACTGACTGTGCAGTCAGTCTCCCCGGTCTTTCAGAGGGAGCCTGGCATATGCCCTGCACTTCACAACCCTCCCGGGCCATCAGAAATGTGACAGATGATTTATTGTGCTGTCCCCGCCTTCCAGAGGTCAGCCGGATACGGATGACTCTATATTCACCCCAAGTGGACATTCACAGGTGAGAGTGACACATGACTGACCATATACACTCATCCTACTAGCCTTACAAAGGTGAGTCAAGCGTGTGGTGAAGTCACGTTCAGCTCTTCTGCCTTTTCAGATGAAAGTTTTCTGGCTTCGAAGATTAAATCCAAATATGTCCGTCCTTGAGAAGGGGAGTCTGGCAGCATTGTGCCCCATGTGTCTTTCAGAGGGGAGTCTGACGCGTCTGACACTTCTTTCTCAGAGCCTCCGCCTGGTCCCATTTTAATCCCAAAACATCCTGTATCCATGGTGACTCCCTCCCCTCGTTGGTGCCGTTCTGCAGTTAATTACAGAGAGACAGGGTGCCCACCCCCCTCCAGCCCATCACGCACACTCGCGCCAGTCCTGGACCGGCCTCTGATACCTGCACTAGACCTGGATGGAGTCTTTCTAAACCTGCCAGCCTGACTGCTCAGACAATATCTTGGACATCCTCCTCTCTGCAGCCTGGAGGGTGAGCCCCAGACTCCAACTGGACAGGGACACTGCATTTCTGAACCTTCACCGTAGACATTTTTATTTCAGGTGTGCCCGTGTGATTGGGACGAAGGAGGCAGAAGAAGGTGAGAATATCCAGAATCAATGCAGGTATCAGAGGCTGGTCCAGGACTGGGGCGAGTGTGCGTAATGGACTTGAAGGAGGTGGGCCCCCTATCACTCCAGTCTCTTCTGTTATGTGTATTTGTAAAGTGCACTATCACCCGCAAGGGTGTTCGAGTGGTGGACTGTGAAGATGGACTTGGTGGGGGAGTGTCATTCGCAAGAGAACCCTAAACTTCTGAGCTTGTCCCACTACTTGGTAGCCCCTCTTCCAATGCCTGCCTCAAAGCCTCTGTTATCAGACTGAATGTCCTCTCCACTGCTTAATTTGTAACAAAACAAGTGCCCGGGCCCTCGATTGGAGGCCACGTCAGCGTGAACCACTCATCGCTCTGCCAGCGACCACTGACCATACAAACACAGCTACTAACCATCGCACTCCTGCGAGTGCGACGATTTATACTATCCAGTCCCCCAAAACCGGCTGGATTGTAGTAGGTATTTTTATGTATATTGAATTAATAAACAACTACTGCTGTGGTAATCTTTAAATAAGGCCAACAGAGCTACCTTGTGGCGGATTGTCATAAGTGCAGGTGTTGGCAATTAAGTGACGGTGGCGAGCCCCAAGATGACCGGCTCAAATTAAGCACTATCTACCACCCGCCAGCTCCCCTTTGACAAAGGATGACACAGGGGATCCTGCCCGAAGCCACCGCAATCCGTGGTGATTTGGATCAGCTTTTGGGCGATGACAACAATAAACCTCTGATTTCGTTTTCTTCAGTTCTCTGCAGCAGGGATCTCTTCAAAATCACCACAAACCCATGTGCTGTAAAGACGTCATTCTGGATCTGGTAGCTTTACATGATCCTGTCCCGGCTTAAGAGGATCCCATGATCCCTCCCAATTGATCGGTCCGACCTCCTTCAGATGCTTTTCACGCCATCATTTGTCCACCAGAAAACGCAGTCAACCTAAGAAACAAAAAATATGTTTTTGTAACACTGACATTGGATCTTTTGTAATTTAAACTCTGGATTGGAGCTCTCTCCCACCAGCCCTTTGGAGCCCTCCACCCCCCTTCCACCTCCGTCTTCCCCCTTAAAAAGACCTCAAGGTTCTCCTGTTTCAAAGCTACCTTGAGGCTGTGAACTCTCCTTGGTCCACGGACAGTTTTTAGGGTCGAGCGTGCGCAAGCACTCTGGACCATGTTGTAATCTCTATGTTGGCTTCTAACCACTCTCATGTCATGCCCGTCACTTTCATTAGTTTGTGGGCTTGACTTTTAAAAACCGATTGATTCCATTAATGAAAAGCATGCATACATCATGCCGTTTCCGGTGTTTAGCCCTCCTCAATCTCACCGGTAAAATACTGAAAACATACAAGGCTCCGTGTTTTCTGTATGGTTTCTGGACTACTTTATCTTTTAATTTTCTGCTCAGTGCATTCTCTCTGGGCAGAAGTCAAGCGCTTTGCATGACATTGACCCTGTTACATGGATAATTGCACTTTTGCTGGTTACATAGACAATTGCACTTTTGGCACTAAGTTTCACTGCAAGCAAACTTCTGTTTCCTTTTCTCTGTCTCCTTCATGCTCATGGCGAACATCGGCTCGCCTATGTGAAACTGTTTTACTTTTCATTATTAATTTATATGGCAAAAAAAGTCCGGTTTGGAGTTTACAACGCAAACAGCTCTAACGCGAGCAAACGAGAGACCCGTTGCATTGCAAATGCTTGTTTGTTTTGTGACCTGACCACTGTGTTCTGAAGCGTGTTTCTATCTGTTGATTACTGTCCGTAGGTGAACCCCTCTTGTCTTGTAAAGCACTCTCGTGCTGTTGGGCTACCTTCACGCTTTAAGAGACTCCAAAAAAAAAAAAAAAAAAAGGAAATCCCACCCACGAGCTCTTCAGACGTGAGCCTGGCACGTGCCCGACCTGGCCCCTGAGCTCGTCCACGAAGAGGCCAATATCCACTAATACGCGAGAGAAATTACTGACTTGTTCAGTCAAATCTCAAAGCGCAGCAGACATATTTTTCCATGCTATATGTCCTTTAGTGACGTCACTCACATCTGGATGGGGCGTCTCCTCGCTCGCGTGCCTGTGATGAAAGGATGGCTTCTGGGTCGCACTTGCATCTCATGAAAGGGGCTGGGGTGGGGTCACATGTACCCAGCTCTGGTCCAAGCCATCCCTGGTGCCCCATTATCAGCGCCCGCAGCTGGTTACGGGCAGCGCTCGCTTGTACCCCCTCAAGGACCGCTCCCTGGGGGAAGAGGAGGGAAAGAAACAAAACATACACGTATTTATAGATTGCCCACTAATAGTGCACACCTTGTTCAATGAACTGCCCCCCCCCCCCCCCCTCGCTTTAATGCTCATGTCTATCATCCAACTTAATGGGAAACTTCTTCACAGCTGGGTAAGAATAAACTGCCAACTCAGCCCTGCGGGTATTCAAACCTGGCAACTAACACAGGTCTCTGCAGCAGACGCTCAACCCTCTGAGCAACCTTCCTCCCTGGGTTCAGAGGTGACGCACGGATTGCAAGGGTCGCTCTCTCTGGTGCACTGACTCCCGCAGCACGCGCTTGGCCCTCCCCCGGAAGACTTCAGTGCTTTGCTGGAGAAGCCGCTGGTAGAAGTTTGAGGAAGAGACGATGCCCAGGGCCATCCCACCGAGTACACGCTGGCATCTCATCTGAACACGTGTATGTTCTATACACAGAGGGAGTTTTAAGTTATTTTCCAATGCGTTTTACACTTTGCTTATTCCAGCGAAAGATGCAATTGTTACAACAAACTCACTGAGCGACTCCTTAAGACTCACGACTTCCAGAGTAGTCAGAAGAGAGAGAGTTCAACCCATCCCAGTCGCTGGAGGCCTGAGGTCACATCTCAGAGAGAAGCATGTGTAGGAAACATGTGTAGGCGTGGGGTCGCGCTGCCAGTGTGCTGCCACCCAGTGCATGGCACTGAGTGCCAGATTGAATGTAATAGTCACCCAAGGACACACCTGCCCTGGTGCCTGAAACAGAATGATGCACCAGAGGCCGAGGGGCTCCCCGGATCACTTCCGGTTCACCAGGGGTGACTATTGATGTAGAGAAGGGGAGACACCGGCATCCTACCCTACTGCTCGGAAGTAGGTTGGAAAATGAAATATTTGCATCCTAGTTGGTCCATAAAGGCTCAGCAGAACTTATGTCTGAACTGCTGCTAGGGGGAATGTATAGATTAAATAACAATGACGAATTTATCCCAAACATATGCAAAGCGAGAACGATGTTCAAAGCAATTTACGATGTGAAGTCTGAGGTTAACTTCTGACAGTTCTAATTCATATTTTTGTCGCGTTATATAACTAAAAGCGAGACCCGCATAAAAAAAACTGACGCGTAGTTGGAGTGAACCATGTAACCTGGGCCACCAGGATCATGTATTCAACCAGCTATGATACAGGCAGTGACGGGAGAGCAATAAACCGACAGAACCCAGCAATGTTCGCATATAAAGGTTGTGTTTCTCTGTTCAGCACCAAACCTCCGCGACTGAAAATCTCTGGGTTTCCCTCACACATGCAACAGGTACAGCATGAGCAGGAGCAGTGCAAGCTTCTCTCACACACAACACGTGCAGCATGGGATGGAGCAGTGCAAGCTTCCCTCATTCACAAAATGTAGAGCATAGATTGGAGCAGTTCAAGCTTCCCTCGTGCACAACAGTCACAGCATGGGCAGGAGCAGTGCAAGCTTCCATCAAACACACTAGGTTCAGCATCGGCAGGAGCTGTGCAAGCTTCCCTCACATGTGGAGCATGGACTGGAGCAGTGCAAGATTCCCATATGCAGAACAGGTACAACCTGGCCGGAGCAGTGCAATCTTCCCTCACACACAAGTACATCATCGGCAGGAGTAGAGCAGGCTTCTCTCACACAACAGTTGGAGCATGGGCACGAGAAGTGCAAGCTTCCTTCACACACAATTCGTCATGGGCAGGACCAGTGCAAACTTCACTCACATACAAATACGGCAAGGGCATGAGTAGTGTAAACTTCACTTACACACAACAGGTACAGTATGGGCAGGATCAGTACGAGCTTCCCCCCACACATATCAAATATAGCATGGGCAGGGCCAGTGTAAGCTTCTCTCACACACTCAACAGGTGGACTGTAGCACGTGCAAACGTCCGTCACACACAACAGGAACACCAGGAGTAGTGCAAGCTTCTCTCTCACAGAAAAGGCACAACATGGACTAGAGCAGGGCAAGTTTCCCTCCAACACTCAGCAGGTACAGCAGGAGCAGTGCAAGCCTCCCTCACACACAACATGTGCATTGCAGGCTGGAGCAGTGCAAGCTTCCCTCGTGCACAAGAGGTATGGCAGAGGCAGGAGCAGCACAAGCTTCGTTAATGCACAACAGGTACAGCCTGGTAGGAACAGTGTACTCTTCTTTCATATGCACAATTTACAGCACGGGCAGGAACAGTGCAAGCTTCCCTCACACACAACATGTAGAGCATGGTCAGAAGGAGTGCTAGCTCCCCTCACACACTACATGTAGAGCATGGTCAGGAGCAGTGCAAGCTTCCCTCACACACAACAGGTATGTCATGATCAGGATCAGTGCAAGCTTCCCTCACACACAACATATAGCAAATGGTCAGAAGCAGTGCAAGCTTCCCTCACACACAACATATAGAGCATGGTCAGGAGCAGTGCAAGCTTCCCTCACACACAACATGTAAAGCATGGTTAGGAGCAGTGCATGCTTCTCTCTCACATACCAAATGTACATCATGTGCTGGAGCAGGGCAAACTTCACTCACGCACAACAGGTGCAGTCTGACAGGAGCTATGCAGTCTTCCCTCACACACAAAAAGTACATCATGGGCAGGAGTAGAGCAAGCTTACCTCACACACAACAGTTTGAGCATGGGCAGGACCAGTGCAAGCTTCACTCACACACAAGCACATCATGGGCAAGAGTAGTGCAAAGTTCCCTCACACACAACAGGTACAGCATGGGCAGCATCAGTATGAGCTTCTCTCTCACAAGCACCAGATATAGTGTAGGTAGGAACCATGTAATCTTCTCTCATGCATGCAACAGGTACAGCTTGGACAGGAGTAGTGTGAGCTTCCCTCACACACACACAACAGGTACAGCATGGGCAGTAATAGTACAAGCTTCCATCACATGCAACAGGTACAGCTTGGGCAGGAGCTGTTCAAACTTCCCTCTCACACAGCAGGTAGAGCATGGGTAGGAGCAGTGGAAACATCCCTCACACACAAGTACATCATGAGCACATATAACAACAGGTGCAGCATGATCAGTGTCAGTGAAAAGTTCCTAAGGCACGTGTGCAGCTCATGGAGAGCAAACACACCCAACCTCCTGAGAGTTACCACCCCTGACCGCTTCCATCCTTCATGCCTTTCAGCCTGGGAGCATCCGACCCACTCAAAACACTTTAAACTTGAATACTCAGATAAATCCGCACCGTACAGCTAACCTTACAGCTGAGGGACCACTCAACACCAACAGCCTCGTAAAGAGCCATCACACCGGAAGCAGTGATCTTCATAGTGTAGGTGACACAGTTCTGCTACTTAATAAATACAGCCACCAACAACATGGAGCGATGCACTCATAGTGAGGTGGTCTGGGCATGGCATTAGTGCATGCTGGGACCGCTGGTGTCTCTTGCAGGCAGGATGTGCAAACATTACTGTGGCACAGTGGGTCCCCATGTTGATGGCCAACTCTTGCCAACCCTGTGTACCACCACTAGACCTAGGCCAAAGCAGGTGTGTCCTTGATTGTAATTCATCAAAGCTGCAGAAATCCAAACTGGTCCAACAAGCCAGCACAAGGAGCCTAGGTGGAGTGTCCCACGTTTGCCACATGCCTCCCATGAAGCCACAGTGGTTTAAACTGCCACACTGTGCATCTGTTGTTTCTGTCCACCAAGCGCAAACACTGTGTGCTTGCACTTCCGGGTTGCTTTTTTCTAAACCAGTTCAGCAAGATAAAACCTGATAGAATAAAAAACACTTGGCACTTTACTTCATCATCATGCAAGAAGTTTAACTCAAGAATTCTGCCTGTGTCAGACAATTCTTCAAAATCACATGCTCTATGTTATAGTACCTTTAGTTTTTGTGTTTGAAAATTACACGTTTTTTTTTTCTTGTTCAACTAGGGAAATTACATTTTTTCCTCGTAAATGTTTGCGATGTTCCCAATTTTTGCCATTCCCAGAGACCGGAATTC
The DNA here is from genome assembly GCF_031143425.1 of Pleurodeles waltl. Taxonomy (NCBI): domain Eukaryota; kingdom Metazoa; phylum Chordata; class Amphibia; order Caudata; family Salamandridae; genus Pleurodeles; species Pleurodeles waltl. Next base: position 5,903,971 of record NC_090450.1, read on the forward strand.
CCAGTTTTCAGTCTGCCGAACCAAGATGTCTCTTCATTGCGAGCCAGTCTTCATCACATTGGAGGATAGTCCTCACAATAGTGAAACCCAGGAGGTCTGGAAAATGTAACCAAGTTTACCTCTTGAAAATCTTTTCTTTATTGAATGGCAAGGAATTGCACAGTTTTTCTCTGGAGCTTACACTGCTCACTTTTTCTTTTCATAAAGCAATCGTCAGGAAAAAGTCACTAAATATTTTCTGTAGATTGTATTGCGTCAAAGACTTGAGGTACTGAAATATTCGTTGTTACAAAATGCATGTTTTTTATGCAGAAGTTGCGAAGCATAAATCTTTGCAACCTTTTAATACTTGAGTTTTCAATATGTTTTTGCAAATTTGGAAGAGTCTCAAAAGAATTACTTTGCAGTAACACCTATATTTATGCTCCAGATCTTTCCTAAGACAAGAGTGTACAATGTCGACATAAGAAAGAGAGACATCAGCTTCTAGAACCTTGCTCGCAGAAATCACCAGAGTCAGCTTCCTTCGTGGGTTTTTGTAACCCTGGGGAAGAACAAATGGTCAGAGGGTCACAGGCGTCGGTTCAATCTAATTTCTCAAACCTGGTAGAGAAGAAATGGGGTTCTAATTCTTTCTAAAGTGAAAAATGAGTTGACGCTACATTTTAAGCATGGCTCACTGTTGCATCAGTAGGCTGAGTGGTGTCTGCAAGGAGGAAGGGGCATGATAAGGCTGGGTTTCCAGTCCATGGGTCTGCAGACTGGACTGCCTGTGTTTGAGAAGCCCAAGGTGGACCAGATCGCACAGTCCAGCCAGGAGCCAGGCAAGGCCAGAGTAGCTTATAGAGGTCTGGGTGAAACTCAGATATTTATGGATAAGGTTGGAAGGGTGAAGATGAAACCACCAGCTCTGATAAACTCCAGTCACACAGGATCATCCCCAGGGTCCTTCAGGCATCAGCAGCTACTGAGCAGGGTTTAAGAGAGGCCTGCTTACACATCAGAAACTGGTAGAGGCCAGCTGGCCAAGGATAAGGTCCCCAGTCTTAGAGAGAACAAGCTGGCGTTTGTTAGCTGACATCTGCTGGTCAAGGCCCATAAAACAAGATGCCAGAAGACAAACTACAGGAGCCCTGTTGCCTCAGTGTGATCAGCATGTGGTTTACATTTTTTTAATTAGGACTTAGAAATAGACCATTAAGAAGCTCATTGCAAATGTTAAAATGATCATCTGGCCAAGCTTTCAGCTTGTGGGAGGTTGCTAGTCAGATGCTAACCTGACGGCTAACTCAGTGATAATGTGACTGCTTTAAACCCTGCCGGTCAGGGAGAAACTACCTAGACCAGGAGGTGTCCTAGATACAAGTTTTAGCCAGACACGATGGAAGAATCAACAGGCTGGCATTGTGCAAAGTCACTTATGGTGTGGAAATGGTCTCATCACCTCTACTGTCTATTCAGATTCTGAGTTCACGCAGAAGAACTAATTCTGTTCTCCTGAGGGAACCCACCTAGACTGGAATCCTCTATTTTATTTGCATTTACAGGAGACTTCAATGTCTTTTTGAGGATACCCTTCTGCAACACAAATGTAAAGGGGGGGCACAAATTGGCGATGTCGCGGGGTTCTTTAGAGGGCATCTGAGGAAGATGCTCAATCTGACATGTTTGAGAGAAGTGTAGACTCATTTGTCCAGCTGAGCTTTCAAGGAAGTGTTTACAATATCTTGGTGGTCAAGGATTAGTTTAAATTCTGGTAAAATGCACTAAATTAAAGCATCTGGACCAAAGAGAAAGTCACTCAGGAGCTATAAATTGCTGCAGGCAGTGTTAGCCCGACTAGTGCACCAGACTGTGCATTGGCCACAGCTCAGTCACAGCTCATTTTTGCTAAATGTGCACTGTTGCCCATTATACTTGTTTAAAGGCCACGCATTCAAAGGGTGTGGACACGAGTGCACTGAGGGGCACTAGTGAGTGCATTGGTGCATGGTTCGGGCGAGACATGGTCTCAGGAAGCTGCAGATGACACCAAGCTTCATAGTTGTGGCATATTACTATCTCATTTACTAAATCACTTTCTACAACATCCTTAAGTAAGTATGTAGATGCTATTCTTATCTCCTTGTCTGCTTAGCTACTTAGAATTAGCTGCTGATGAAGATGTTAGATCGATTTAGTGATTGCATTGTTTTGTCATGTGATGAAATGCATGTCATACATACCAGAGGGTTGTGAATTTTGCTTTTCTTGTAAATATGTGAAATTATGACAAAATCACAAGAACAGACACATAATTATGCAAAATGCAAATCCATCGTTTAATGCTAAATTTTAGCTCAAATTTGTCTTTCCATCAATTTGTGCCATGAGGACGCATTTAAACAAAAGCACTCCAAGAAGAACCACTGTTGTTCTGTTCTTGTGGGTTCATGGTAAATGTTTACCAAGAATGGTACAATTTGCGGTACATGGTTACTGGGACAGCACATAATTGTGCACAGTGTTGTAGTGGCATAGTTTAAGGAAGTTTGCATAACTCTATCCTAACATTCCAGAAATTATGCGAATTGTGCTGGCATATTTTAGATTTTACCCAGTCCTAATATAGACATGTTGCACCAATACCTTGTGCCAGGTCGGTCTGTCCAGCATGACATGCACTTTTAAGCCGCCCCTGCAGCATTGGCCGACAGATTGACAAGCACAGAAGTCTCCAGGCCCAGACTCAGGGATGGGAAATACATCCTACAACCCTTTGTCTCAAAATGTAGAGAGTGACTGGACACATGTTGGCCTTGCTACTTCTCGTGCACAACGCGTGTGTGAGATACACTGTGAGCTGTTTAGTGTAACAGGTTTGTAGAGGGTTGGAACCAAAGGACACCTGTGGGATCACTATTGTGCACAGTATAGGCCCACCTTTCACATACTGCCCAGCATCCGTCTGTCTATCTATCTGTGTCTGTCTATCTGTCTCTCAGAATGTCCATCTGCTGTCAGAATCCATCAATGGGTGTCACTTTTGATGTTTGTGTTCCTCTGTCATCAATAAGTCGCCCTTCTGTGGCGCTTTTGGCATCCATACCTATAAATCGATGGTCCAGGGCCCCTGGGCTGCTTTCATTCGGAATAAACCGATGCACCGAGAGGCCTGTCCCTCTCTCCAGAGTGTCCTGCATGCTGCCTCTCCGTGGCTCCGCTCCCGTGGCTCCGCTCCCGCTGCAGCCTCCTGGGTCCGGCCACTTCCTGGTTGTGAGGGAGAGGCGGGGCTTGTCTCCATGACTGCGTCTGACGCCTGCAGAGCTCTCCCCCTCTCTCACTCACTCTTCTCCCTGTCTCTCTCCATCCCTCCCCCTGCCTCGTCTCCTGCTCACTGGCCCAGCCTCCACCCCTCCCTTTGGCTAGCTGCCTCCGCCGTGGAGTCCACCATGGCCCGCCGGAGCTCCCTGTAGCCCCCTCTCCGGACCCCTAGCCTGCCTTCCCTCCCCGCCGTGGAGGGGGCGATGTGCTGGTAACTTCTGGGTGAAGTGCAGTTCGTGGGACCCGCGGGCTCCGGACACAGAGCTCATGAAGATTCGGTGGCGCTTCCCGGAGAAAGGAGCGCATATGCTGCAGTGTCTATGTGCAAAGCGCCTAAAACAGCGGAAGAAAGTGCCTGGTGAGATCCTAGCGCTCCTTGCGGGGGCTGTACCTGCTGCTCCGTACACACCCGCTGCCTGCTGTCTGTACATGGAGTCCGGGGGCCCTCGTGTGACGTGTCTTGTTATTGTGCATGTGTTTTTCAGGTAGACACAAGCGGAGTCATGTGCAAACAGCGTGGTAGGCGCTATCCACGTAATCACCGTTTGAGTCTTAAATCCCCTTACTTGTGCTCCGCGGGCACGCTGCGCGCCCACTGGTCCCCGGGTTACGGGTAAAAGCTTCTATTTTGTGTTCCACTGATGGTATCTTTGAGTGAGTTTCAGGTGGGTGGCTATAGAATGTTTGATGTTTTCTAGGCAGTCAGTTGGCCTGCGTGGATACAGCTTACTAGAGTAACCCAAGTTGGCCCTTGTGTGATCCTGGGCAATCTAAGATATGGTTGGCGCTTTTGAAATAGCGTTGGTATATTCAGGTGGCTCAGTGGCTGTTGATGGATACTGAGACGAAAGCGATCGCCCGGCCTTACCCACGTGGGCGCACCGTGTGACCATCGACCAAAATCACTTGTTATAGATGTCGCACGTGCTCTGAAGCCTCCAGGGTTAAGGGCAGTTTAAGGTCACATGCCACTTACGCAAAATGAACGAGGCGCTCTGTGTGGAACAAACACGTTGTATCCTTGTAATGTTAAGAGTGTTCTGGAAAGTGAGGGAAAAAATGATGCACATACATGTGAATGTGGAAGCGTCACCAAAATCCCCATATGGATCATACATGTATTGACACCAATCAAACATTAAATAAACGGTTGGTGACCTGTCCAGAGTCCTGCTGTGTCTCAGAGCTGCAGCTAAGGGTCTGTCCAGGGTCCCAGGGTGTCTCACAACTGCAGATAAGGGTCTGTCCAGAGCCCTGGGGTGTCTCAGAGCTGAGGGAATGGTCTCCCCAGGATCCTGATCTGTCTCAGAGCTTCAGCTAAGGGTCTGTCCAGGGTCCCGAAGTGTCAGAGCTGAGGTAGGGGACTTTCCAGGGTCTCGCGATGTCTCAGAGCTGCATCTAAGGGTCTGTCCAGGGTCCTGAACTGTCGCAGAGCTGAAGGGAGGGGTCTGCCTAGGTTCCTGATCTGTCTCAGAGCTGTAGCTGAGGGTCTGTCCAGGGTCCTGATGTGTCGCAGAGCTGCAGGTGAAGGGTCTGTCCAGGGTCATGATCTGTCTCTGAGCTGCAGATGAGGGTCTGTCCAGTCCTGGAGTGTCTTAGATGAGGGTTTGTCCAGGGACCCGAAGTTTGTCAGAGCTTCAGGTAGGGTGTTTGCCCAGGGTCCTGGACTTTGCTAGAGCTTCAGGTAGAATTGCCAGCCAGGGCTCCTTCCTAGGTGCCGGAGTGCCTCAGATCTGCTGCTAGGGGTCTGTCCAGGATCCTGAAGTGTCTCAGAGCTGACAGCCAGAGGTCTGTCACTGGTCCTACAGTGTCTCGGAGCTCGCAGCCAGGGCTCCGTCCTAGGTGCTGAATAGTATCAGAGCTGGCAGCCAGGGCTCTGTCCAGTGTCCTGAAGTCTCTCAGAGCCACGTGAGGGGTGTGTCCATGATCCTGAAGTGCCTCAGAGGTGCCAGCCAGGGCTCTGTCCATGATCCTGAAGTGTCTCAGAGCTGGCAGACAGGGCTCTGTCCAGGGCCCTGGAGTTTGTCAGAACCTCAGGAAGGAGGTCTCTGCAGGGTCCGGAAGTTTCTCAGAGTTGCCAGCTAGGGCTCCGTCCTAGGTGCTGAATTGTATCAGAGCTGCTGGTAGGGGTCTGTCCAGTGTCCTGAAGTGTCTCATAGCAGCGTGAGGGCTCTGTCCAGGGTTTCGGGGTGTCTCAGAGCTGCAGCTAAGGGTCTGTCCAAGGTCCCGAAGTGTCAGAGCTGAGGGAGTTGACTTTCCAGGGTCTCGCGATGACTCAGAGCTGCAGGTGAGGCTCTGCCCAGGGTTCTGAAGTGTCTCAGGTCAGCAGTTAAGAGTCTGTCCGGGGTCGTGATCTGTCTCAGAGCTGCAGCTGAGGGTCTGTCCAGGGTCTTGATGTGTCTCAGAGCTGCAGTTGAAGGGTCTGTCCAGGGTCATGATCTGTCTCTGAGCTGCAGATGAGGGTCTGTCCAGTCCTGGAGTGTCATAGATGAGGGTTTGTCCAGGGACCCGAAGTTTGTCAGAGCTTCAGGTAGGGTGTTTGCCCAGGGTCCTGGACTTTGCTAGAGCTTCAGGTAGGGGATCTGTCCAGTGTCCGGAAGCGTCTCAGAATTGCCAGCCAGGGCTCCGTCCTAGGTGCTGGAGTGTGTCAGATCTGCAGCGAAGGGTCTGTCCAGGGTCCTGATCTGTCTCACAGCTGCAGGGAGGGGTCTGTCCAGGGTCCTGATCTGTCTCAGAGCTGTAGGTGAGGGTCTGTCCTGTAGGTGAGAGTCCTGAATTGTTTCAGAGTTGCAGCTGAAGGTCTCTGAATTTTGTGTGAGCTTCAAGTCGGGGGTCTGTCCAGGGTCCTGAAATGCCTCGGAGCTGTCCCGAAGCGTCTGTCTAGGGTTCTGAAGTGTCTCAGAGCACGAGACGGAAGTCTATCCGGGGTCCCGAAGCGTCTCAGAATTGCCAGCCAGGGCTCCGTCCTAGGTGCCGGAGTGCCTCAGATCTGAGCTAGGGGTCTGTCCAGGGTCCTGAAGTGTCTCCGATCTGCAGGGCGGGGTCTGTCCAGGGTCCTCATCTGTCTCAGAGCTGTAGATGAGGGTCTTTCAGAGTCCTGGATTGTTTCAGAGTTGCAGCTGAAGGTCTGTAGAGGGTCCTGAAGTTTGTCTGAGCTTCAAGTCGGGGGTCTGTCCAGGGTCCTGAAGTGTCTCCGATCTGCAGGGCGGGGTCTGTCCAGGGTCCTCATCTGTCTCAGAGCTGTAGGTGAGGGTCTGTCCTGTAGGTGAGAGTCCTGAATTGTTTCAGAGTTGCAGCTGAAGGTCTGTAGAGGGTCCTGAAGTTTGTCTGAGCTTCAAGTCGGGGGTCTGTCCAGGGTCCTGAAATGTCTCCGAGCTGCAGGGCGGGGTCTGTCCAGGGTCCTCATCTGTCTCAGAGCTGTAGATGAGGGTCTTTCAGAGTCCTGGATTGTTTCAGAGCTGTAGCTGAAGGTCTGTCGAGTGTCCTGAAGTTTGTGTGAGCTTCAAGTCGGGGGTCTGTCTAGGGTCCGGAAATGCCTCGGAGCTGTCCCGAAGCGTCTGTCTAGGGTTCTGAAGTGTCTCAGAGCACGAGACGGAAGTCTATCCGGGGTCCCGAAGTGTCTCAGAATTGCCACCCAGGGCTCCTTCCTAGGTGCCGGAGTGCCTCAGATCTGCAGCTAGGGGTCTGTCCAGGATCCTGAAGTGTCTCAGAGCTGACAGCCAGGGGTCTATCACTGGTCCTAAAGTGTCTCGGAGCTGGCAGCCAGGCCTCTGTCCAGGATCCTGAAGTGTCTCAGAGCTGGCAGCCAGGGCTCCGTCCTAGGTGCTGAATAGTATCAGAGCTGGCAGCCAGGGCTCTGTCCAGTGTCCTGAAGTCTCTCAGAGCCACGTGAGGGGTGTGTCCATGATCCTGAAGTGCCTCAGAGGTGCCAGCCAGGGCTCTGTCCAGGGTCCTGAAGTGTCTCGGAGCTGGCAGACAGGGCTCTGTCCAGGGCCCTGGAGTTTGTCAGAACCTCAGGAAGGAGGTCTCTGCAGGGTCCGGAAGTTTCTCAGAGTTGCCAGCTAGGGCTCCGTCCTAGGTGCTGAATTGTATCAGAGCTGCTGGTAGGGGTCTGTCCAGTGTCCTGAAGTGTCTCATAGCAGCGTGAGGGCTCTGTCCAGGGTTTCGGGGTGTCTCAGAGGTGCAGCTAAGGGTCTGTCCAAGGTCCCGAAGTGTCAGAGCTGAGGGAGTTGACTTTCCAGGGTCTCGCGATGACTCAGAGCTGCAGGTGAGGCTCTGCCCAGGGTTCTGAAGTGTCTCAGGTCAGCAGTTAAGAGTCTGTCCGGGGTCGTGATCTGTCTCAGAGCTGCAGCTGGGGGTCTGTCGAGGGTCCTGATCTGTCTCAGAGCTGCAGCTAAGGGTCTGTCCAGGGTCCTGATCTGTCTCAGAGCTGCAGCTAAGGGTCTGTCCAGGGTCCTGAAGTGTGTGTCAGCTGAGGGAGGGGGGTCTGTCTAGAGTCCTGTCTGCCTCAGAGCTGCAGCTAAGGGTCTGTCCAGGGTCCTGATCTGTCTCAGAGCTAAGGGTCTGTCCACGGCCCTGATCTGCCTCAGAGCTGCAGCTAAGGGTCTGTCCAGGGTCCTGAAGTGTCTGTCAGCTGAGGGAGGGGGTCTGTCTAGAGTCCTGTCTGCCTCAGAGCTGCAGCTAAGGGTCTGTCCAGGGTCCTGATCTGTCTCAGAGCTAAGGGTCTGTCCACGGCCCTGATCTGCCTCAGAGCTGCAGCTAAGGGTCTGTCCAGGGTCCTGAAGTGTGTGTCAGCTGAGGGAGGGGGGTCTGTCTAGAGTCCTGTCTGCCTCAGAGCTGCAGCTAAGGGTCTGTCCAGGGTCCTGATCTGTCTCAGAGCTAAGGGTCTGTCCACGGCCCTGATCTGCCTCAGAGCTGCAGCTAAGGGTCTGTCCAGGGTCCTGAAGTGTCTGTCAGCTGAGGGAGGGGGTCTGTCTAGAGTCCTGTCTGCCTCAGAGCTGCAGCTAAGGGTCTGTCCAGGGTCCTGATCTGTCTCAGAGCTAAGGGTCTGTCCACGGCCCTGATCTGCCTCAGAGCTGCAGCTAAGGGTCTGTCCAGGGTCCTGAAGTGTCTATCAGCTGAGGGAGGGGGTCTGTCTAGAGTCCTGTCTGCCTCAGAGCTGCAGCTAAGGGTCTGTCCAGGGTCCTGATCTGTCTCAGAGCTAAGGGTCTGTCCACGGCCCTGATCTGCCTCAGAGCTGCAGCTAAGGGTCTGTCAAGGGTCCTGAAGTGTCTGTCAGCTGAGGGAGGGGGTCTGTCTAGGGTCCTGATCTGTCTGAGAGCTGCAGCTGGGGGTCTGTCCAGGGTCCTGATCTGTCTCAGAGCTAAGGGTCTGTCCACGGCCCTGATCTGCCTCAGAGCTGCAGCTAAGGGCCTGTCCAGGGTCCTGAAGTGTCTGTCAGCTGAGGGAGGGGGTCTGTCTAGGGTCCTGATCTGTCTGAGAGCTGCAGCTAAGGGTCTGTCCAGGGTCCTGAAGTGTCTGTCAGCTGAGGGAGGGGGTCTGTCTAGGGTCCTGATCTGTCTGAGAGCTGCAGCTGGGGGTCTGTCCAGGGTCCTGCTCTGTCTCAGAGCTGCAACTGGGGGTCTGTCGAGGGTCCTGACATTTTTCAGAGCTTCAGGTAGGAGGAGGTCTGCCCAGGGTGTTGACCTGTCTCAGAGCTGCTGCGAGGGGTCTGCCCAGGGCTCTACAGTTTCTCATAGCTGCCAGCCAGGCGTCTGTCGCCGGGCTATAGTATTCACTGGCCGCTGGCTGAGGGTGGTTCCTGGGGGGTGCTGGGGGGTCTCGGAGGTGCCACCTAAGGGTCTGTGAAGGGTGTGAAGTGCCCCCGCTGCCTCCTGGGGTTCTCTTCAGGATGCTGAAACATCCCTCTGCTGGGGCTGTACCTCGGTCCCGCTTCGGGGTGCCTCTTTGATGCTGTCTGGGGTTTCTGGCCTCGGACTTTGCACCACTGTCTCCGGACCACTTTTATTTTCCGATGAGAGGCCCTGAGCTCCTTCCCTGGTCTTCTCGGGGCTGCTGGTTTTCTCGACTGTTAGTAACGGGAACTCACATCTTCTAACTTTCGAACCCGCGGGGGACACATTTTTTCTCGTCGACTTGTTTGGCACTAAATGCTTTTCACTTACCTAGTCGAGGCAGATCGTGATGCGTTTATCATTGTCACTGTATGCTAACGGTGCACTCGTGTTTCTGTGCCGCACACGCGATTTACAAAGCGCCCCGCAAAACCTGTTGTAGGGCCGCTAGGCTTCCTCTACGTAGCGCTCTTATACTGCCCTTATGCAGCACCACTGGTTGCCTCCAGGTAGCGCCGTTAGGCTGCCTCTGTGTAGCACCTCGGGCTGTCTTTCTAAAGCGCCGCTAAGCGGATTCTATGTTGCTCTGCAGGGCTGCCTCTATGTAGCGTCACTAGGCTGCATTTATGTAGTGCCTCTGTCTGCCTGTATGTAGCGCCAGTAGGCTGCCTCTATGTAGCCCCACTGGGCTGCCTCTATGTAGCCCCACTGGGCTGAGTTTATTTAGCCCCACTAGGCTGCCTCTGTGTAGCGCCTCTAATCTCTCTCTTTGTAGCGCCAATAGACTATCTTCATGCAGTGCAGCTAGGCTGCCTTTAGGTAGTGCCTTTTTGGATGCGAGGGTGTACTTAGGGTGAATTGTGCAAAGTAGGGTCAAATGCCATGAGTAAGCTGGGAGAACCCGTGCACCCAAGTGCACATTGAGTGAGCACAAGGGTCTGCTCATGTTCACCACTCAGGTTCTGGTGCATTAAACCCTATTTCTTAGCACCAAATGCATCCCTTGCAGCCATTTTGGACACAAGCGGGCGCTTTCACACCAAGACCATAGAGCTAAATGCAGAATTCTTCTTCTCACATATTCTGCAGATTGCTGCTCCCTTGGGATGGTGGGAACTTACTTAAGCACTTACTGTTTGCTCAAATGTTCAAGTACACGCCCCCCCCCCTTCACAAGCTGAGTTCTGCTGTGCTGCACATCACAAACAGGCACATTTTTAGAGAACTACAGGACATTTGCGTTTCCTGGTTTCCTGGGCCGCGCGGCTGTAAAGTTCAGCTTTCTTCTTTGGGACTTGTGGGAACTCTTTCATTTATTTATGTCTCTTGTATGTCCTCGGTTTTCTTACACTCACAGCCATGCTGAAATTGTTTTCTTGGCCAGATGTGTGAGAGACATTTCAGTTGTTTGTGAAGTGAGAAAGTAATGTGTTGACCCTTGTGTCATGTCAAGTAAGAGTACCTCTACTTATGACCTCTGAGTTTTTTGCCTTTGCTGACATCCTATTTGTATTTAACCTCAAGCACAAGGAATCCTATAATACGATGTGATGATGCCAGCATCAAGCAACTGAATGCAGATTAATCCAACTACACTTAACAAACAAATTGGCATGATCCATCCATTATCGGAACACTTACCAACAATTTAGTTTGTATTGCGTTTGATAGGAATGGTAAATACGCTATAGGAGCTGATAGGAGCTGAAAAATGCAACTGATGTGCTTGATAGGAACTGACTACTGATGTACTTGATATGAACTGAAAAAAATGTGCTTGATAGGAACTGAAAAATGCCACTGATGTGCTTTATAGGAATTGAAAAATGCAACTGATGTGCTCGATAGGAATTGAAAAATGCCATTGATGTGCTTGATAGGAATTGAAAAATGCAACTGATGTGCTTGATAGGAACTGAAAAATGCCACTGATGTGCTTTATAGAAATTGAAAAATGCAACTGATGTGCTTGATAGGAACTGAAAAATGCAACTGATGTGCTTGATAGGAATTGAAAAATGCAACTGATGTGCTTGATAGGAACTGAAAAATGCAACTGATGTGCTTGATAGGAATTGAAAAATGCAACTGATGTGCTTGATAGGAATTGAAAAATGCCCTTGATGTGCTTTATAGGAACTGAAAAATGCCACTAATGTGCTTGATATGGAAGGTGAATATACAGCTCACGAGTTTGAAAGGAATGGTGAATTTGCAACTGATGTGTTTGACAGGAATGGTGAATACTCAACTGATGTGTTTGATAGGAATGGTGAATACTCAACTGATGTGTTTGATAGGAATGGTGGATACGCAAGTGGTGGGATTGATTGGAATGTGACTATGGAGCTTGTGCATTTGGCTGGAATGGTGAATTTGCAACTGATGTGTTTGATAGGATTGGTGAGTACTCAACTGATGTGTTTGACAGGAATGGTGAGTACTCAACTGATGTGTTTGACAGGAATGGTGAATGCACAACTGATGTGTTTGACAGGAATGGTGGGTACGCAAGTGGTGGGATTGATGGGAATGGTGAATACGTAGCTTGTGTGTTTGAAAGGAATGGGAAATACTCAACCGATGCGTTTGATAGGAATTGTGAGTACTCAACTGATGTGTTTGACAGGAATGGTGAATACTCATCTGATGTGTTTGATAGGAATGGTGAATACACAGCTCGTGCATTTGATAGGAATGGTGAATGCACAAGTGATGTGTTTGATAGGAATGGTGAATACTCAAATGATGTGTTTGACAGGAATGGTGAACACTCATATGATGTGTTTGATCGGAATGGTGAATACACAGCTCGTGCATTTGATAGGAATGGTGGATGCACAAGTGATGTGTTTGATAGGAATGGTGAATACTCAAATGATGTGTTTGATAGGAATGGTGAATACACAGCTCGTGCATTTGATAGGAATGGTGAATGCACAAGTGATGTGTTTGATAGGAATGGTGAATACTCATCTGATGCGTTTGAGAGGAATGGTGAATACACAGCTCGTGCATTTGATAGGAATGGTGAATGCACAAGTGATGTGTTTGACAGGAATGGTGGGTACGCAAGTGGTGGGATTGATGGGAATGGTGAATACGTAGCTTGTGTGTTTGAAAGGAATGGGAAATACTCAACCGATGCGTTTGATAGGAATTGTGAGTACTCAACTGATGTGTTTGACAGGAATGGTGAACACTCATATGATGTGTTTGATCGGAATGGTGAATACACAGCTCGTGCATTTGATAGGAATGGTGAATGCACAAGTGATGTGTTTGATAGGAATGGTGAATACTCAAATGATGTGTTTGATAGGAATGGTGAATACACAGCTCGTGCATTTGATAGGAATGGTGAATGCACAAGTGATGTGTTTGATAGGAATGGTGAATACTCATCTGATGCGTTTGAGAGAAATAGTGAATATGCAACTGGTGCTTGAACCATGTTGCCATGTTTTCTGTGTTCAGAAGTTTCTTGGTCATCTCAGGCGCCCTTGGACACTGAAACCTGAGAATGCAGAAGGACTCAAAGTAACATGTCACACATCAACATACAGCCACATAGCCAGGCCAATGCCTTCTAGTGCTGAAGCACAGACCTCTCAGTGTGGTACAAAAGTCCAGAGTTACACCTTGTAGTCTGATTTTCTGAAAAAGCTCATTTGCACGTTTAAATTGTCCAACCCAAGACCGATTGGGATAACATGTGTTATCTACATTTTTAGTGTTTCCACCATATGTACGGCCATTCAGTGCTCTTGCACACCCTTCATGGTTCCTGGACATTCTTCACCAAGACTGAATATGGTCGACTGGTGTTGTCTTCAGCTGTGTTTCACATAAGAGTTTAGTTGTTTTACAGAATGGCCCGTGAGGTTAGAAAAGACAAGTGGATTGTTTAGTGATGAATTATATTTTGTACACATCAGCTATGCATCTGTATGGACTGGAGCATCGTGTGTATGGATGTATATGCTGTAGACGACTGCAGGTCGTTTCGTGATCCTGGACCGTACGCTTCTCCTTTCCTTACTCCTAGCCATTATTATGTTTGAGATATCTTCTTAGATTGTGTCACTTGAATGTTCTTTATGTTGTATGCTTGGCAGAGTCCCCAGAGGGGCCTTGAGCGTGTTATCATGTGGCTTTAAAATGTGATGCACTTTGTAAATGATCTTGAAGATCACGGCTAGGGTGAAGAAGAGTCCAGTGAAAGGGATCTCAGATGCTGAAGGATCTGTCACCTAATCCTTCTGGTGAGCCATAGAGCAGCTTCATGATGTATGCATTTATGTACAATGTCCAAACTGGTGAGAAAACTTCATTTAAAGTGCAGAGGACCTGTGTCTGGGAGTGGATGCCCCCTCCTGTGGGCACCTCCCATCATGCCTCGCTGTCCACTCAGATTGCAATGAAAATGTATATGTATATATGTGTGTGTGTGTGTGTATATATATTTGATGTAGTAACCTAGTTCTTCTCACCGTATGGCAGGTCACACATTGATGACCCACACGCACGCTCCGCCCTGCTGACAGCAGGTACTGACACTGTTGCCATTGTTACCAGTCTGCGTGGAACTGCGAGCTCAGGATAACTCTTGCTTCTGTGCTCACCACTGAAGGGACACCCGTGGGGCACCCAGCAGGAGAGGCGCCCCCTGGAGCCCATACCTCGAGCCTGCATCCACGGTCTGCACATCTACCTGCACACCCCTGGGTATTCTCAGTCATGACAGCCATCTCTGCCTTTTCTTTGCTCATAAACACCAGACCTTGTTGCTTAGGTAATCTCCCATCTGGTCATAATTGCAAAGCAGCTTTTTTAGTCCCATTAACCACGGTGTCCTAAAAAGTATCCTGTTACGAATCCGCTAAATATAGGATGTGTTGAGAGGTGGAAGAAAACTCCAGAGATGGCGGCAGCTTTTCGGGGCTGCCAGGAGCCTGATTGCAGATGCAGGCGAGAGCCCAGGAGGGCTTCCTTGGGTATCTACCACAAAACCCAAAATTGGATCTGACAAGTGCAATCCATTAAACGGTGCTGCGGCAAAGCCCACCTTGTGATGGACTCATGGGGGACACGCGTTTTATGCTCCTCAGTAGAGCATCACGGAAGACCTCTTCAGCAAGATCACCACCGCTCCCTGGTGGATGCTGTGGAAGACCTCAGGGTGGAGTAGGCATCCCAGTGTAAGCCACCCCTATTCCAGGAGTTAGTGAGGAGACTCTTTACACACAGACCCTTACTACGTTGGACACTGAAGATGCCCCGAAGACGTATAGGCAGGATACACTAGGCACATGCCTTTCGTTCAGTATTTTTTACCTAATGCCTGTACAAGAACTCGCAAATTTGGTTGAGTCAGTCTTGGTGGTATTATCCTACCAGGGTATGGATAGTACCTGACGTTGAAGAAGAACACATAGTGGGTAAAATATTTATTCCAAAATCTTTGGATTTTCTCCAGGACCTGTTTCAGAAGGTTAACCTAGTTGCCTATAGGTGTTTGAAGTTTTGCTAGAGAGGATGCAAGTAGTTTTCCTACCCTTGTGCTCTTGCCTTGTGTGAAAATAACTCCTTGTAACTCACAGATTCCTGGAGGTGGTCTTGCAGGGGTGGGAGGGTCAAGGGTATTGGGGATGCCCTATTTCCACCCACCACGTGTGCCTGGACCACATACTCCATTGACACACGAGTCTACAGTTTATAAGTCTCCGAGCCCATTCCGGTTACTCATCCTGAGAAGTCAGGACACGGTGAGACCTTACAGTATAACTTTGTGGAACACTCCCGGTGTTGGAGACCACTGAAGCTTTACCACTGCACCAAGAGTCTTGCAATTGTTCTCCCACTTCTTTTACTGGCCACATCACTGCTCATCAGCGCTTTAGATGCTGAGGGGGTCCCTGTGTGACGCAGCTGCACTGAGGCCGTGTAAGCCCCCAGTGTCCATGGCCACAATCTCAGTGACTGGTGTGGGTCCATGCAGGTGGAGGTGATCACGTGCTGTAAAGGTCCCCCCTTAGGCAAGGATCGGATGCTGGCAGACCAGGTTGAGCACCTGACAACCTGAGAGCCATCAGTGTTGCAAGCTCTGTTTCCTATGCGGCTGAGCCGAGCTCCGGGCCGACTGCGTGAAGTCCCTGTGCAGAGGTGGCATCGTGGCACAGTGACGCGTACTGTGGCTGGTTGATGTGGCTTCCTGGAGGACAGGTTGGTCTCCTGGCGGGAGGCAGCCCAACTATCTGCAGCGGGACAGCTGGCTTCAGATTGGCTGCCAAGCTTGCTTCACTCTCTGGAGGTTCCGCCTTCTGGAACATGGCCACCATGTCTAGCAGCTCAAGTGCCAGATCAGCTCGCGTGGAATGAAGTGCGCCCTCTAGGGGGGACACATGCGTAACCAGGGACCTCCAGACAACAGCAGTAAAGTGTTAATGTTTAGTATTTACAAAGGATCTAAAACAGTTGTTAGCTACAGTGAATCAGGACACTTAGTTCACACAAAGCAAGGCCACTGGAATTATGTGATTCTGCCACTGCAGAGTCCTTTAGATTATCATGGATTTTCCACATTTGCCACATAATCCATTATTTGCTGTATGAACCCCAGATTTTTTTTAAACATTGTTTCTAGCTTAAATGGATCAAAAGTTGCTAAAAATCTGGCAACATCTGTTCCCGCGCAATGGGTGGCTCTTCGAAAGGTTGATTCCCACATTTCAGTTGCTTGGTTGTTAAAACAGTACTAAGGATGTTTGCACACAGTGTTACCACGTAAAAAAAAATTGCAAAAATAATGAAGAAATACCACCACAATATGTGCAGCACTACGCCGCATAATTTGGATTTTCATCATTCAACCCTGACTCATAGTTCGGTGCGCCACGGCCACGTTCTTCCAGTGGCTCTACAAATAAGTTACTGTTTTCATACAGAAGCCGTAAGCAACATGAAAGTTTGAACAGTTTTGGGAACTAAACTAATGATGAATTTTGGAGTCACAAGAGCCTGGGTAAGCATTTGAGCCTTCATTTATCTTGGAGTTCAGTGTTTTGACAGAATCACGGCTCGTGCGATTGTTGGGGTAACCAGCATCCCCACATTGTTACAAGGTAAGGACACTCTTCCCCCTTCCCACTTCCGGTCTCCTCGAGTCCCACAATGGAAGACCTGACCCGCTAATTCTGTTTACTTCCGGAAACACCTGACACACACACCTGCAGGTAATCACCAACCAGGCGCTCTGGGTGAGGAGCCGAGGGCCTGGTTCACCGTGGACGCTCCGGATGTGTTTGATTTCTTTAATTTCTGGACCAGGCATTTATTTCCATCCAGCGCTTGAGTCCTCAAAGTTCAGATTCCTACAAAACGATCCCTGCAGGTGCCTTCACTCTAGAACCCCTATAATACGATCATGTGGCTTTCAATGTTTGTAAAAGTCTTCATCTTGTCACAAGAACATTACCTCTCCATACTTGGCTGAGTGACAAGTGTGTTGCTGAGCCTCGACACTGCAAAGGCGGACTGGGACCCTAAAGCAGCCCTGCAAATGTTGTCAGACCAGCCCCCCCATAGGAGGCATAGCAGGGATGCCTGACCACTACAATGGGAATTGCAGAGTTCCTCCCACCAATAAAAGTTTGGGGGAAAATGGCAAAAAAGTGCATTCTACAGCACACTTTTCAATATATAGTGAATTGTATTCGTTTTGAAAGCATAGCAAATGATGACCCCCCAGGTCTTTAATCTTTGTTGGGGCTCTTCAATGATTTCCTCCCCATCACCCTCTAACAGTGCACCTCATCTCTCTCTCCATAGCGCCTCTCTCACATGTACGTCATTTGTTTTATAGCGCCTCTCTTACCAGTGTAGGGCTTTGGAGCACTTTACATCATATTCACGTAGAAAGACAATGAATCATACGTGTGTAAACCAGTTTATAAGAAATGTTACATAAGACTACCAGGTGTAGGATTCACACATCATCCATACTGGTGGCACTTTTTAAGAGTGCGCGGTCTGGAGAAGCATAAATTCAAGATTCAGAACGTCGCACAATGCTTACTGTTGACTTTACTAGTAACAATCTCTTTCTATCCCAGCAAACTGCTTTTAGCTAAATCAGGATAATCAAAGACTGGGGAAAAACATACATTTCTAGTCTGTACCATGCAGTTTGCATGCAGCTCTCTGATGGCATCTCATAGCTCATGGGCTAAATTATGATTCTAACTGAGGTACTGCACAGTAACAAAAAGGAGCTGTGTGACAAAAACAGTTTCCTACTGGGCTATGCACATAAAATACTGTCCTGTAATCTGCACAGTGTATGTTCTTTGGGATAGGCATATTAACCTTCTGCGCTACCTTAGATAAGTCAAAGCTTCCACTAGACAAAACTCTGATGTTGCTCCAGCTGGTACATTCATCACCATAGTTATGTTAGCACTTTTATTGTTGCCTGAAACTGTTGGATATACAAGGAACTCTGCAGTGCTTTTAAAATTACTGTAGAACTACAAAACTGGCTCTTGGTGACAAAAGCGCCTCCCACCCTTCCAGCCTCTGGTGGAAATGCCCAGTGCCCGGTACTGCCTGTCCAGGCCTGGACCCTTAAGTGGCCAAGTCAGCACCGGTCTTCACTGGCTTCAGAACATTGTTGCACCCTGGGATAGACTTGTTGCCTTTATCAAATGGTTGTGCTGATCATTTCAACTAATGTGAGAACCTTTGACCAAGTGGAAGTCCAATCTACAGTTGAAGAAAGCACAAACAAATCCATTATTTCTGGAAGGAGACCCACACAAACTTGGGTTCTCTAAAGCCTCACTGCGTAGAATCAAACACTTCCCTGTTTTCTCCATAATTACTATTTTTCACACTTTTTTTCATTTGCAGAAACTGACAAAATTGGGTGTTGAATGCTTAGCTACCATTGTTGAACACGTCACGTGATCATAGACAGGGTACAATTTATTACTCGGGCTTTTCCATTTTTAACTGACTAGTCACTTCTTTCAGATGTTGCCCAAAGAACGTTTTCCTACAAATGATTACACTTTGTTTTGCAAGATTGCTTATAGAAGTGTACGTCTGTGTTTGACAATTTGCTTTACAGTTTTGGTTATGGAAATGTAATGTCATCTTTGAGAGTTTGCTTTGCGGTCTCTGTTATAGAAGTGTATTGTGATGTTTTGGAGATGGCTTTGCAGTATTATTTATAGAAGGATACTGTCATCCTTCCCAGGTTTTTTTCAGAATTGGTTATAAAGGTGTATTGTTGTTTGACCATTTCCATTTCAGTCTTACTTATAAAAGAGAATTGTCAGGTTTCAAGGTCTCAAGATTTGTTTACAGAAAGGTATTGTTATGTTTGAAGATTTGCTGTGGAGACTTGGTAACCGAAGTACACTTCATACTTCACAGTTTTCTTTGCAGTCTTGGTTATGCAAGTGTCATGTCTTGTTCCACAGTTTGCTCTGCAGTCTTGGTCAAACAAATGCACTGTTATATTTGAGGGTTTGCTTTGCAGACTTTGCTATTTAAGTGTATTTTCATGCTTGACAGTTTGCTTTGCAGTCTTGGTAACATAATTGTCCTGCTTTGTTCCACAGTCTACTTTGCACTTGTTGTGATAGAAGTGTCCTGCTTTGTTCCACAGTCTACTTTGCACTTGTTGAGATAGAAGTGTCCTGCTTTGTTTCACAGTCTACTTTGCACTTGTTGTGATAGAAGTGTCCTGCTTTGTTTCACAGTGTACTTTGCACTTTTTGTGATAGAAGTGTCCTGCTTTGTTTCACAGTTTACTTTGCACTTTTTGTGATAGAAGTGTCCTGCTTTGTTTCACAGTTTACTTTGCATTTCTTGTGATAGAATTGTCCTGCTTTGTTTCACAGTTTACTTTGCATTTCTTGTGATAGAAGTGTCCTGCTTTGTTTCACAGTTTACTTTGCACTTGTTGAGATAGAAGTGTCCTGCTTTGTTTCACAGTTTACTTTGCACTTGTTGAGATAGAAGTGTCCTGCTTTGTTTCACAGTTTACTTTGCACTTGTTGAGATAGAAGTGTCCTGCTTTGTTTCACAGTTTACTTTGCACTTGTTGAGATAGAAGTGTCCTGCTTTGTTTCACAGTTTACTTTGCACTTGTTGAGATAGAAGTGTCCTGCTTTGTTTCACAGTTTACTTTGCACTTGTTGAGATAGAAGTGTCCTGCTTTGTTTCACAGTTTACTTTGCACTTGTTGAGATTGAAGTGTCCTGCTTTGTTTCACAGTTTACTTTGCACTTGTTGAGATTGAAGTGTCCTGCTTTGTTCTCACAGTTTACTTTGCACTTCTTGTGATAGAAGTGTCCTGCTTTGTTTCACAGTTTACTTTGCACTTGTTGAGATAGAAGTGTCCTGCTTTGTTTCACAGTTTACTTTGCACTTGTTGAGATTGAAGTGTCCTGCTTTGTTTCACAGTTTACTTTGCACTTGTTGAGATAGAAGTGTCCTGCTTTGTTTCACAGTTTACTTTGCACTTGTTGAGATTGAAGTGTCCTGCTTTGTTTCACAGTTTACTTTGCACTTGTTGAGATAGAAGTGTCCTGCTTTGTTTCACAGTTTACTTTGCACTTGTTGAGATAGAAGTGTCCTGCTTTGTTTCACAGTTTACTTTGCACTTGTTGAGATTGAAGTGTCCTGCTTTGTTTCACAGTTTACTTTGCACTTGTTGAGATAGAAGTGTCCTGCTTTGTTTCACAGTTTACTTTGCACTTGTTGAGATTGAAGTGTCCTGCTTTGTTTCACAGTTTACTTTGCACTTTTTGTGATAGAAGTGTCCTGCTTTGTTTCACAATTTACTTTGCATTTCTTGTGATAGAAGTGTCCTGCTTTGTTTCACAGTTTACTTTGCACTTGTTGAGATTGAAGTGTCCTGCTTTGTTTCACAGTTTACTTTGCACTTGTTGAGATAGAAGTGTCCTGCTTTGTTTCACAGTTTACTTTGCACTTGTTGAGATAGAAGTGTCCTGCTTTGTTTCACAGTTTACTTTGCACTTGTTGAGATAGAAGTGTCCTGCTTTGTTTCACAGTTTACTTTGCACTTGTTGAGATAGAAGTGTCCTGCTTTGTTTCACAGTTTACTTTGCACTTGTTGAGATTGAAGTGTCCTGCTTTGTTTCACAGTTTACTTTGCACTTGTTGAGATTGAAGTGTCCTGCTTTGTTCTCACAGTTTACTTTGCACTTCTTGTGATAGAAGTGTCCTGCTTTGTTTCACAGTTTACTTTGCACTTGTTGAGATAGAAGTGTCCTGCTTTGTTTCACAGTTTACTTTGCACTTGTTGAGATTGAAGTGTCCTGCTTTGTTTCACAGTTTACTTTGCACTTGTTGAGATAGAAGTGTCCTGCTTTGTTTCACAGTTTACTTTGCACTTGTTGAGATTGAAGTGTCCTGCTTTGTTTCACAGTTTACTTTGCACTTGTTGAGATAGAAGTGTCCTGCTTTGTTTCACAGTTTACTTTGCACTTGTTGAGATAGAAGTGTCCTGCTTTGTTTCACAGTTTACTTTGCACTTGTTGAGATTGAAGTGTCCTGCTTTGTTTCACAGTTTACTTTGCACTTGTTGAGATAGAAGTGTCCTGCTTTGTTTCACAGTTTACTTTGCACTTGTTGAGATTGAAGTGTCCTGCTTTGTTTCACAGTTTACTTTGCACTTTTTGTGATTGAAGTGTCCTGCTTTGTTTCACAATTTACTTTGCATTTCTTGTGATAGAATTGTCCTGCTTTGTTTCACAGTTTACTTTGCATTTCTTGTGATAGAAGTGTCCTGCTTTGTTTCACAGTTTACTTTGCACTTGTTGAGATTGAAGTGTCCTGCTTTGTTTCACAGTTTACTTTGCACTTGTTGAGATAGAAGTGTCCTGCTTTGTTTCACAGTTTACTTTGCACTTGTTGAGATTGAAGTGTCCTGCTTTGTTTCACAGTTTACTTTGCACTTTTTGTGATAGAAGTGTCCTGCTTTGTTTCACAATTTACTTTGCATTTCTTGTGATAGAATTGTCCTGCTTTGTTTCACAGTTTACTTTGCATTTCTTGTGATAGAAGTGTCCTGCTTTGTTTCACAGTTTACTTTGCACTTGTTGAGATAGAAGTGTCCTGCTTTGTTTCACAGTTTACTTTGCACTTGTTGAGATAGAAGTGTCCTGCTTTGTTTCACAGTTTACTTTGCACTTGTTGAGATAGAAGTGTCCTGCTTTGTTTCACAGTGTACTTTGCACTTGTTGAGATAGAAGTGTCCTGCTTTGTTTCACAGTGTACTTTGCACTTGTTGAGATAGAAGTGTCCTGCTTTGTTTCACAGTTTTCTTCGCACTTGTTGAGATAGAAGTGTTCTGTTTGTCTCACAGTTTGCTTTGCAGTTTTGGTCACACAAGTGCACAGTTGTTTTTGAGGGTTTGCTTGCAGACGTTGCTACAGAGGTGTATTTTCATGCCTGACAGTTTGCTTTGCAGCCTCAGTTGCAGACGCGTCTCTTGCCATGCCCGCCAGGTTCCTGCGATGGGCCTGCAGAGCTGGGGAGGGGTCAGACACACAGAGGGCTCAGGCAATGGCCAGAGCTGCCTGCGACTCACCTGATAATGAGGGGAGGGGTAGAATGCCTCCTTGGCTCAGCGCCCACACAGTTCACCTGGCACCTCAACTCGGAACGCAGAGGGCATTAATGTCGCTATCGCCACTGTGCTTGGCTGCGTACTAGCGTTGTGCGCGCGCCGTGGACACCTTTCTGATGTTTGTCAAGGTATCATGGGATCACGGGTTCCAGTATCACTTTCACCATCAAATGACACACGCAAGCGCCCAACAGATGCCATGAGAGAGAACTCTACTCAGGCGTCACACATGTTGGCTATCACGGTCCTGCGAATGTCACTTACCAGCATCAAGTGACCCAAACAGCCTTCTAAAAGTTCACGTTACACACATCAGGAATGGACAGAAGGTGTGTAGTTGCCTCTCGTGGTGCTGCTAATCCACGAATGTGTCTAAAAGTTCATGTTACACACATCAGGAATGGATAGACGGCGTGTAGCTGCCTCTCCTGGTGCATGCACATCACACACGTGTCTAAAAGTGCATGTTACACACATCGGGAATGGACAGAAGGCGTGTTGCCTCTCGTGGTGCAGCTAATCCACTCATGTGTCTAAAAGTACACGTTACACACATCAGGAATGGACAGACGGTGTGTAGTTGCCTCTCATGGAGCATCTACATGACACACATGTCTAAAAGTGCACGTTAGACAGAATATCTCTCATATTCACGGTTGACTGTCCTGGCACTCAAAAGTAAGGGTGGCTGAAACTACTTCACAAAACATGAAATAGGCAAGATCAGCCCAATCTTTTAAGTCATTTGCAAGGACACATTGGGCTACAAAACCCCCCAAGGTTCACGCTGCATATGAATGTGTGACACAGGTGGGGTTCTTGGTTTGGGACCATTTTGTGCTCCTATTTGACAAAACGATTTCCTAGAAATAACTTTAAAAACTGCCCAAACAACTTTGAGTTTTGTGTGCCAAAAACACATTCAACACATAAACCCAACATCATATGAATCTAAGCCCAGTTATACTCTGGGGTTCCTAAATTTGCTCCACGTTCAGTCTGAGAAATGCATCAATGTTGCGAGTCAATCGGTTCCTATGGTCCGCTCTGGCAAACCAAATGCCACGGAGAGACGAGAATTACACTTACTGCACCAACCTGGGCAGTTCTAATGGTCTGCGGGGTTTGCACTGGACTTTATTTCACTGGTGACTTTTATGTGCACGCATGACCTTAATGAAAGCGCCTGAATGGTTCATTTCTTGGCTTAAGCACCTTTTTCTTTTCCAAGGTAGGCGGAGATGTATTTGCTGCATTTCCTCAGACTTTGCTTCATCAGACCATGAAGTAACTGGAAACAGCTCGCTCAGCACTACTTTCAACACCCGCTGCCAGCAAGACATACCACACCAAACACCCAACAGAACACGCGACAGGTCAGACTGTACAACGTTTGTACATCCAACAAACGACAGTTCTCCCACAAGGACTGCTTCATGGCACTCCAAACAGTGCAGGCCTACGTGCTTTGACACAGAAACACAGCATATCTCATAACTAAGCGCAGTCGCGATGTGCGCTAACATAGCTACAGCCTTTTCTGTGTAATACTGAGTTTGTTGCATTTAAGCCATGTTTCTGTATATGCTCCATAATTTGCATATTTCAACACAAATGATCAAACGTTACTCAAGCAGTCCAAACACTTGATGAGAAGTGCCTTGACGGACACTTTTCAATAGACATAGGGATGCAGCACTGCACTAAGAAATCTAACAGTTGACTGATGTGCAAAGGGCTAAAAATTGGAAAATTAAATGAAAGGCAACCACATTGTATATGAAACTGGGTACCAATGCATCTTTGTAGCAAGAACCTAGGGCCAGATGCACGTAGCTATTTGCTGCTTGCAAACTGGCCTATTTGCAGAATTGGGCCGTTTGTGACCAGAAAATAGCATTTTGGTATGTACCAATTCTATTTTGTCATTCGGTGATCTATTTTCTGAATCGCAAAATAGGTCTGCGAGTCTCTATTTGGAAGAGGCGTGCGTCCCTTCCTAATAGCGAGTCTCAGTGCCATGGATGATTGTTTTGCAACTGTGAATGCAGTGGTAAAACAATTGCAGCTTTCATCAATTCCAAATTTGTGGTAACCCATTCACAAACGAGTAAGGGTCCCCAAGGGACCCTTTCCCCTTTGTGATTGGGGGAACCAACATTTTTTCAGAGCAAGCAGTGGTCCGACGGACCATTGCCAACTCTGAAAAAAATAAAGAGGAAACTTTTCATTTTTTTGTTTGTTTTGCATCCTTTTTTAAGCTAAGCAGGCTACATTTAAAAAATGGTTTATTTGAAAAGCAGTCACAGACACTGTGATCTGTGACCCCAGCAGGCCACAATCCCTGTGAGTACCGGCCATTTCCAATGGGGTGCAAATTGCAACCTGTCTCATGAATATCAATGAAGCAAGTCCCTTGAAACCCATTTGTCAATCACAAACAGTGTCTGAGACATTGTTGAACATCAGCTTTTGTGACTCGTAAATTGAAAGTCACTAAAAATTGCAATCTGTGAGTTGCAAGTGGCCCAGTGATTTCTTTGTCTATGAGATTTTGGTGATTCCTGAGTCCAGAGCGGGACCTACATTTGAGGTCGAAGAAAGTGCATCCCTGCCCCTGCCTCTGATGCCTGGGCCCTAACCCAGCAAGCATTCCTCCCCTCCTGTATCCCTGAGCGTCAGGTAAAGATGCTACTGCTCGTTACCCTGGTAACAAGATGCTTGGTTTCCTCCGTGATCCCCCTCTCATGGGAGAGATGAATTATTCACGCTTCTCGAATGAAAGAAAGGCCCCTCAGATGAGACTTCCCACTCAGGCGCTGGAGTCACGCTTGCTGACGTGGTGGTGGTGGGGTGGGGGGGGTTACCTGTTGTCGCAGGTGCGCTGAGGCGTCTCCACAGTTCTCTCATTCACTGGGGTCTGCCCTCCACACACATGCGGTCTCTGTGAAACGATAGGCTTTACTCAACTCAAAAGCACTTGTTGGGTGACCTCAGAGCACGACATTCATAGCGGAAGTATGACGTCTGCAGTGTGGGCCTGATGGGGCCTTTGTTCCAACACCACGTGTGCCCATTCCCTCCCTTGTACCCCACAACACAGCTGCTGAACGTACCAGGAGGCCACATAAATAAAAAAACACACTGCACCTCGCCACACTTCTCACTGCAAAGCAGCATGTATATACACATAAAACCACACGTAAAACCTACATACAAAGTCTGATGCAAATGTTTTAAGAAAATATATATATAACCTTTGTGGGTGGCTCAACCGTTTTTCTGTGGCCCAATATGTGCCAAGACCCCTAACATTGTTTTCCACAGATGCCACTGGGCATCAGAAGCCATCACACTCAGGTGTCCTCATAGGATCCAGTATGAAACCACCCCTGGCGGTGACTTCACCACCAGTGACCCTGATGAATACACACTTGTCAACAATGCCCTGGCACTGTTCCTTGAAGCCCGTGTTTATCCAAACTGTTGTAAAATTCATGTGTTTCTGCACAGGATCTTTGAATAACTAGTACCAACAAAATGAATAATCATCGCGGTCACTTGAGCTCTGCACCCTGTGAAACAGGCCTCATAAACAGGGCCCCCAGAGTTAGGCATGTCTGCGGCCGCGCAGTTCCTGCTTAGTTATAGATTTATCGCATTTCCCACATAACCCATCACCTTCCTCTAATCTGGAGATTTTAACAACAAAAAAATTGTTTCTATCTCAAAGGGATGGAAAGTTACTGGAACGCAGCATCACGTGCTCCTGCGCAGTGGAAGGCCCTTCACAAAGGTTGGCTGTTCACCTTTCAGTTGCTGTATTTGGTTCTTAAAGTGACACCAGTGAGGTGAACTCTTTGCCCAGAGAGTGTTGTCATCTGTGACAAAAAAATGAGGCAATGCTACCACAAAATGTGTTGTATTCATTTGCCTTCTCTTGCCGCATAATTTGTCCCTCCCTGCATCCTCATTTGGTCCTCCACTGCCACATAATTTCAGTGGCCCCGATCATACATACCAGAAGGCTTGTTAAACTCGGCTAACCGTCTGACAGAGCACTGCGCCTGAAACTCTCTGCCTAGACCTGGCAGCCTTTGTGTCCTTGTCAAACACAGATTCCAAGATCACAGGATGTGCACATTGTGAAAGACACCTTTGGCAGAGGGATGCCTGTCTGACCTCTGCACACAGATGGCTAAACTCCAGCTGTGGCACCAGGTTCCGTGTGGGCACAGCCGCTCACAGGTGTGGTGGGACCTGGAGAAGTGAGCCTTAGCCCCTCCCCACACACATCTTCTACCCTCCCATCTGCCCCACCGAGGACAGCGCCTGCCCTGAAAGCTGCTATTTATGGGGTCTGCCCAGTAACTACATAGAGTCCAGGCGTGCACATGGGATGCAAACAGTGGAACTCATGTGTAGAGACTCCAACCTAAGGCGTTTGTTACACACTAAAGTTATCATTCGTCATTCTCCATCAGAACATGTCAGAATTGCCAACACATCAAACATCATTTCATGGGAGCGTCCAAGGCAAAGGCACTTGTTACATTTCCCTTAAACGTTGTGCCTCTGTACAATGTGCATTCAGTAAATCACATATATACAACCATATAGACAATGTGCAATATGAATACATTGCGAAGAATATGTTTTGGTCATTGCCCTCCTAAATGTGCTTACAAAAAAACAATACAAAAAACAAACATGTATATAATGTTATAAAACAGAACAAGGTCATCCTCGGAGACAGGTGCACTCAGAACAGGCGAGGGAACTCTTGGAAATAAAGGAGCTGTACTTTAAACACAGGGGATGACTACAAGTATCAAAAATAAAGAATGCACAGAAAGAAAAATATTGGAAAGTATTGATCTCCAGCCCAGCAGTGACCTAATTCTGAGGGTAGCTAGACAGATGTAAGCAGGCAAACATGTGGTTGAAGGCGGGTGCAAGTAGGCAGTGGCAGAGGTGGGCTCACCCGCTGCCCTGTGCTGCTGGGGGCGGAAACAAGACCTGAGTGACAATTGTACAGACCATTAGATGAAAAATGCTGAGTCGAACCCTTCCCAAATACGGATTATTAATTCAGATTTTTTTGAATTACCTAAACTGTCTCTGAGCTAAACTTAAAAATGGAACCCAGTATTACACTTCTAAAATTGAAACATTTGGAGAAAGGTTCCTCCCTCTCGTCTTCAGAAGTGACATACAGTGATCTGACTTAATGGAGTGCAAAACTTGCTTTTACATAATTATATGAAATTTCAGCAAAATAATTTAAAATAACGTGTAGTTCGTTACCCGTCATTAGATACAAGTATCCATTTGTGCTTAAAAAGTAGTGAGTTGTCAATGTCCGTTTGCTCTCCATTTTTACAACAAATGCTGAATGTGTGGTACATTTCTCTCTTGAATTGTGCATGATTATGCAAAATGAATTAATGGTATAATTTTGCGAATTTCCCATAAAAAAGCATAATGCAAAATTACAAAAATGTCATAATTTATGTTGGTGCAATTCAAGTTTCTTCCTAGGCCTATTCTATATGTTTATGTAGCCTGATGCACAGTGGACCGGCGGCCCTGATGCTCTTTCAGAGTAGATGGGTCATGCGCGCACCATGGCAGAGAGAGACCGCACTCACTGGCATTTATCAAGGGATTTCAGAAAAGGGTACTGAGAAATACAATGCATATTGTTGGGTCTTTCCCAGCCCCTTAAAACCCATACTGCTCCCAAGGGCCATATTTATACTTTTTGATGCAAAACTGCGCTAACGCAGTTTTGCGTCAAAAAAATTAGTGCCGGCTAACGCCATTCTGAAGCGCCATGCGGGCGCCGTATTTAATCAATGACGTTAGCCGGCGTTAGCCGCCGGCGCTGCCTGTTGTGCGTGAAAAAAAATGACGTACACCAGGCAGTGCCGGCGTAGGGGGATATGGAGCTTGGGCGTCAAAAAATGGGGCAAGTCAGGCTGAGGCAAATTTTTCGCCTCAACCCGATTTGCGCCATTTTGTTCGACTCCCAACCCCCATAGAAATGACTCCTGTCTTAGCAAAGACAGGAGTCATGCCCCCTTGCCCAATGGCCATGCCCAGGGGACTTCTGTCCCCTGGGCATGGCCATTGGGCATAGTGGCATGTAGGGGGGCACAAATCAGGCCTCCCTATGCCACAAAAAGAAAAAAGAAAAATACTTACCGGAACTTACCTTAATGTCCCTGGGATGGGTCCCTCCAGCCTTGGGTGTCCTCCTGGGGTGGGCAAGGGTGACAGGGGGTGTCCCTGGGGGCATGGGAGGGCACCTCTGGGCTCCTTCCGAGCCCACAGGTCCCTTAACGCCTGCCTTTTCCAGGCGCTAAAAAACGGCGCAAAAGCGGCCGTATGTCATTTTTTTTGACCCGCCCACTCCCGGGCGTGAATTTTGCCCGGGAGTGTAAATACGGCGCACATGCCTCGGAGTCAATTTTTTAGACGTGAACGCCTACCTTGCATATCATTAACGCAAAGTAGGTGTCCACGCTAAAAAATGACGCAAACTCCATGGACTTTGGCGCTAGACCCGTCTAACGCCAAAGTATAAATATGGAGTTAGTTTTGCGTCGGAATTGCGTCAAAAAAAATGACGCAATTCCGGCGCAAAGAGAGTATAAATATGCCCCCAAATCTTCTGGGCAGAAAAGAGTGCAGAGTACACCCCCTAAATAAAGAGAGGGTTGGATCTCTAAACTCTGCAGCGCTTTCTGAGCAAGTGCTAAAGCATAAGTGCAGCCCTAGATTACCAAGCCCCATGTGCTGAAGACTTCATCGTGCACACAGGCCTGTGCAGCTCAATGTAAAGCTCTGCAGGGTGGATAAGAGGTGAGCAGGATCTGGCACAAGCTTCAATGCCAGGACATCTGGCAAATGATAAACCGAGCAACATGTCTGATTTTATTTACACTTCAGGACATATTTACTCACTTTTCAGAG
Source organism: Pleurodeles waltl (assembly GCF_031143425.1). NCBI lineage: Eukaryota > Metazoa > Chordata > Amphibia > Caudata > Salamandridae > Pleurodeles > Pleurodeles waltl. The sequence goes on from NC_090450.1 coordinate 5,932,750, forward strand.
GACACAGAGCCGCAGGCAGGTTCTCCTCTGCACTGCATGAAAAACGAGAGAGCAGGAGAGCTCCATATCTATAAGATGCGATGGTGGATTCCTCTCTCCCTGCACATGCGCACTTCAGGCTGCCACACACAGACGAGCCCCCCCTTCACCGCGGTGATGTCATGCGTAGGTTTTGTACTGAAAGGATGCCCTTCTAGCAGGAGATGTTGTGCTTAGACATAGTTTAACACCTTTCCCTCTTTCTTTAGGTGCTAGGCAGTGCAGCTCACATGAAAAGTTGAAAACGTTTGGGGAAATAAAAACATTGCTGAAAATTAACACCAGCCACAAAGAAGCAATACTATTCTGTCGCAAAGCTCAATTTACATATGTTAGTAAATAGGAGTAATGGTCAGAAACCATGGGTGTGCATGGGAATAGTATGTACGTCCTCTATTAACCAAAGAACTCTGGCTGGCATGTTGGCGTGTCAGAGTTAATGAGTATGTAGAGAGCACATGATTTACTCCAGAGGGTGAACAAGCAGCAATGAGACTGAGACACTTTAAAGAAAACTGAAGCCAGGTTGACTGAGCCTGACCTGTTCGGGGCTATAACTCAAATGTGGAGACATTCATCCCTTTGTCTTACTTGGAGTGTGCAGTTTGTGTGCTGGAGGGAATAAAAACAACACTTCTAATGTAGAGTAGAAAGACCAGTTAATGTCTCAAGAATATTTAGAGCGTGAGCAGGGGGAGGCCTTGAAAGGGCAGGGCTTTGTGGCAAGAACTGCCTGAGAGGCTCTTATGCCCCTGCCCTCTCCGCAGGCTTCCCAGGCTTCGGCCAGCAGTGCAGAGTCTAAAATGATGAGTAGGAAACCTACCTTTGCAGGAGTGTCCAGCTCTCCCAGTGCTCATCATGTGATATCTGACCTTCAGTGGGTGATCTTCTGAAGAGAACCCTCATCCTGTGGCACCCGGTGCCAACCATGTGATATCTTCCCTTCACTGGGTGACAAAGTGAAGAGAACCATCATCATATGATATCTGGTGCCAACCATGTAATATCAGCCCTTCACTGGGTGACCATGTGAAGAGAACCATCATCATGTGATATCTGGTGCCCACCATGTAATATCAGCCCTTCACTGGTTGACAGAGTGAAGAGAACCATCATCATGTAGTATCGGGTGCCAACCATGTAATATCAGCCCTTCACTGGGTGACAGAGTGAAGAGAACCATCATCATGTAGTATCGGGTGCCAACCATGTAATATCAGCCCTTCACTGGGTGACGATGTGAAGAGATCCATCATCATGTGATATCTGGTGCCCACCATGTAATATCAGCCCTTCACTGGGTGACAGAGTGAAGAGAACCATCATCATGTAATATCGGGTGCCAACCATGTAATATCAGCCCTTCGCTGGGTGACCATGTGAAGAGAACCACTATCATGTGGCACCCAGTGACAACCATGTGATATCTACCCTTCACTGGGTGACCATGTGATGAGAACTATCATCATGTGATATCTGATGCCAGCCATGTAATATCAGCCCTTCGCTGGGTGACCATGTAAAGAGAACCATCATCATGTGATATCTGGTGCTCACAATGTAATATCAGCCCTTCACTCTATGGCCGTGTAAAGAGAACCGCTATCGTGTGACACCCGATACCAACCATGTGATATCTACCCTTCACTGGGTGACCATGTGACGAGAACCATCATCATGTAATATCGGGTGCCAACCATGTAATATCAGCCCTTCGCTGGGTGACCATGTGAAGAGAACCACTATCATGTGGCACCCGGTGCCAACCATGTAATATCAGCCCTTCGCTGGGTGACCATGTGAAGAGAACCATCATCATGTGATATCTGGTGCCAACCATGTAATATCAGCCCTTCGCTGGGTGACCATGTGAAGTAGACCATCATCATGTGGCACCTGGTGCCAACCATGTAATATCAGCCCTTCACTGGGTGGCCGTGAGAAGAGAGCTGGTTTTGTGTAACACACCATGGCACCATGTGAGTTAGCAGGTGTGAGTACTTAGCGCTGCTCTCACAAACCACCCATAGAGTAGTAGGGTGACTGACGCAAACTGGTTCAAAAGGGTTTTGACGGAAGCACGAGCTGCGTTGACCTTTCCTGTAAATTTGTCGTTAATGGCCTGCTTAACAGCACCTTTCTCCATGAATATTTCAAATGGTCTCTCTCTTTGGAGGGTGGATGAAGAATACTTTCAAGCTGTTAGCCTACTAATAAGTCATAAATAGGGCAGCCTTTTGTAAGTGTAAATCACATTTACATTGAACAGCATGAAAGAAACACAAAATACTTAAAAAATGCCTTATACTACAAATTAAAGTGATTGAACATTTAAGCAAATATCATGAAACAAATTACTACATGCCTGCATAAAAGCCATGCTCATTCCACGTGTCACCTTCACCTAGTCTTCTTAATCATTTGCATTCTGGGACTTGTAGTTTTGCTTACCACTTAGAAGCATGTGCTGAAATTACCAGTTTACCAAGTGGTGGCTAAGTAATTTGTGGTGGTAGTGGGCCTTGAATTTGGGTGCTTTGCTTTTCCAGTTTTATTATATTTGTTGGACTTTAGAACATGCTGTCCACATGAGGAAGAGAGGAATAAGAGGTCGATTTAAGTCTTGGCAGTAAGGATGTTCTGTCTCAACGGTGGTGGAGTATCCTTACCTCTAGGAATGCTGTCCACTCACAGAATATTAATACAGGTAGATATTAGGGTTAAACAAGTTGGAGAATGCACTGTCCCCACTGGGTTTCACCCCTCTGACAGCCCTGCAGCGTAAACACTGGTGGAGGCTGACCTGTCACCCAGCCCACCTAATTTAAATGGGCAGAATGACAGGTCAATTCTTATTGCCCTTCACCACAGAGAAAACCCTGGCATTTGGGGGCAATGAAAACTGCTAGATGCATTGTATTTTTCATTTTCAGAAAGAAAATCCCATTTTAGAGTTGTTCTTTTTGAAAATAAAAGAACGACAACTGCTTGGAAAATGGTATCCTACCACTGATGGAACCGTGTACTAAACATAAAATGTATGATGGTGGCTCCTGCCAGTGCTTTATAGTGGCCGACTGGTTGGTGTTTGTAGGAAGTTGGCTCTGTATATACTATCTCAAAGTGAGAGACAGTGTGCAGAGACCAAGGGTTCCCCTTAGAGGTTGATAGTGGCAAAATTAGATAATTCTCTATTTTGTGGTAGTGTGGTCGAGCAGTAGGCTTATCAGAGGGTAGTGTTAAGCATTTGTTGTACACACACAGGCAATAAATGAGGAACACACACTCAAAGACTTAATTCCAGGCCAATAGGTTTTATATAGAAAAAATATATTTTCTTAATGTATTTTAGAACCACAAGATTCAAGATTTGAAGTAAATACATAAAATGCAAGGTACTCCACACAGGTAAGTATGGAACTTTGAATTAGAGCAGTAACATACACAGTATAGGTAAAAATGGCAATAAGCTATTTTAAAAGTGGACACAGTGCAGAAATCAACAGTTCCTGGGGGAGGTAAGTAAGGTTAAGTTTCTCAGGAAAGCAAAGCACTTACAAGTTCAGTGCATAGGCAGCCCACCGTTGGGGGTTCAAGGCAACCCCAAAGTTACTGCACCAGCAACATAGGGCCGGTCAGGTGCAGAGGTCAAACGAGGGCCCAAAACACATAGGCGCCTATGGAGAACAGATGTGCTCCGGTTCTGGTCTGCTTACAGGTAAGTACCTGCGTCCTGAGGGAGCAGACCACAGGGGGTTGTAGAGGACTGGGGGGGACACAAACAGGCACACAAAACACACCCTCAGCAAACACAGGGGCGGCCGGGTGCAGCATGCTTAGTAGGCGTCGTGTTTTCTGTCGAAATCAATAAAGAGACCCGGGGGTCACTCTAGCGATGCAGGCATGGCACAGGGGGGCTGCTCGGGCCAGCCACCTTCTGGGCAAGGAAGAGGGCCGTCTGCTGGTCACTTATGTACCAGTGGTTCGTTCCTCTCGGTCCCGGGGGCTGCAGGTGCAGTTCTGATTCCGGTCATCGGGTCCCTTGTTACTGGACAGTCAGGGGGAGCCTTCGGATCCTCTTTGCAGGCGTCGTTGTGGGGTTGCAGGGAGGTCGGCCAAGGATACCCACGTCGTCATAGTCACCTGGGAGTCCTCTCTGCAGTGGTTGTCAATGCAGACTGAGAAGTGTTATGAATCCGGCGGGAAGAGAGAGTTCTTTGGAAGTTGCTTTTTTGTTGCAAAGTTGTTGCAGGTTTTGAACAGTGACGCTGTTCCCGGGAGTTTCTTGGTCCTTTAGGAGTGAGGCAGTCCTCTGAATCCTCAGAGGTCGCTGGTCCCTGTCGGATACGTCACCGTGCAGGTTCTTTGAGTCTAAAGACAGGCCTGTAGGCTGGGGCAAAGTCACTTGTCGTCTCCGCCATCTTTGCAGGGCTTTCAGGTCAGCAGTCGTTCTTCTTGTAGGTTGAAGGAATCTGATTTCCTGGGTTCAGGGTCACCCCTACATAATAAATTGAGGGGTGTGTTTAGGTCAGGAGGGCAGTAGCCAATAGCTACTGTCCTGGAGGGTGGCTACACCCTCTTTGTACCTCCTCCCTGAGGGGTGGAGGGCACATCCCTAATGCTATTGGGGGGATCTTCCAAACTCAAGATGGAGGATTTCTAAAGGCAGGGGTCACCACAGCTCAGGACACCTTAGGGGCTGTCCTGACTGGTGGGTGACTCCTCCTTGTTTTTCTCATTATCCTCTCCTGCCTTGCTGCCAAAAGTGGGGGCAGTCGCCAGAGGGGCGGGCATCTCAACTAGCTGGGATGCCCTGGGGTGCTGTAACAAAAGGTATGAGCCTTTGAGGCTCACCACCAGGTGTTACAGTTCCTGCAGGGGGAGGTGAGAAGCACCTCCACCCAGTACAGGCTTTGTTCCTGGCCACAGAGTGACAAAGGCACTCACCCCATGTGGCCAGAAACTCACCTAGTTGTGGCAGGCTGGCAGGAATTGGTCAGCCTAGCACTAGGAGTTGGACTGGTATTCAGGGGGTATCTCAAAGATGCCCTCTGGGTGTATTTTACAATAATTTCCACACTGGCATCAGTGTGCATTTATTGTGCTGAGATACCAAACTTCCCAGCTTTCAGTGTAGCCATTATGGAACTGTGGAGTTCGTAGTTGACAGACTCCCAGACCATATACTCTTTATGGCTACCCCACACTTACAATGTCTAAGGTTTTGCTTAGACACTGTAGGGGCATAGTGCTCATGCCCATATGTCCTCACCTGTGGTTTAGTGCACCCTGCCCTAGGGCTGTAAGGCCTGCTAGAGGGGTGACTTACCTATGCCACAGGCAGTGTGAGGTTGGCATGGCATCCTGAGGGGAGTGCCACGTTGACTTGGTCATTTTCTCCCCACCAGCACACACAAGCTGTGAAGCAGTGTGCATGTGCTGAGTGAGGGGTCCCCAGGGTGGCATAAGCCATGTTGCAGGCCTTAGACACCTTCCATGGCCACCGGGACCTTGGTACCAGGGGTACCATTTACAAGGGGCTTATCTGTGTGCCAGGGCTGTGCCAATTGTGGAAGCAAAGGTACAGTTTAGGGAACGAACACTGGTGCTGGGGCCTAGTTAGAAGGGTCCCAGCACACTTTCAATCAAAACTTAGCATCAGCAAAGGCAAAAAGTCAGGGGGAAGCCTTGCCAAGGAAGGCATTTCCTCACAGTGGTCATTTATAAATCTGGTGGACGGTCCCTCCAATGGGGCGACAGAGTAATTTACTCCGCCAAAATATAAATGTTACAGAATAGATAGGAAAATCAGAAGAGAAGAGAAGCTGGCAAGGTCGTACAAGAACCACCTTCACCATATCTTCTCTTTCTGCTTGAGCTAATGCAACTTTTGGGTTCCTTCGACACGCTTGGTAACCAGGAAGCCACTGGCTCTGACTGATGTACCATGGAGGCTTACGTAGCTTCTCCTCATTTCAGAGGTCAAGTGGATTTTTTTGGTTGATTGGGCCTGAATGCCGACCTTGAGATGAGTTGCTAATTGAAGATCAACTTTCTTTAGGTTCAGAAGGGAATGGAGCAGGGTGACTTCTTGAGCAGGGAAGTTTCAGGATGTCCAATGAGGAGTCACTTGAGAGGTGATTGCTTAGAAATGCACACATGTGTAGACCTTACAGGGGATTGATAAGGGTTAACAGCGCAGGGCATTGGTGAAAGGGTTTACAGCACAGGACATTTATTAAAGGGTTTACAGCACAGAGCATGGATTAAAGTGTTAACAGCGCAGGACATCAGTTGAGGTGTTGATTGCTGGCGGGACCCACTAGCACTCATTTCTGGGGACTGGCTCTATTTTTCTGCACAAGAGACTTCTCCAGAGCAAAAGAGGAAAAAACATAAAGTGGAAAAACGAGGGAGAGAGCGGCAGAAGAACATCAGAAAGGCGGAAAGAAGGAACTTGCCAGAATGTGCTAAAGAGACAGGCAGTGTCTGGTAGTGGTTTAAAGAGGCATGAGGTGGGTTTACAACTTTGCACCCTTAGGTTTTCGACACACAACATTCAATGGCATCACCAGAGCAGTGGTGGCCACCGCAAATTTCAAAGGGGGGGCAAGGGGTATAAAGGGGATGGGGAAACAAATAATAATTTTAAAAAACACTGAACCTTTCCACTGTTCCCGCCTCCTCTTTTGCTCCTGATGGTGTCACAGCATTCACCGGGACACCAGCACAGGTTCCCCAGCAATCCTGGCACTGCTTTCATGCTAAACGTAGCATGAAATAAGCACCAGGTTTGGTCTGAGTGGCCTGGACTGCCACTCAGAGAGTGCACTGGGTCTGTGCAGTTTCTCCAGCCAGGCTGTTCAACACAGCTGGGATGGAAAATTCTAAGTGCGCATGTGTGTTTGGCCAGCACTTCACTCATTCTCCCCTCGTCCCCTCCCGTGGCCCGGCCCTGCCCCTCCCTGCGCTGCTGGCTGAGCCATCTCCTGGCTCTTGGCTGTGGGGGTGGAGAGACGCTCCTCCGGCATTGTGGAGGAGCCGCCCTGCGCCAGAGCCTTGGGCACTGGAACTTATTCTTTTGCAAGTTATTGATCAAGGGACAGGACATGTGTGTTAATTTTGACTGAAATGAAGGAAAGACATAAGCAGGAAGATGAGGTTTTTGGAATCTTGAAGGTTAGTACATTGATTGACTTGAAGTGACTGTTTCCACAATTTTATGTGAACAACAGCAAGTACACTGCTGCCAGGGTGGGGCCTGTTCATGGTGGGTGTACATTGAAATGGTGTGTGAAGAGAGCTGGAGTCAGACTGTAGGGCGGAGCCTCTCTCTGGTCCATGATCTAGTTATCTCTGTTGAGTTGGGTACCACAGGAGTACTGACTCTTAGGCAGGAGTGGGCAGAACTCAAGCAATTTCCCTCTTTGGAATTCTGCAGAGTTACATAAACACTCCGTGAGATTCTGCCAAGTTCTGACACTCAGCGGAACAAATGCGTTGAGCTGCTCACACTGTGATTTGGTGCTGGTAGCACATTCCATGATAAAAAACACTGTGCGCACGCAACACACAGTGTGTGAACAGCAACACACACTGTGCGAACAGCAACACGCAGAGTGCGAACAGCAACACGCAGTGTGCGAACAGCAACACGCAGTGTGTGAACAGCAACATGCAGTGTGCGAACAGCAACACACACTCTGCGAACAGCAACACACACTGTGCGAACAGCAACACACACTGTGCGAACAGCAACACGCAGTGTGCGAACAGCAACACACACTGTGTGAACAGCAACACGCACTGTGCGAACAACAATACACACTGTGCGAACAGCAACACGCACTGTGCGAACAACAATACACACTGTACGAACAGCAACACACAGTGTGTGAACAGCAACACGCAGTGTGTGAACAGCAACACGCAGTGTGTGAACAGCAACACACAGTGTGCGAGAGCGCTCAGCATCTAAGCTGATTTTGTTGGTGCTCAAGCAGCAAATCTACTCGAGAAGTGATCCTGCAACCGCGACAGCTCCCGCTTGTATTAGAAATCGCGTCTGAAAGCTTCCGGCGGAAATCATGCTAGGGGACGCTAAATCTCGCTTGCGCTTAACAGCTTGCATGCTGGAGCCTCGCGATGCTCCCAGTGTCATTGCATTCCTCGAATGGATAAAAAAATCCTGCACGTGGCGATTTGTGGAATTTGGCCAGAAATCCATGTTAAAAGAGTAACACAGAGTCACCGAGATCCTCCAGTTCCACCTGTGGAACTAAAACCTTAGGCGGATTGGAATCAGCGCCATTCTGACTCGTGGACAGTGTGTTTGCATGACTCAGTGCCATGTGTGTGTCATATGGTGCATGTCAATGAGGTTTGTCTGTCCAGCTTGTTGTCACTTAACCCGGATCTAGGCCAAATCTTCTGAATATCCACACAGACTGAGATCCCATACAGTGAGTCTCAGTGAACCTCCTCCGTCCTGACAACAGGCCTCCTGAGAAGCTGGGCTGGAACCTTGCGAGGTGAATGCATTTCTTGCAATAAACACTTCATCCATCGCTCTGAGCTGGGGGCCCAGTTACAGGGCAGCCCTGAGAAGGGCACGTATAGCAGAGGCCACAAAGAGCGGGGTGTATGCTCGGAGTGCCCCCCAGGTGGCCGAGGGACATGGCGCGCTTCCATGGTGCAGAGGCCGGCCTGCTGCTTCAGGACAAGCCCGTGCCTGCGAGAGCAGGCGTGTTGGTACACACAGGCCTTAATATAGAAATCCTCCCCAGGGGAAGGAGGCGCCTGCGCTTAAAAACAACACCGACCCCCCTCCGGCCCTGCGGAGGCGACACCCGGAAGGCGAGAGTGTTAGAATGGAAACATCCCGCCAAGCGCGATAATGCGCCTTGAGACGGCGCCTGCAGCGCTACTCACCTGCAACAATTCTAGCCTTGAAGGGCTCGTGGAGGAGGCGGCCTGCCCTTGGTGGCAGCATCATGTGCCCCCTCACAGCCAGCACTGAGTCACCTCTGCTGGGTTTTCCATAGCTCCACGACTCGGCCGCTGAATGTCAAAGCGCCACTTGCTGCCCTTGAGCTCTGTTTACTCTTTCCGTAACAGGTCGTGGTGACCTCACACTACTCGGTTTAAAAGTTTCCGAAGGGAGCCCCGAGGAGGACACCGTGGCAGGGCTGTGCCCGCAGCCGGCCTCGGGAGCTTCGAGGGGTTTCTCATGAAAATAAAGCGATACAATTAATGAAAAGGGGACAACAAAACAGTGAATACTAATGTTTTCATTTGTATTTTTAACTGTCTTCTTGCTTCAAAAGCACCGTTTCAAGGTGTTGAGTTGTCTATTGCTTGGTTTGTAAAAGAGGCTGGTTTTGAACGCGCCCCTCAGGCCCTGATTCCCACCCGCCTGGTAAACTGATATATCTGAAGAGAGATTTACAAGTGTTGCGCTGTTTCCCACGTACAGGAGTTACCGGGTGCAAAACATATATAAACCGTTATTACGTTTCAGCAAGTCAAAGCTGCTGCAATGAACCAAGAGGAGAAGTCCCCGTATTTACCAGGCGCGAGGACTTTGCGCAGTAAATGCCGCAATCCGTGGGTTATTACCCAAACAGTGAGAACAGAGATACACTTTCATCGGATACAAAACCCACCTCTGGGTCAGATTTATCTGAAGTGAAAAGCATCAAAATTCACGTTATTCCTCGAAATGCCAGAAAAGGTGGGAGTCACTTCTTTCAATAAATCCCAAACACCCCGCGTCAGATTTATCAGAGCAGCAAAATCCATGTTAGTCCTCACAAATTCAGAGCAGCTGACAGCTATTTCCTTCAAGAATTTCCGCGCATCGTGACGTCAGATGATGATATCACACGCGCCCCTTGTAATCAGGCCACAGGGGAGAAGCCACGTGTGGCCCAAGGAAGGTGGGTCCCTAACACAGGGGCGCGAGTACACGTGGCAGTGGGAGAGATGGAGGGACACTGGGAGGCTTTGTGAGGACTGACCACCTCCCTGCCAACAGTCTTCACCGCCACTGTTTAGACTTTAGAGGTCTGGCATCAAGCGCCTCGAAGGGCGCCCACCGTGGTATCCCAGCAGTTGCAGTGATCAGTATGCCGGATACATCTGGAGAGGGCACCTTCAGAGATACACTGGCCATTGTTGTCGTCCTGTAATAGAAAAGCAGTGATTTCAGAAGTTTGAGCCTCAGTCCCCGGTGCTCTGTGGCCGGTCTCCGTGGAGTGTGGCACCTGACATAGTAACAGTACTCCTTTCCTCCACAACCTTCAGTTGTGAAACATGTCTTTGTAGTATTAGCAGTCACAATAAGGGTGGCAGGGTGAGAGCCATGGTCACTCAGGCTTAGGTGTGCATCATTGCAAAGCCACCTTGCAACCAAAGTTGTCCCGAATGAGTACCACATGCGTCACACATGATGGGCTCAGACCTCTTCTCTCCCCCTCCCCCGTACCGCTAAGGATCTACAGCTCATGCACATATATACCAAGCCTAATAGAAACAATTTCACTAGTCATTGGCGAACGGATCTAACGTGTAGTTTTAGGGCGTGGATGGCAAGCCGGTCAACCCTAGAGCAGTGCGACTGGTGCGGCCGCACTGGGCGCTGGCATGGGGGAGGTAGGGCTGATCCCAGGATAGGGGGCGCTATGTTTAGCAATAACCTAGGATTTAAAAGCGCCTGCTGCGGAGTCCCCGCGCCCAGCTTTCAGGCAGCAATAAAAATGTACAGATAACTCTTGTGAATAATGTTCCTGCTGGGGAGAGCGGTCAGAGTTTTGTGCCAGCGCTGACTCGCCGTTAAGTAGCACAGAGGGTCAATGTGCCTGCTGCGTAGAAGGTGTACCATTCAATGCGGCGTGCCGGAAATGACTGTCGCACTGAGGCCCCCAGCCCTGGCGGCGAGTGTGTAACAACCAAACCCTTGGCACAATGTGGCTTCCCAAGACATGAACACACTCGATGCTGGGGATCTTGAAAAGTGTTCCACTCCCGGTGTAGTGTCAGGGGCACAGCCAGCTATTGCCTCAAACTGAAGGGGAGGAGGTCGAGGTCTCCCTGAACTGCTGACTATGGGGGGGTCTGTTCTCGGGGTGCAGCTACGGAGGAGCCTGGTGGAGGTCACGTGCCTTTCCAGTGACCTTCAGCAACAAAAGCTGTTTACAGCTAGAGCTCTTGTCAACACGACCTTCAGCCAGGAATCCCTGAATGAAAGTTCCTTGCCACTGAACAATCTTTCAATGTAGCCTACATACCCTGCCTTGAACATTGTTGAATATTATTAAATAAACAATCACTATGGAATACATTCTAGCCACTGTTTACGAAAAATAACTAAGAGATCAGTTAATAAAAAACATATACATAATAAATAGAATACTCATTGTATGATAGTACATATTAACTAATTAATATATACTATAAATGCAAAATATTGCAAACGAATAAAACATGAAAATAAATAAAATAACATATGAATGATATAGGAATGATTAATAAATATATATAGTATAAAAATAAATAATAAATGGAAAACCAAAATGTCAGACTATGCTACAACAAAACATTAATCAATATTTTCAAGCATGCTGAATTATACATTGCAATGAAACACACTTTAATGACATTGTCAAGTACGCATTTGTATAAAAAAAAAACATACATCTGAATAAATGAATACATATAATGCAAAAAGGTGGATACCTAAATGAAAATAGTATATGAAGATTATGGGCCAGATTACGACTTTGGCAAAGGTGTTTATTCGGTCCTAAATGTGACGGATATCCCGCCGGCTGAATTACGAGTCTATTATATCCTATGGAACTCATGATACGGTGGGTGGGATATCCGTCACAGTTGGGACGGAGTAAACACCTTTGCCAAAGTCGCTATCAGGCCCTGCATCTGGTGGCAATCTTACTTGTGAGGTGTGCAGCTGCTCATCTCCAAATAAGTCATTGCCAATAGTTGCAAGGTCACCATCACACAGGGGGAGGGAAAGGGTAAAGGAGTGGGGGGGGGGGGGGGGTCCTCTCAGTAACAAGCTCTAAAAAATGACTAAGAATAAATATTTAAGTCTAGTTTTGGGACCAAATCAATCAACTTCCTCCATTTGGTCCTGGACTTTGTAAATTACTAGAAGACCATCCTGTACATTTCTACAATTCCTTCTGCATATGTGGGGACCAACCAGGTTCTCCAAAGGTGGAATGGGTTCACCTCGCCCACTGCCAGTAAAGTCACCATTCATCTCTTCTTGTGGTGGGAGATGATGTTGGGCATAGCACATCTGTCATGGAGTAGGACCATCCTGTTGAATAGGATGTTGGTTCTTTATTTAGGTCTTTAAGATATTTCCATATGTCTGCCCATTAAGGGTCAAGGTGCACGTAAGACCTTAGGGCATGCTTTTTTCACAATGAATGTTTGCAAACCTCCAGCTTTTCGATCATGCAAGTAGACTTACCCTGTGAATATGTTGTGATACCTTTTATCAAATGTATAGGATTCTTGAAGTAGTTAAACTGGATTCTAGTCTCTGTCATGTTACTGCATGTAAAGTCACTAAGTTATCCTAGTTGTCTACAGTAGACCCCTGTGAAGGTGCAGTAGACCAAAATGTGCCAGGCGATAACTACTGCAGGTGGAGAATAAGTCACTAACATTGGTTGGTGTAACTTAGATACCAAATCTTGGTGTTTTACCCGTAGGTTTAGATAACTGAGAATCATTGAGCTCTTGAGGGGCTGGAGTGCCTGGTAATCCGCATCTCAAGCAAGAAGACAAATGCATCACCATGGCTGTCCAATGGGAGATTCTCATTCTGTGCTGACCTCAGGGAGGTTTCTGAGCTGGTCTCCCTGAAGGAGATGCTCTACTGTGACCGTCCCATTGCACCTCACTTGGTCCACTCATACAAGAGTCCACCTACCCAAATGACCACAGTGTCCAAAGGGTGAGTGGTGATAAATGCAAGGAGAGGACCGAACCTTAACAGATGATGGACTTTCTGGCTACCCAGAGGAATGGCTTTATTCATGGGGTTTGAATCAGCCAGAGGCGATAATCTGTGTAGAGCACTACGTCCTTCACAGAGTTCGAGTCTCAACCTCTATGGCTTCCCACAAGCGGGTTTCCAGTTTGGACAATCATAGATAACCTACCTGTGATAAATGATGTATGTGAACGTAAGATTCAATATTTCAAATGTGTGGTAGACAAAGTTCTCCAACGGAGGCTGAGTATATAGTCTTGCAGTAGAGTGGTTATTCCCTCGCACAATGTCTTTGATGCATTTGTCTATTTGTTGTAGAGGGGGTCTTGGGGTTCTTTTAGGGGTAGCATTCTCAGGACATAATGGCAATGGAGGCCAGTGACTGTCATCACCACCTGTACTCTCCTCACAGGATAGCTGTGAACAGGACTGCAAGAAAGAAGTTTATTATTTGTGAAGAAGGTGAGTCCTTCACAAGTAATAGGTCTGCAGCCTTCCCTTTCCTGGAAACCAAGTGCTGTAGCACATCACTCTTAGCAGAGCAGTCCGGCTCAGAAGAGGTGTTGTGGGCTACTAGCCCACTTTGTCCAGTACAGAACAACACTCAACAAACCATCTAACAGTTGGTACTTTATTACACAAAGGAAAAGTACATTGGGACACACACACATTAATATTACACATTCATTTACAAATATTTATGTGTAGGCAGAGGGAAATCCTCATGGACACACCCTCACAACACATTACACCTGTTCATTGTTAACTCTATCATTGCCAGTGAAGTGAGTCACCATAGTGGCGTGTGCAAAAGTAGTGTTTTCCACTTTAAACACAATGCCACTTCAGTCAATCAAGCAGCAGGGGTCCTGTACTCCACAAGTGCTTGGAAACACTAGCAACCCCCTCCAGTGATATCAATATAAACAGGTGAACCCATGCAAGCATCCTGAACAAGTGTCCTCGCTGGACTTGGTGACCTCTTTCTGAGCACTGAGCAAGAGTGCAATGGCATTGCCTGCACTCTGGAAAGCCACCATAGGAGGGAGGATGTCGTGAGGTGGTGGTATCTTGTTGAAGCCCAGGCTTAAGGCCAACTCGTGTCAAAGGTGTCTCGTGGGGATGACTTTTTCACTTTGGTTGTTAATGCCTTAACATCGACATTCAGTAGAGATTGTGACGAGTTATTTTTATAACTCGGATGAACCCTCCCAGGATTCGGAAACAGTGATATCATCACTTTGTCGAAGAACGTGCGTAGAGTACCAGTTGTCGAAGAACGTGCGTAGAGTACCAGTTGTAGAAGAACGTGCGTAGAGTACCAGTTGTAGAAGAACGTGCGTAGAGTACCAGTTGTCGAAGAACGTGCGTAGAGTACCAGTTGTAGAAGAACGTGCGTAGAGTACCAGTTGTAGAAGAACGTGCGTAGAGTACCAGTTGTAGAAGAACGTGCGTAGAGTACCAGTTGTAGAAGAACGTGCGTAGAGTACCAGTTGTTTCCACGTCTGCGAATGCCCCCAGCAGCATCTCAGTTATCTGGGACATGCGCATTCGGTAACCCTCACCAGTGAAACTATCTTACCCTGGTGCTTTACTGTCCAGCAAGCCTGACATCACCGCCGCAGTCTTCTCTTGGGTTTTCATCTTCTCATAGCCGCCCCCAGCATCCATCAATGACGGTAGATGTAGATGGCCGTGAAGTGAGATTCTTCTACCAAAGTCTCCCTTTGGTTTGAATGACATAGGCCTTTCAGGATGCATCTAATGCTTGTTTTATCCCTTGAGGCTGCCTGAGGAAGTGACCTGAGTCACTTCATTTGGATGGAATGAATGAACAGACTTTCAGTTTCTTCAGCTGCACCACCAACATTTAGCCAGATTTATTTCCTTAGTTATAGGGGTTTTTGCCTATAAGAGTGAGGGCATATTCTGCATGTTTAGTGAATAAAGAGTTTAGTGCAAATTCTACTTTCTTCAGTTAACGGAGTAATGGCTTTGTGGGCTTTGGTTACATCTGGTTGTTAGTTGCTTGTTTTATGTCCTAACTAGTTTACCTGTGCTATCTTGGACAGTAGCACTACTCTATATGGGAATGTTGGCATCCCCTCTCCCCGGAGTTCTGCAGGGCAGTCCCCACTCCTCATGCCTCTTTGTTATGCAACAGTGGTAATTGGGGGGCTGTTGATAATGGTAGGCCGGATATCCCCACTGGTGATGGTGTCTTTAGAGATCACTCACAGTATCCTGAGGGGAGGCAAGGAAGCCGGGAGGGATTGTTCTTTACCTCCCTGCTGGATGCCCAGGGTGAGAAGGATTTTTCGGTTAGGGGAGGCAGTGTTATGCCTCCTGCAGGTAGAGGTGCAGTTTCTACATGTGATCGGAATGTTCTTTTCTGGAAGATTGCGGGCATTAGAGGTAAAGTGACAGGTAGTATTTGAACCTCTCTGATATCGATTCAACAAGAAGTTTGCCTTCAGGAAACTTGGGTAAATGCAAATGTTTACGTCGATGATTTTATGTCCATTTCAACCCTAGTGACACCATCTCCTGCAGGGTGCAGGAGGGGGGACTACTGACACTCATTAGTACCTCTCGACTTCATATGGTGAAACGGCAGCGGTATCAGACGCTGCAGTGGCAAGCACATACGCCTTTGTTATTTGCTTCCCGAACTCTACGGTTAGAAACAGTCAGGTCTATTTCATCGTGTGGATATCTAACTGAACACCATCAGCCATTCTTTACCTAAAAAGTATACCTAGAGCCTTGAAAAAGTCCGAGAGGACGAAACACGTGTTGGCTGTTTTGTTGCTCATCTATGCCTGTTCATTCTGAGGAGTCAGTTTGTTATTGTAACCTGCTATATACTTTCTCATATGTGGATTCAAACAATTTTGAACTATGATTCAACGACCAATTACTGAGGATTAAACTTTTCCACACTAAGTCACCCGACTTTTGGACTCTCTTTGTTTGGAGTGCCCCGGTTTGCTCTTTTCTTAGACTCATTAGTACCTCTCTGTTGGCAAAAGTGATCAAGATCCAGACTGATTCTCCCTTTTTCCAGAAGATAGCGTTATCTATGAAGGGGTGGCCCTTAACAATGCTTGTTAATGTTTATCACAATCACTTCTCCAGAGGTAAGGTGCCATTTGTGGATCTCTTTTCCCACGGTCTTGAAGAAATGGTGGTGGCCCTGAAAGGTGACCCTGTAGTTGTGTTGGGGGGTGATTTTAACCTTAATCCTTGCTCTACCGGCGACGATAGGGTATGTGGGTTAGCTGTCACTGAGGCTATTAGTTGTGCACATCTTGTGCACAGCCCATGTGGAGAAAAGCTAAAGAGACTACTGAGGACATAGGATCTAATTTTTGGGGTTGATCTGCTCCCTAGGCATGTTACTCAACAAGTAACGTACACAGGAAAGGGTAGAGGATCAGCCATCGATCATGTTGCAGTATCCACGATGTGCATCATAAAGGTGGATCATCTTCAGGTCCTTGCTAGTAGTCTGAGTGAGCATGACCCGCTAGTGCTTCGCCCGAGTGTTGGCTTTGCGAAGAGTGATGCGACAAGATGGGATGTCCTATTGAATATGCAACAAATAGGGGGGTCAATGTAAATGTCGTAATGTCGACCCCCAAGGCTTTTTTGGTGCGATTGGTGGTGAGTAATAGGGAGATGTTTGATCAGTGTTTAAGTACTGACCCTGCTCCAAGGCTGTTTCTAGGTGCATTGCAGACATCTGTGCATCGGTCAGTGCTCATTTAGCATCATCCGTATGAACTCAAGTTCAGAAGCCATAAAGTGGTTTGAGAAGGCCTGTTCACAAGCCCATGATAACCTCATGCGGGATCTGAAGAGTAACCCCAGGATTCAAACAGAAGTGAAGAAGTGCAGGTTTATCTATAAAGGAGCTATCAGGTTAAGATAAAAGGAGATCAGAGAGGAGGCCTCGGAGAAGTTGGCTTATGCAGCTGCGGTAAATAATGTTTTCTAGTTTTGGAAAGCGATTAACACCCCTTTCTTTGCCCCTAACTCTAGTAATGGGTTAGAGGTCTTCATTCCAGAGCATGCCTGGATTGATCACTTCACAAAGATATATGAAAGCAATGAGGTGGAACCTGCTGAAATCACTACTGACATCTCTGACTTGGGTTATTCATCTTGGTGATGTAATATTGGCTATTAATAGATGTCTTTCAAATAAAACCTCATCCCTGATGGGGTTCAAGTTGACCTGTTCAAGGATAATTTGGAACTGTGGGCCCCTGTTTTGGTCTACATATGTAGGGGTGCTGTAAGTACTAATCCGCCTCTAACTTGATCAAAGGCCACCATTGTGCCAATATTTAAAAAAGAGAATCAAAATGATCCAACCTTTTATCGTCCCTTATTGTTGATTGATGCCACAGCTAAAATGTTTGGTATGATCCTTTTAGATCATCTAGAGTCTTCGACAATCAATAACAGTATCTGTCACCTGCCCAGTATGGGTTTATACGGGGTCTAGGTATGACTGACCAATGTCTGAATCTGCACCTCCCGACTGAGAAATGCATAAGTGCCAGGGAGGGTTGTCTCTACCTGGCGTTTTTTAATTTAAGTGCAGCATTAAATAATGTCATAAGGAGTAAATTATGGGAAATGCTGATCAACCGAGGGGCTAACCCTAAAACTGTTTATCTATTGGCACAATGATGTAAGGTATGGGCCTAACGGGGAATGCTCCGGATATACCAAGGTAAGGCAGGTGGCCAGGCAAGGGTGTGTTCTGACTGCCTTTCTTTTTAGTTTCTGTATCAATGACCTTGCGGAAGCTCTAGTGTTGATCCACAACCTATTTTTTTGTATGCAGATGATTGTGTCCTGATGGCACGAACGGGTAGGGGCCTCCATAAGCTGCTAGACAAATGTGTTGATTACATGTCTGCTCTGGGCCTTTCCACGAACAAACCAAAATCCTATACTATGGTTTGTGGTCGCCCAAGAAGTAGGGTTGCCCTTTTTATGTTGGAGATACACCTCTTAAATGTGTCTCCACATTCACCTACTTGGGGGTACCCTTCAATAGTAGCAGGCAGTCGCATCTCTGTGAAAGTTTGTCTTCAGACTAGGCTCTGCACCACTTGATATGATTATCACTGTGTGTAACGCTAAGCCCACCTCTGTCACCACATACGGCGCTGGTGTGTGGGGGTATACCGATTCAACCTCATGGCAGATTAGTGAGAAGTTTGCTGTCCCTTCCTGGCAGTATTCCTTCTATTATAGTCCATTTTTGGAGGTTACGGTACGCTTGGTACCAGTACGATTGCGGCTGTCAGTGTGGCGTGGGCCGAAGCAGTGTTGACTCAGTCCTTGATTTTAGACTGTTTGAATCTTGAGCGGGTGCACAAGTGTAAGTGGTTGATGTACGAGAAGGAAGCTCTTGGCGGCATTAACAGATCTGAGCTCTTTCTGGAGCCAGTGCTTACAAATAAAGAGATCACTTGGGCAGTCAAGAATGAGCTGGTTGGTGGGATATTGTCGGGAGATGGAATAGTGGCCTGGGTAGAGGTGTGGGGCAGCATACGTTCCTCTCTGTAAGACTCCTAGAATTCAGCCATATTGGTTAGCGGTGCCCGCGTTATAGATTCTATCTGATGAGGTCTTGAGCGGGTCTTGCCCGTTTTCTGGTGGCCTAACTGTTTAATGTACAACCCACAAAGGATCTAATTCTCTGTCCGTGCGATCCCTTCACGATTCAATCTCAGCTACATAGGTTTTTTTCTGTGGTTTATAGCATGAGCAGAGAAGGGCCATATTCATTCCATTCTTCAGAGCCCTGAAGATGAGATGCTGTGAGGAAGCAGTGCTATATCTGCAGTTGTTGTGGACTGGTTTAGTGTGTGCTGTGATGTACCACTTCATCTCTTTTGGAAGCCATAACAACTGTTGGTAAATGATTGGTCACATGGATTAGATGAGCTGTATTTACTTGCACTAGTTCCACTTTCATATTTCAGCTCTATCTTATTTGATATGTATTTTAATTATGTATTGGTTCTAATTGGCTTGTGGCATTAATTGTAATAGACCTTTTATGACAAAATGTTTTTATTTGTCTTTTTTATGTTTTATAAAACTTTTTTTTTTGTTTATTTTTTTTAAACCAGTGATTTTATTGGTACGTGTTTATTCTGTGGAATGACTTTTAATGGACTTTCTGGCCGAATTAAGGTTGTTTTGATTGATTGATTATGCATTTACAGCTGTTATATGTCTTAAGAGAGAAGAGAGTTTCATCATAGTTTGGTATCTAGTGGCTCAATGGGCTGATGCATCCACTTTAGACCTCTGTGTTTGACCTCATTCCTTTATCTGAGGTCGATGAAATGACCATCTTTGAATCTGGTAACATTATTCATTAGTTGCTTATAGTGCCTAGACACTCCTTTGGGATGAACATGTAGTCTAACAATTACATTTTATGGCACGTCATGTCATGCTATGTCTTACCTTATTTTATGTTACGTTATCTTATGTTATGTCATGTCATGTCATGTTATATTATTTTATGTTACGTTATGATATGCAATGTTATGTTATCTTATGTTATGTCATGTTAAATTATGTTATGTTACGTTATATTATGCAGTGCTGTGCTATGTTATCTTATGTTATGTAATGTTATATTGCATTATGTTACGTTATGTTATGCAGTGCTATGCTATGTTATGCTATGTTATGTTATGTTATGTTATGTGATGTGATGTGATGTGATGTGATGTTATGCTATGCTATGTTATGTTATGTTAAGTAATATTATGTTATGTTATATTATTTTACAGTACGTTATGTTATGCAAGGCTATGCTATTTTGTGTTATGCTATGTTTTGTTATGTAATGTTATGTCATGTTACATTATGTTACAGTACGTTATGTTATGCAAGGCTATGCTATTTTATGTTACGCTATGTTATGTTATGTAATATTATGTAATGCCATGTTATATTATGTTACGGTACATTATGTTATGTAATGCAATGCTATTATAAGGAATAAGTTCTTCCAGAGATACATTATAAGGCTATTGCAAGTAGACCTATTGCTCAGCTATTAACCAAGCGTTTACCATTCCTTTCTCACCCATACTACCCTCACAGTGCCCTTTAGAAATATCATTCATTCACTCACTCATTCATTCATAACGGGCTCAGCGTCTCCCTATCAAGCCCATAAGTCAGTGGTCTGGAAACACAGTCAGCCATGTAAGCAGCTTACAAGAATGCATCATCACGGCCCCCGGGGGCTCACTGGCAGATTGTGGGTGTGAAAACCTACAATGAACAAGAACCAAGTCCCACGACTCCTGATTCTGAAAGACAAGAACACGATTCTACTCCCACAAATGACGCATGGGGCGTCTAATTTGTAATAAGATATGTGAAATCATTTGTGGATCAGACTCTATAAGACAAGATACATACTATTTTCTTGTTTATTAACCATAAGACAACAGGCAGCATTAATAGCTCTTTTTTGAGTTCCACAAAACCAGGTCAGAAACGCTTCCACGCAAGTTATCTCATCATCCACGTAAACGACTGAAGCTAAGAAGGAGCTGCAGCAGCTGCACATGTTCTGCACGCCGGCCGATGAATAAAGCAACAAAAGAGCATAGTAATAAAAATGGAAAACAGAACTTTGAATGAGGTAATGAACAAAGAAGACAGACTGACATCTGTTATGCCTGATTCCCGCTGCAGTTTGCACAGCTGGAAGGATGCCGGAGTAAACCATAAAAGATTCTCACACACACACACACACATACAAACATGGGGCATTGAGCCTTCAGTGCAGGGACAAACCAGGGCTACCACCGCAACCCCGTTCACACCGCCTCGGTGCAGCCTGCTCAGCGGGGAGCGTTCTGCTCTTAGCAAAGTGGACATATAACTGCCCACACCTGTGAAGAGGCCCTCGGAAAACGAGTTGCAAAATAAAAAAAAATTAAGGAAACCATTTGGTTTCGTTTTTTCAGAGCAGGCAGTAGTCCATTGGACCACTGCCTGCTCTGAAAAAACATTTTGGGCGACACTCACGCGAATGGGTTCCCACCAGTGTGACACTGGTGGTAACAGCGAATTGCTTTGCGACCGCATTCGCGGTCACAAAGCAATTTAGCATTGCAATGCGAGTCGCAAATAGGAAGGGGACACCCCTTCCTATTTGCGAGTCGCATTCACAATTTGCGAGTCGGTACCGACTCACAAAGTTGTGAATGAGCATCGCAATGAGCATTTTGCATGGCGCAAACTGCGATTTTCGCAGTTTGCACCATGCAAAATGCTTCCTACATCTGGCCCTAAGTGCTTCTTTACGAGTCTGTTACTAAGTACATCTCGTTTGAAATGTCCTACTTCAACCAACTTGATTTCGGAGTCTGGTCCCAAGCAAAGCTCATCTGGACACACGCAGGGATCTTGCGGTATATACAAGGATACTGGAATTATGTGGTTGGGAGGTTAAATCTATCTGGAGCTGTTCACTAAATTATCTGGCAAGAAATAGCTAATTATATGGTGTAATGCAGCACATTTTCTGATAGTATGTCTTCATTACGTTTTATGCATGATTACATGGTCTCCTCAATTATTTCACCTTCTTATTACCAGTTTAACAATCAAATATAGAAATAAGCAGCTGAAAGATGACTAGCCAACCTTTGAGAAGCACCTTACACAGTGCAGAATAACGTTTGATCTGTTTGACCTGAGTTGTTCCCATGAGGAACAGGATCAAGACTGGTTTGCGTATGGCTGGGTCCAGACTGGGGTGGCATGGTGCGTAAAAAAATGTATTAAACCCAGATTTTTGTTACTGGGGAGAATGCTTGCATTGTTCAGCATTCCGACCATCATCTGTTCTTTTTGCATTTGTCACCCTAAGTGGGAAGAGTATGCCCTGATGTGTGTCCTGTGCTCACTTGCCCACTAGATTCAAGATAGCCTGGCTGATGAAGGGTGGTTCCCTGAAACTGGTCCCAGGATGCTTGTTTCCGGTCCAGGGAGGACCTGGCTTGGCAGTTCGGGCTGGACTGTTCCCATGAGGAACAGGGTCAAGTCTGATTTTCATACGGTTGGGTCCAAACTAGGGTGGCATGGTGAGCAAAAATACGATGGATTAAACCCAGATCTTTGTGACTGGGGGTGAGTGTTTGCAATGTTCATCATTCCGTCCATCATCTGTTTTTTTGCATCAGGTTGAGCTAGAAGCATTTTTTTTTTTTTAAATGATGTATTATAAGGCAATTGTGGCAAAACCACAATTATAGGAAAAATGCTGCGACTGCAGAATCACATACTTCTAGAGGCCCTGGGTCCTTATATGATGTGTTATCTGCTTACCCTCCTGTCTCCTGAATCGAAAGCTGGGAAGACGAGTCAGCAGCTTGTGGCCCTGGTGGTGAGACCTCTGTCCATGTGCACTGGTTGGAAGTTTGACTCCCCCTTCCTCCTTTGGGTATGATACGCTGAGCACCATTACCTTGGATGAAAGTAACACGTTCTATAGGCGGGGCCATGAAGGGTCATATCCCGGAAGTTGTTGTGAAGTTCCCAGCACCTGTAAAGCCTGATTTCGGGTTTCTCTGTCAGTGCTGCTGCAGGGTCCCCTCGTGGACGTGGCAGCCTCTTCTCATTAATGCCCTTTCCATCCTCCCACTCTGAATGTTTCACCGAATGTGCCACAGAAGGTGTGACCTGCACGTGGCAGGACTCTTCTGGTGGACAATGCATCAGGCCTCCTGCAACAGTTCTCCGCTGCCTTCCCCGGTGTGTGCCTTATATTGTAAAAATACATTATAATAAAATATAAAACGTTCAAGGCCTAAAATTTTCATAAACGTTTCCACCCATGCTGCCAAAGCAAGCGCTGGCAAACATCAGTGGCGCATGCGTCGTCCATCCCCCCATCTCCTTCCTGCCTCTAATCCTTCATCCGCAGCCTCTGTTTCATCCCTGATTCCCTGTCGTCGCTCTTTCCCCCTCCTCCTCCTCTGTTCTCCTTTTGAATGTCATTTTCACAGTCGCTCTGGGTCGAAGTCTGATGAGGGAGACAAGGCCCACAACAACGAGTGCTGATGCCCCCCCCCCCCCCCCCCCCGCTGCACGCTCCTGCAGAAATTAACCACTGCAGCCTCTGCGTATCTACCACACACAAGCTTTAGAGAAAATCTGCATTTATAACCCAGCGCGCGAACATCGACCCAAGACACAACTTTAGAAAGAAGGAAGGTTTAGGTGTGGCGTCTAGCGCCTAAAATATTACCTGCCACTCGTGGGCCACGTGATCAGCCACGCACCACTGGCCAGGGCAAACACCAAGCTTCTAGTGCATTTAACTTTAAAATGGAAACATCTAAATAAACAGACAAACAGTGTTGCTGGCCACCCACAGGTGTCGTGGGCGAGAGATGCTTAATGCAGCGGGCGTGTGTTTGTGTTACTGCCAGGTATGTGTTTGCACAGCTGTCCTGCGAGCAGCAGACCTATGACAGGCGCTGCTGAGCACGCCAGAGAGGCCACTTAAACTGTGATAAATGGCCCAGGTGCGTATGTGTGCTCTGGCACGGACCAACTAATGCGGCCTGCTCAGGGACCCAAGGGGGCCCTGCCTGTTACGCAAAGCGCCCCCTGCAGACAGAAGTCCACACTGCTGGCCACACAGCACAAAGCCTGCAGTGGAAAGAATACACATACACCTTGTGGGACTTGTGTGTGGAACAGCTGAAACCAAAATAAAAATGTCCCTTGCTACAAGATACCTTCCCTTACGGGGAAGTGCCTTCCTTGAAATATGCTTCATGGCCAGGATTGGATAAATTTAATTTGTGCAAGGGAAATTCTAGAATTATTTAGCTCGAAATGCACTCTGTAGTAAATAGCACATTATCAACTCTTGGAAACCTGCCTTCTGAGCGTGGTTACCTTTATTTTTTGCCTTTTGTTGAACAATATATTTTTGCTGCTTTTAGAACTCTGTAGACTTTAAGCCTTCTAACCAGGTGTAAAGTGCATGTGCTGTCCAATTAAAATGGTCAAATTTGCATACTCCTAATTGCTACATTCACCTAACTCTGAGTTCCTAGTATGTTGTACACAGTGTACCCACAGCCTGGAAGTGAAATGCCAACAGCTGACTGCAGAATGTATTGTGTTATCCACTACGGTGGCAGTGCAAACATGGCTTCAGGCCTAGTCGCGTAGCCTGACTATAGCGGTGTAAAAATGCAATTCAACCCGTGAAACCTCTTAGACAAAACCTCCCTTTTAATTATTAATGGCACTCATGTGCAGCACTGGTAGTCGATGAGAGGGGATGCATGTTATTTAAAAGTTGGACATGTAGAACTGTAATGTTAAAATGTCCTGACATTGATAAACACCCAAAGCTTTGTTTCACTGAGTCAGGCCTGCATGTGCTATTTAGAGAACCAGAGGAGAGATTACAGTCCCAATACTGTATCTCTGGAAACGGCTTGCTAGAAAAAATAAATAAACATTATTTTTAATAGTTATTAAAAATGCAATTCAGTGATGAAGTCAGATTTTAAATAAATGTTAAGGTAAGGGTATTTTTAGAAAGTTGCCTCTTCCTTGTCTGAAGTTCCTGGCGATTCATTTGCTTCTGCTCTCAAATGTCTCCCGGCCAGGGATTATCATTTGAATCGGTGTGAAAACGGTGTGAACTGTTTTCCGGGACCAAATGATCAGATGACCTTACTGGCCTAAGAGGACTCCTCTGAACCCACAGAATATGCAGGATGGGGGCACGTGCATCCTTGTTGACGTCAGCATGTGAAGTCCTGCCCCACCGTCACGTCCTGCTTGGCAGGCATGCTGGGCAAACAGATGACACTTTGTGGAGCCCTTGAAGGGCAGAGAACAGGATGGTGAGACAGTTACTGTGTATAAACCTTGGAAGAGTAATTCCAAGCATGAGAAAGCGAATGTGCAAAGACAAAGTATACACAAATTCAATTTTCACACTGCATTATATATTTTGTAAAATGGAGAAAGCTTACAGGCCAAAAGGTATGTGGCAAATTGTAAAGAAGAAAGAATGGAATGAACACGAGTGCGTAAATGGATCTTACATGTTTACTGGTCAGAAAAGGCGGCCCTTGAATACTAAAAACACAAAGTTAACGCTCTATCAAACTCACCGCCGACGGAGGTGCCATAGTGAGTGACTGGACGTCTGACAGCCACTCTCCGACAATGAACTTTAGATGCAGCCTCTCAGACTCCCAGCTCAGGAGCTGGAGAGGACTTTCCGAGACATTGCAAGTACAGTAAAAGAAGATGAAACAGTAAATCGAAAATAAATGTCTTTAAATAATAAGAATTTCAGGACAGTCATTTTATAAATATTAACCAATATAATTGGTAACACAATTACCACAGGGAAACCTAATTGTAAATCCATGATATGTAGCTCATTTTGCAATACAAATGTGTGAATCCCTAATTGGCATACACAATCTTGTAGGGTCACTGAATGCCTTTATTAGCGTAAAGCGCTCCCTTGCTATCCAGCTAGATTTGCACTATATACATAGAAATGCATACTGGTTCACAGCAGTGACATTTTGATGTTGAATGCACAATTATTAAAAAGCAATCAAAATGATTATTTCTTGTATCCACTTCAGAAGTATAAGGGGCAGTGTCAGTCCTGTCAGGATTTGAAGTTGCAGTCTGCATAGCTGTTAATGTTGGAAACATTGATGTTGATGTACACCATGAAACATTTACATATAATAACGAATTTGTATCGCTATTGAATTCACCTTTCATGATCTCTCTGTGAACCCTGACTCCCACTAGCTCTGAGATTTAGGCCTGATGCTACTGGGTGACAGGTCACAGGTGGGCAGCACATAGCGGCAGACAAACGCACAAACAGGAAACTCAGGTCAGTCCCACAGATAGGAGCAGTAACACCACAATTGTCCCAGGAGATTGGCCCCAATAAAGCACAGACGGCCAGAGGGTTGGGCACATTCCCAAACACCATAAAGCCAGATGCCACATGTTATTAGGAACACCCAGCCAAACAAAACACAGCACGCACAGCATCTGGACATATTATCCACTGGCCTCCATTGTGTCCACGCAAGGTCGCGGCCCGCCTGCATTTGTTATCAGGTCTCTATTTATGACTCCAAGACAACTGCTCGCATTCTTGCCCAAGAAAGGAATGCTTAAACTGTTTTATGGTGCTCAGGGAAATACAGGGAGTGCAGAATTATTAGGCAAGTTGTATTTTTGAGGATTCATTTTATTATTGAACAACAACCATGTTCTCAATGAACCCAAAAAACTCATTAATATCAAAGCTGAATATATTTGGAAGTAGTTTTTAGTTTGTTTTTAGTTTTAGCTATGTTAGGGGGATATCTGTGTGTGCAGGTGACTATCACTGTGCATAATTATTAGGCAACTTAACAAAAAAAATATATATACCCATTTCAATTATTTATTATTACCAGTGAAACCAATATAACATCTCAACATTCACAAATATACATTTCTGACATTCAAAAACAAATCTGTGACCAATATAGCCACCTGTCTTTGCAAGGACACTCAAAAGCCTGCCATCCATGGATTCTGTCAGTGTTTTGATCTGTTCACCATCAACATTGCGTGCAGCAGCAACCACAGCCTCCCAGACACTGTTCAGAGAGGTGTACTGTTTTCCCTCCTTGTAAATCTCACATTTGATGATGGACCACAGGTTCTCAATGGGGTTCAGATCAGGTGAACAAGGAGGCCATGTCATCAGATTTCCTTCTTTTATACCCTTTCTTGCCAGCCACGCTGTGGAGTACTTGGACGCGTGTGATGGAGCATTGTCCTGCATGAAAATCATGTTTTTCTTGAAGGATGCAGACTTATTCCTGTACCACTGCTTGAAGAAGGTGTCTTCCAGGAACTGGCAGTAGGACTGAGAGTTGAGCTTGACTCCATCCTCAACCCGAAAAGGCCCCACAAGCTCATCTTTGATGATACCAGCCCAAACCAGTACTCCACCTCCACCTTGCTGGCGTCTGAGTCGGACTGGAGCTCTCTGCCCTTTACCAATCCAGCCACGGGCCCATCCATCTGGCCCATCAAGACTCACTCTCATTTCATCAGTCCATAAAACCTTATAAAAATCAGTCTTGAGATATTTCTTGGCCCAGTCTTGACGTTTCAGCTTGTGTGTCTTGTTCAGTGGTGGTCGTCTTTCAGCCTTTCTTACCTTGGCCATGTTTCTGAGTATTGCACACCTTGTGCTTTTGGGCACTCCAGTGATGTTGCAGCTCTGAAATATGGCCAAACTGGTGGCAAGTGGCATCGTGGCAGCTGCACGCTTGACTTTTCTCAGTTCATGGGCAGTTATTTTGCGCCTTGGTTTTTCCACACGCTTCTTGCGACCCTGTTGACTATTTTGAATGAAACGCTTGATTGTTCGATGATCACGCTTCAGAAGCTTTGCAATTTTAAGAGTGCTGCATCCCTCTGCAAGATATCTCACTATTTTTGACTTTTCTGAGCCTGTCAAGTCCTTCTTTTGACCCATTTTGCCAAAGGAAAGGAAGTTGCCTAATAATTATGCACACCTGATATAGGGTGTTGATGTCATTAGACCACACCCCTTCTCATTACAGAGATGAACATCACCTAATATGCTTAATTGGTAGTAGGCTTTCGAGCCTATACAGCTTGGAGTAAGACAACATGCATAAAGAGGATGATGTGGTCAAAATACTCATTTGCCTAATAATTTTGCACTCCCTGTATAGAAAACACCGCTCAGAAAAATCGCACTTTGAGACCGTCCCCAGACCCCACCTGTAACTGTTCTCCTGGCCGTAATGTTTAATTAAACAAACTGTTCCTGCTTTGACAAAAGACTTGTTTTTTAAGGTAAGTTCACATTCGCGCAGTATAGCTCACACATCTCAATGCTTCATTCGTTCGACTCACTCGGGCTCCCCCTTGTAAGTTGTCACTATTGGAGCCATTATTACTGGTTGGGGTCTTTGTCGTGCCCCCATCTCTTGAAGCTCCAGCCTCCATCACGGATCCTGCTGTAAAACTCCAGCCCGTGTGCCTCACTCTGTCCCTTTCCCTCATCTTTGAAATGAAGGTTCCCCCCTCCTAAAGCGTGAAACTTTCTGAGCACCTCTTCAACCCTCACCCCATCCTGCAGAGAATAGAAATATTAATTTCAGGCAAGGGATCTGAGAGGCCTGTGGGACTGGATCCCAGTCAGTCGCGTGTGCAGCAGGACACCTCCTGATTTCCTCATGGTTTTTAACTGAATGTCACGCTAGTGATGAGGTTAGCGTGACCAAAGTTGGTGGCGGTGCTGCTGGACTATGAGCTGTGCTGGACTGTGACATTGTTGACACTTATCACTTCTGAGAGTGAAATTCTAGTTTTTATAGGGGCTACTGGCCTGTTCCTTTTTTCAGAACTTCCTAAGGATTTAACTGTCTGCAGCAGCGTGGCACTGACAGGTAGGCTTTCATTATTCTAATGAGACTACTGGATTTGAGTTGCAGAATCACTAGAGGTGTGGGGGACTGAGTCTGACCTTCTACAGGTGACACCTGTTGGCCTAATCTGGGTTTTGCTTCAGCTAACTAGCATACCTCATCTCCACCCAAGAGCAGGGATGATTTGGCAGCTGAGCGCATGACACAATTGACTCGTCAGGGAATTTGTGGTCACTCAGGTCTCATCTGTTTCTTTCATTTACATTAGTGTCACATATACAAGGACAATCAGGGGCAGTATATGTTTCAATAAGGTTTTAATGAAGCAACTGCATCTTAGATAATAAAGCATGTACTGCAATAACCAGGATGATAGAGCATGACATGATTAGAATTGTGACAAGGAGAGTGAACATAGAAATAACGCTACCATATTGTCACTAGAGTCAATAGACTAATTCCTACCTAGGCTAGGATGGACCACAGCATGTTAAACTCTGATTCTGCCCTTCAGGTTCCCCTGGGAAGACATCATCCCCCATACCTGAGCAAAGGCCTGAAGTCTGCATAAGCAGCTGTAGCGAAGCGTTCAGCAATCAGCATACGGTCGTGGTGATCTGGCGGGAATCTCCCTCCAACATGTAAAGGACAGGGAAGTGTTTTTATAATAAAACAGCTGATGTTCTGAGAAAATGTTGCTACATAAGGATGTGTATGTTTCTATAAGTACCGGAGACAAAGCGTTACCACGTTTACCGGCAACCTATCTTACTGCAGCCTTGAGAAAGCACAGAGTGAAAGAAATATCTTGTTTGAGAACACAATGCTGGCCTAGGAAAAGAACCGCTAGGTAGGGAGAAATAAAACAAGACCACAAATGTGGCTATTGTTAATATAATAAACAAAGCTGACTAAAATATATCTAGGTTAAAGTGCACAGTGGCAGGCCTGGTGTGCTAGAATAACGTGCATGGAGCTATAACTAAAATGGCTACACAACAGCACCACTTTAGGAGGGTGAGTGGGGTCAGGGTCCAGCAATTTGTGAGGTTTGGGAGCCCTAGACGCAAGCACGTCAGAGCCAGCAGTCTTTCTTTTTATCAATGTGGGCCTGGCTTAGCTAGGATTAGCAACCAAAACTGTGCTTTCAAACCTCCACACCTCCTTGTAATCTTGGCTGTAAATAATAATTTTGCTCCAGCCTTTCAGTACGCAGAAAAAAAAAACCTTGATCTGCAATTCAAATTTAGTGCAGTTAATAATTTCTCTGCTATTGCTCCTGACACTGCTTTTACACCATAAGTAATAGAAAAATACATGAAGTGACAGTCACACCTTGAACAGCCACATCCTTGCCTCCAAGCGCGTCATACGTCAAAGGCTTCCATCTTCTCTCTGTCTTGACTTTTCAGAAGCACATTTCGGAGTCAGGTCAATCATTCTCTGGATATCCCTCTCATCCAAGACCTCAACCCCTGGCAGCCATCTTAAACCAGGAAAAATAATACAATGTGGACTATTCTCACAATAAAATGTTAACTCGCCCCAAACAAAGATGGAATTTAAGTGGCCATCAGCTCCCCTGCTGTTTCCGTGTGATCCTGGCTGGGAGCTACCAGAGCCTCACACATAGGTGGCAATGCAGTGCAGGGTAAACAAAGGCGCAGGTTGTCTTGTCACAAGTATCTAAGAGACAGCACCATTTGAAGACAAGCTGTTTACTGTATTCAATCGCTGTGCATATGCACGCACTGTAGGGATGTTGCATTGATCGGTCTGGATGAGTATTTACACAGATACAGATACTTTTTTTTAAATGTCATTCTTTTAGAGTGCAACCCTTTCAAAGTAGGGTGTCTGAGTGCTTTGCATCACACACACACATGTTAAATTGACAACAAATCATGCAAGTGTGTAAATCAATGTACAGGATGTGTTATAGACAGGGGGTTACAAGTTGTAGGAGACACATGTCCTTAATAGATAACTGAGTCATATTAGAAGGGTTGCAATTTATGAACTGCAAATAGCAAAATAACCTGTGTTAAAATTAGTAACCCATTTACCTTTTTACACAAAATAAAAGCTGTCATGCATTTGCAAGGTGTGCTTTGCAAAAAACACATTAACCTTCAATGCTACTTTAAGTCAAAACCGTGGCTAGACAAAACCTTGTTCTTAACAGCAAGTGCATTAACCACAAGAGTTATCTTACCATCACTAATGCTCCCTGAGATATGTTGGGCACACAAAGATCTCTGCAGCAGATGCCTTAACCCCTGTAAGATATTTCAAAATGTAGTATTTGCAATTAATTAAGCCAGAACAGATTTACTGTCACGTTTCTCCTTGTTGCCATTTTTTTTTTGTATTTAGATTTTTAAAAACAAATTTATAAGTTGAGTGTCAGACTGCTTCCCATGAGTTGGTCCCCTGCAACTCCACCCTCTTTTTATTGTCAGACATTGACCCCCCCCCAAATTATGGGTTCCCAAAGTAAAGATTTTCCATTTCCAGCACTGCTATAAGGACTGCACACATGACAGTATCAAAGATGCAAAACCTTTTTGAACATGGAACGTAGCTTCAGAGGGTGGGAGGGAAGGAGTGGGCCACCTTAACCATTTATTAGTTAGGTCCTGGCCTGATATGTAAAGTCTTCCGCTGTTAGCCGCAGTGGAGGTATGTCTTGGTTGGGGGGGCTCATGTAGGGAGTGCCAGCACCCTCAGCACTGGTGGATGCCAGGACAGCCTGCGGCCATCTTCATCACATGACCATGCTTCTGAGTGTCACCAGAGATGGTGCGATTGTCGGCCAGGTAGGTGGAGGTGTGGGTTGTGATGGCTTTGTAGATGTTTCAGCTGATTTTGAAGATGGGCGGGCCATGAAATGGAGCTAGTAAAGTTCCCTGGCGGGTGGCAGTGAAGAATTATTTATTATATATGATGGGGGCACTTTGAACCAAACCCTTCCTATCATTGCAGGGGAACAGGACAAGCACACATGAGCTATTGGAATTGTCCAACGTTAACAACCCCACATTAGATTGTCATCAGTGAACCAAGAGACAGCAGCCAGCTGTGAGAGTGCAAGGGGATGGGAGCGCCTGCCAGGCACCATAAATAAACAAGCTAGAGAAGACAGGCTCAACCTTAAGTGCTACAGACCTTTTGAGACCAGTTTGGAACCAACTACCTAGCGAATCTGAGCTGATAAAGTAGCCATACTGGAGGTTCGTCTCCTGAAGTTAACTCATGACCGACTGATGGTAACTCTTAATGTCCAGAAAGGCCACTATAATAAGGAAATGTCCCATCACCTACTACCAGTGACATGCACTGACAGTATGGGCTCATGGTCATAACAGCAAGAGCCCTACACCAGGTGATCGAGCAAAGGACGAAAGTTTCCCTCGAGGTGAGTCATCTATTCCATAGAGCCGCGACCACCAAAACATCTACAGATCTAAGACACCAAAGGAGCTGCTCTCTTGAAAACCTAGAACTCCCAAAAGCACCTCCTGGGTTGTGTGTGAGAACTTCAAGAACAACAATATGGCCCTATCAAACTAGCAAGGAAATATATGGACCACCTGGATATAAGGATGATGATTATAAATTATAGATGATTATAGATGATTATGATTATAGATGATTATAGATGATTATGATTATAGATGATTATAGATGATTATAGATTTCTTAATCTTAATGCCTCATCTTGTTACCTCCATGATATATAGATTGTCAAGGTATATGTGCAGCTGTTAAGTATTTTAAACCTGTACTTACCTATGTAAATGGCCCTTACAATATTGTAGCTGTCAATGCTTTGGCAGGTCGATATTTAAATCTTGGTACTTCGGTAATAAGTCCCTGTGGTTTTCTTACCATGTCACAGTGCTTTGATTATATTTCTTTTGTCGGGGAATTGTGACTTTTCCATTGAGCGTAGGGAATTCAGAGAAACACAACTCATGGATTACTATTGAATACATTGTCAGAGACAGAAATGACTGCTCAGTCATAACTCAGGGGCTGAATAAATTCTGGGGAATGGCCCATTGTTCCACCTAGGAGACAGAGTAAATTACTGTGCCCCGCTGTCCCCCCCTAGTTGGGGAACCACTCACCTCATTTAAACATGACTGCCAATCAGGCAGGCGCTTATAATGCACCGGCTGGAACTGCTGTCAGCTGTTCCTGACACTGCGTTTTGCTGTTTAGTGCAGGGCTGCGTCAGCATGACTCATTCCTGTACCAAGCCGTTTTCTTTTTTTTTTTCAAAAATAAACTCACAAAACAGGCTTTTCATTCTGAAAATAAAAGATGACATTTTTACCATTTCACTGCCCCTCAGGGTGTGCCTGGCGGTGATGGACAGTGAAAACGTCATAGTTTGGTGGGTGGACATTTAGCCATTTCTCTGACGGACCTTACTCTGCTGGGCCATCACCAAGGTTTGGCTGTGGCCGTGGTGGAGCAGACTCCGCTATATCCAAACCTACGACCTTCCTGCATATAAATCGGGTGTGCACACCGTTATGTTTGCTGTACGTATCCTCGTCACCCTTGCAATGGAGTATACACACCATCAACATAGGAAAGTCCCTCAGTTCTCCCAGAGCATGGTGCCAGCCTATCCCCCCATCCCCCCCAGCACACCGCCTATGCAGATGTGATTTCAATACACGTAATAGTGGCACCCTAGATAACACCCCATGGTGACGTCCAAGGTATAATCCCACTCTAAGCTAAAGTAGTGCAGTCATATGGCTGTTGAAAACGACTGACAATAGATACCCTTCAAACACTTACCCTGCAAGGTAAAAGGAACCCATTTGACTTCTTGGCATAGGGACACTTAAAAACTAGGATAGCGAAAGAGAGCGCCCCCAGATGAAAGACATGCACTTCTTTGAAGGCCTTTTATTCCAAGGTCCCTAAATTACAATAGAAGGAAAGGAGAGTGGAGACATGGGAAGTCTTTCCACATAAGGATCCAAAATAAAAAGGAATATAATTAAAAAAAAAAAAATGTGGAAAACATAGAGCCTAATAGGAGTACCATAATTACACCCGTCTTAGCTTTACTAATACCATAAAATAAAGACATAGCACTGAGTAAGCAAGGGTAATGCTGATGGTCATACTCAATGTTCAGTACTGGGCGTAATCACTGATAGTGTTGCGTTGTGCAGCCCATGCATCGAGAGGAGAGGAGCAGATCTGTGTCACGGCTTGCATCTTTGCCACCGTGGAGAGCACAAGTAGAGAAAACCTACACAAATAAGCAGTGGATCTACGTCTTCTAGAGAACTCGGCTCTGACTCCAATCATCGACTCAGACAAGTTGAGGTCCCAAGGTAGGAAATGTATGCGTCAGTAATCAGCTTATAGCCCATAGGATGCACCAAAGCGCGTATTAATGACCAATCCCAGGAGGCTGGAGAACAAGAGTGAGCTCTTCCCCCTCCCAGGGAGGTGGCCTTGTTAGTGAGGCAGGTCCTTGGGGAGGGACACTCACCTGCTCACGACACCAGACTGCCGTGCGGAGAAGGGTGGAAAATGAAGAAGCGCCACGTTCCATCTGACCCAGCAACGGGCCTTATTAGAGCACAGAGCCACAAGGAGCGATTCTTGCATCAAGTGCCGCGACACCGAATGCGCTTGACCTGCAGCACTTTGCAACCGGTTCTCGTAAAACACAGAGTTACTGCTGATGCTCCCTTCAACCCTTGACTCACCTGCAGGGGCAGGTTCACGCTCTCCTCATGAGCTGAGCTAGGCAAAGCCTGTGCCGTCTCACTTATACGATAAGTTTATGACTTGTGTAGTGCTTTGAGCCACTCCCACCACAGACCCACCTTAGCACTCCAAGTGGGCAGAAGAGGGAGGGAGGAAGTAAAATGGAGAGATGGAAGGTGAGAGCAAAGGAGAGGGAATGAGGCAGGACCCTTGCGGACAGGCTGGTCTTCCCTTAAGCACCCACGTCCCTCAAGAGAGAGTTGTAGCACTTTAAAGGTGGGTGGTGTCAGGTGTCTGTCTGACAGGGCATCAATGGTGGGACATGAGCGAAGAAGCTGTAATCAAGGATAGAACTGTAATTAATGAGAGGAATCATGACAAGGAGACAGAAATCACGGTAAACTGTTTGAGAACTATGGGGTCAGGTCTGAGTGAGATCCCTGAAGTGGGGGAGGGAGGAAGGAAGAGAATGCCTTTTCCTAAAGTCTGAGAGAGCACCCTGGAGGCAGGACACCACCTCCTCCATCCTCTCTATTGTGTTTGAAGTATCATGACTATCGCTGACAATGGAATTGGAGAGTGAGAATTGGCAGGTATCTTAATCCTTACGGGTGAAGGTTTCTGGAAGAAGCTGGAGATGCAAGATAAAAGGATGAACAATCCACAAGTTACTGAAAAGCTTCTCCCTGGTATTCAGCTGCCCATTGTAGCCAGGACTAGTACATCAGCATCCCAGACTGTGGGCAAGAGTGCCTAGGTGGCTGTTTAGTGGTGCCCGGTGCTTTCAGTCTGGAGCCCTAATGGCATTAAGCTTGTGTTTGGAACTATTCCGAAAGTGTGTAATGTGCTAGGGGCTAAACACTGCCATTTCCATCCATTACTTTTGGGCCAACCCCAAGGAGAGAGGTCGGCAGCGCCGTAGGCTTCCAGAAACGTGTCTACATAGTAGTTGTGACTTTAGCTTTACAATACCCTGAGGGGAACCAGCTCAAGGCTGCCAGCTTACTGAAAACCATAAATTCCATGCCTCTCTCGCTCTCTCTTTTACTGACATCTTTTATTTGTCCTGCGACTTGACCTGCTGTCGGTGATTTCCTGTTTTCGTGGTTGTGAGCGTGTCTGTGGTGCTGTCCATCACGGTGGCCATTTTACAGGCTTTTGAAGGGCAGGGATGAAGTTCTTGGACATCACAGGTCAAGAGCTGTCTTTGACCCCTTGATTGGCCTTGCACACTTATGTGTGGTCCTTGGCATCCCTCTCCTTCCTCATATCAATGTCATATCATTACAAGCAGGCCCTGCCAAAAGTGACTCTCAACAGTGTAAATAGATGCAGAACTGAGAGCACACATTCTCCACACATTTAGTCTGTGGCTGCAAACTATGAGGCTGGTGGGAGTGAGGGCCTCCCCACATTTGCACCATAGGACGAACATGCACTCAGAACCTGGCAGCACACACTTGCCAGGACTAAGAACAAGTTTGTAGACTTAGCTTCTGTCATCCTGTTTAGGGGTGTGCGGGGGGCTCTGCTCTGCTGGTGGAGCTAACAGAGTTTTTGGAACTCCGTGCTCCACTTGGACCGCAGAGTTCCCCAAAAACTCCACAAGCCATCCCAGCAGAGCGGATCTCACCTGGTGCATGCTGCAGCCCAAGCACAGACAGTCTGACCAGGCCCGACCCTGCTTAGTGCTTCCGAGATCAGGTGCATTCAGGACTCCGCCGGTCAAAGAACTCCACCCCAATGGAATTCCACAGATTTCTTTTTCAATTCAGTGGAATTCCGCAGAGTCGGAGTCAGTGAACTCCACCCAGGCCTAATCCTGTTACCTTCTCCCAGACACCATCTTTGATCATCTTCACCTGGGATGTCAGAAGAAGCAACCATGAGTGAAGGTGACCCAGCAATGGGCCTGGCAGCCTCCTATGAACGTCCAACCATAACATAGACACCCTTGCACTGTGTCATAAGGGTCCCTGCTTCGGTAATAGGCAGCCCAAAGGGACCTCGTACACAGGGAGTAGAAATGCACCATTTATTTGAAGAGACGGATGAGTTCCGCTCTCTTCAGGAGACTCAAAGCAGAACAGCAGTTTTGCTGGCTACACTATGCTGCACCACTTCTTTGCAAATATGCTCCTTAGTGGGCAGTTTACCAAAAAATTAACAAATATACTCTCATAGAAGTACAGTTTGAATGGATGCAAATGTACTACTTTTGGAATTCACAAACATTGCCAGTAGTAGACTTGGAAGGCTGTGCCAGTTCTAGGGTCCCAGGCACACTATGGGCAATCAAACACCCAAAAGGTGATGAGACAAATATTTGCAAATAGTCTAATAACTGCCATTCGTTTGGAGCATCATTCCAAACCATTGTTTTTGCCCACTGTGCCACTCTAGACAGAGGGCCTGATTTAGGATTTGGCAGACAGAGAAAAGGCGAGGGGGGTGGAACTCGTGGAATTTTACTACACATAAATCTGTGAAATTCCATTCAAAGTCTGTGAGATTCCAAGGAGTTCTGCCCACCCCTACTTTAGTCTCGTTCTTTGCATAAAGAGCCCTGTTTTCTCCTTTTCTCTTAACCTCTCCCCATTCACCACCCCTTCTGACCTTCTCTCTCTTCTTGTATCACGTTTATTCCTGTTTCTGTTTCGCTGTCTGAATCCTTCATTCTGTTTTTGGTCTACATTTTTTACACATTTCACTGGCACTCTCTATCCCCATTTCACAATCCCTCTCTACCTCTTTTATCCCTGTTTTTGTGCTACCTCTCCCTTCTCCTCCTCCACAGCTCCTGCTCCTCTTGTTCCCGGGCTCTTCAACCCTCTGGCTCACGATCACATGGAGTCACGACTGCTTCCTCTGCAAAAATTAAGTTGAGGGTATGGAATCAGCGAGCCACAGTGGTCACTGCCGTATGGAGAATGAACTACAATACACCCAGGCAGTCGACAATTTTATCCAGGATTTTCCATCATTCAGATTCATTTTGCACACATGATACCTCACATGCAAAGAGTCCATCTGAGAGAGCACAGAACCAACAGCGCCTTTCTGGAGGCCTACAGAGTGGTCCCCATTATTTGAGCAATTTAAGTGTGATTATACGAGCCAGTGCACCTCTTACACATGTTGAAGGTTAAATGTCACAGCGATGCACATCATTACAATCTGCCCCCAATAACTGGTCCTTGTTACTCTTAACAGTTGTTCCATCTTCAACTTCCTGCTCCAGCTCTCAAAACACAATCTAACATACCTCCCCCTTCACAAACCACTGACCGCCCCAGCAGCCACGTACAAACGAATAGCAAAGCCTGCTCTCATTCTCAAAGCCCTCACAATCCACTGTGAACTTTCACCTCTGACACTACCAATGGCTTCATGCTGCAATAGGTCAGACAGATTAGAGTGAGTGACGTGCTTTCATTTGAATGGCACTGCACTGTTATCACCCATCTCTGGTAAAGGCAGACAGAATGGAAGAAGACTTAACCGCGTTTACACCGTCCACCAAATTAAGTGATGTCTCCCACCCTGGGGGATATCTCTACATATTGACAGGAACCCAAATCACAGCGGTTCCTGTCGCTGCAGGAAAAGGTTAACAGATCAGTCCATCAAACATGACGGGTGCCCTTGAAACGTTTACAAAGTCTTTATATTTTTCAAAAAACAAATTCCCAAAGTAGAGGTTGTCTACAAAAATAAATGAGTAATAATGATCTCCACATCAGTGTTCTCCCGTGGTGTGGAGGTCATTTTTCTTTTTTTACTCGCCATTGCTGCTGGTATATATAGCTGGCAGTAATGGACAGTAAAAAAAAAAGCATATGACTGTTCGAGATAGGGTGGATGGTCTTTGGCTTACTTACAATGTCTCCTACTCCTGTGGGTTGTTGAAGAAGTTGACCAAGCAAAGTTTACTCTATAAGTGTAACATTTGCTGTCTGCCCAATGAATAACTGGGCAGATAGACCTTGAGGTTGGCTGACAGGGTAGGCTGCCACCCTTGCAACAGAGTACCTGTTCGCCAACTCTAAATCAGCCTGAGAGGCCCAACTAATGCAAATCTGTACAGATCCTGCCCTAAGTGGAAGTGTTCATCCTGAACCCTGGTCACCTCACAAAGTCACCCTGTTGCCTATTGCCTTTTTAGTTGGAAAATTTGAGATTCACAGCACTCAAATCTCATTGACCAGCCTACACCCTGTGCTCAAATCTATATTTTATCCTTCTGGGTTCATAAACTGAGCATTGTTATGTCAGGTGATAACAACTTTTAGAAATTACACCCAAAGAAAGACTTGGGCCTCTACTCTGCACTAAATCCATGGATTAAGTTAGATTTGGAAGGATTCGAAGTTTGTATTCATTTGAGCTTGTGCCTCAATTACAAATTACGATGTTCCTAGTATTGAAGACCGATAAAAATGAGACGTAGAATCAGAAAGATACCTGGGTTTTTGTAATTGGAATTGTATCTTTCTGCTCGTGTCCTTGTTTCGCCTTTCACGTCACCGGTCTGAAGCACAGGGGAGCGCGTAGCCTATGTGTGTGTGAAAGGCCAGTGTTGTTCTCCATTCCAGGTGCAGGTGTTGGACTTTAGAACAAGAATGGTATCAAGGGTATGACACTAATGCAAGACAGGAAAGCGGGTCTATGACCCCGGGTTTGTATTTAAAGTCAGTCATAACTGAGTGCAGAGTGGGCCCCTAATAACCTAGGACCTGGGTGCCACTGCACCTTATCTGCTAATGATAATCAGAGGCCTCACATGTTCTTATTTCTGTCTGCCTTTTCCTCCCTCCTCCCTTTCTCACCGCCATCCCCCTGTCACCCCTTCCTCCATCTAGTTTCCCTTTCTTGTCTCATGTGACCCTCTCTCCCTCTACCTTTACCTCACTTTGCTCGCCTTGCCTCCCTCCAACCCTAAGGTCTTTTTCTTCCCCTTTTCATTCTGCCCCAACGTTCCCGGATTACTTATCTTCTCTGCCCTTCTCTCTCCAACCTCCTCTCAATCCACTTGTTCACTCTATCGCTCTCCTCCTTTTATCTCAACACTGTATATTGTCCCTGCTTCTTTATCTTTCATCTCCTTCCTTCTGTTCCTTCCTTGACATCCTTATTTTGTCTCCTTTCTCACCGCTCTCCCTTTCCTCATCCATAGCTGCTTCTTCCTTTCTTTTGCACGTTCCTCTTGTTTCTATTGTTCACAGTTTCCAATGATTTCACTACTTCACTCTCTTTTCTCCACTTCTCACTTATCCTTTACCCCATAGTCCTCACTCTCCTCCCCCAAGTGTAAACACAAAGTCAGGCTTCAGACAGGCTGTGTTTAAATCTATCAGTGGCAGGTGACCTGTAGTATAACTACTCCCACCACAGGGCAGGCTGGGCCCTTCACCCAACTCTGGACCTCGGGTGCTCCTGCCCCCTCATAAACACTTATAGTGAAGCAGCTTTGTGTGATTGTATCTTCTGCGCATCTGCCTATCCAGGATTCTAATTTTCTACCCATGGGTGTTTGGGGTGTTACATCCCCCTAATAAATGTGTTCTGTAGTTAATAGTTGGGCACAGGTGGTTTAAGTCGGATATGGTAAGATGTTATTGGTATTTTCACATACACATGCAGACAAACACACACACACACACACACACACTCCTTTGTCTGTTTTAAAGGCCTTAAAAAAGGTTATTTTACAAAATATTGAGTTTTAAGTATCCACTCTTAGTCCGCACTCCTCGCCCTTTCTACGGCTCCTTAAGCTCCCCAACCCACACTTCTTATATAATGTATTTTAAACAGCATGGTTGTTGGGAAATATCAAGTCCTCTCCCCCTTACTAAGCAAGCTATGCCTCATTTTATACCACCAGCCTGAAACAGAAGGAAGAAAACACAGACAACAGACAAGCAGCACCCATACTGTTTGTGCCGGGGTTTGAGAAGCCATCCTCAGCTGAAAGTCAATGCTGTTTTCTCTTTGGCCACTAGATGGCAGTGTTAGATCATAGAATGATTGTGTTGTAAAATAAAGCTGCCAGGGCTTTTCCAGAGTCGTGTTGTGAAGTGCTTGCTTTCCTTACCCCTCACTCTCTGAGAAAAAGATATTGGGCCCGACTCCCAAAGGTACAGTTAGACCAAAAGCCTAACTTTGCTACTTTTCGATATTCACAAAGGTAAAGTTAGGCTAAAAGTCTAAATTTACAGTAGTAACTCACCTTTGTGAATGTCAAAAGACTTTGGTCTACCTTTGTGACTACCGAAAAGTAGTAACGTTAGAATTTCGATCTAACTTTGCCTTTGTGAATACCGAAAAGTAGTCAAGTTAAACTTTTGGTCTAAGCTAGACTTTTGGTGTAAATTTACCTTTTTGAATCAGGCACCTCATGTTGTACTATCTGCCCTACCAACTCACCCTACCAACTCACACAGTGCGCTGTGAGTCACCTAATATCATTTGACTTCACACAGTCACCCGGTGACGAGACAATATCACACAGTGGAACAATGGATGAGCTGGGATCTCTCACGAGTGCGTCCAGGCATTATAAGTATGAAACTCCACTGGTTTCCCTCCATTCTCATCTCTGGTTACATACAGCATTTGCTGTCTGCTCAGAGTGGGTTTCCAGCTCGTGTTTGGAGGCTTTGATCAGCCTTTGTCCTTTACAGGTTTGAAACATCCCCAGCTCATCGCAGGCAGCTTCAAGTTCTTCGATTTTTGTGGTGAGGGGTGGTAAGGGAAGTCTAAATGCGCCTCCTAGGCAGTTCATTGGAACAAGCCCCACCCACTCCAAGGCCTCGGCCCCTCCTCTCACACAATAGACAGACTTCAGAGGATGGCAGGTCTGCAGCACTGTTTGAACTACTGGAGGAGGCCGGGGCTTCCCCATCAGGTTCAGATTGGCTGTTGTTACAGCAGAAGTGAAACAGAAACAGAGAGATGAACACCTGTGAGGTCACAAAAATGGGGAAAAATTATATTTACATTTTTGCTGCTTTGATCAGTTTGAGATAAGTGATATTTTGCTCACAGTCATTTTTCGCTTGCACCACACCCAGTGAGCTAGTGGAAACAGCAAGTTCAAGGTAGGTGCAATGGTAAAAAAAAGTGACCAAATACACGCGAAATCCCTTTGTTCATGTTCTTCCTACTGCATTCCTGTAAATAAACAAAAATAACATTTTCACCTTGTTGATTTTGCTCCACAAACTTACCAAGTGTTGCAAAGACCTCTAAAGAAGATGCAAACATCATGCAATCCGTGATGGATGTCAATAGGTTTTTCTTGTAGAACTGGAGGCCCGCCCCCTGGCAGGCGCTAACCTCCAATCCTCCCCTCCATCTTTCTTTCCTTTTCGGTCCCCTTTAGGCTTCATCCAGTGGGGCACATTTAGAATGAATTGCCATAGGGCAGCGCTGTAAGTCTTTTTGCTGTGCTGCCCTCCGCCACTTCGAAAGGGCAGGAATGCAAAGTACTTAGGAGATATGGTGCATTCCTGTCCTTTCAGTCAGTACCGGTGCTCAATTTGGTGCCTAGCACCAATGGAGTACGCCTGCATCATGGTGCAAGGGTATCTGTGTTGCTGTCAAGATTGTTTTTGTGCAGTAGAGAACACCTTCCTGCACAAAAAACAATCCATGGAGGTTTTTCCCTCTTTCTATGTAGAACACAGCACACATGGAAAGAGGAGAAAAATGGTAGAATTAAAGATATTTCCTCCCTTTACGCCACCCCTGGGGTAGCGTACACTTTTGACGCATCCCCTGGTTTACAAATCATTATAAGTGCAGGAATGAGTAAAACCCATCGATGTTGCATGGCAAAACCCATTACAATGTCCATGGAACGCCCCCTGACGCAGTGTAGGGCAACGCAGTGACTTGTGCTGCGTTGCCTTACACTATGTCTACAAGACCATGAAAAGCCAGGCAAAGTGGCTTTGCGAGGCCTCGTAGATAGGGGTCTGCACTCTGCGCTGGCAGGGCCTTCTAAAAAGTAATTCACTGGGAGCCTCAGGGGCTTGTAAATAAGCCTCAATGTCTTTAGTGTTGTTTATATATTTCTTCCTGTACAGTATTGCAGTCTCTACTCAGGGTACCTGAGGCAGAATGTAATAAGTAAACCTACAGTGAAGTGTACCAACACAACTACTGATGGTTTTCCTTCCTTTCCAACAGTCACATGTGTAACACCACAACAGTCACTTACCCCGTCTTCTCAATAGGCATCTAATTATATCACCCAATGGGATCTCTCACGGAGGCTCCCAGGCATTGTAATTATTAAGGATGACTGATTTCCCTCTATTCTCAGGTCTGGTTACATACAGCATTTGCTCTCTGCTAGAGCTCAGGTTATCAACATACTCAGTACACTGAAAGGGCTTTTGGTCAGTCCCTTTCAGCGATTGACATGTTCGAGCCAGCCCCTTTCAGACATTGTATATATGGTGTGTTTTCATTTTTGTGTGCCCATAGGAGTATGGTGTAGTTTCACATTTTACAATTGTGAGCTTGCACTTAGAAGTGACCAAACATTCTGTTTCTCCACAGTCAGCCAATCAGGGTGCAAGCTCCTGCAGAATTTGTAGGAGCCTCTTGCTTTCACAAGACCAAAAAGGACGATGGAGATAAAAGCCCACTCGACCAATCAGATTGCTCTATTTTTCATTTTGCACAACCTCAGGGCTCTTGCAAGATCTTATTATCGTGCCTAACTAAAATGTCCCTTTAACCTTTATTTGTTTCACTGGAAGATGAAGACTTTTTTGACATAAAGTTATAATATATTTCCATATTTAAAGTAAACACCCTGCTGTGCACGGCCTACAGCCCTGCGGCCAACACCTTAGATTCTAGCAAGCCCATGCACGACCTTCCCCCGTGGGCAGCCAACCCCAGTCCTGCACATCCTTCTGTCATGTGGCAGGGGTTGGCCACAGGCAGTCACCTCCTGCCAGTTGAGGGGGTCATATGGCCCTCCTTCCCAAGACACAGTTGGCCCTTTGGACCCTATTCCTAGGGCCTTTTTTAAAGAAAGGGGAGGGGGATTGCATTCCCTCCTCCACATACCACTATTTTCCCTGGGGACCCCATCCCCTGGCATCATACAGTAATTACTGGAAAGGCCCAGGAAACACCCTCCCCCGGGACCAAAACCATTTATATTAGGGGAGTTGAGCCAGTGCCCCCCCCCCCCAGACTACATACATTCCCCAAGGACCCCATTTGGGGCCATAAATTAACAATAAAGGTGGGATAACATGCCATCCACCTTGGTCCTACACAGACACTGGGGACCCCCATCTCCGGAGCCAAAAACTAATATTTTATGGAAGGGGTGGGTGGCTGTCCCCCAAGCCAAAATAGGCCCTGGGTAGCCCATCCCCA
The DNA here is from genome assembly GCF_031143425.1 of Pleurodeles waltl. Lineage (NCBI taxonomy): Eukaryota > Metazoa > Chordata > Amphibia > Caudata > Salamandridae > Pleurodeles > Pleurodeles waltl. The sequence continues at coordinate 5,976,514 of NC_090450.1, forward strand.
GGGCCAAAGAATGATAACACAGGAGGGTGCAGTGACCCCCCCCCCTTTTCCAAGCCTTAAGAGGTGTCAGAGATCCCACCCTTGGGCAAAAAAACGGTTATTTTTTATGAACTTGGCCCTCATCAAGGGAAGGCGTGTTTGTTTCTACCCGGCGGGTGATTTAAAAATGCTCAAGCCAGGCAGGAGCAATCAAATGTTTCTCTGCTCGCACTGGTGCTGGCACAGAAGCCCATCTCCTTCCTAGGGACGGGCTCCCTGGGAAACAGTCTGTGAGCTGGCACAGGGGATGGGGTTGAGGGGCCTTAGGAGGCTCAGGAAGAGGAGCTGCGCAGCCTTCACTCACTTTTAAGTTTACCTGAGCACTGGGGGATGAGGTCCCCGTGGCCTTTTAAGACTCAAGAGGGGTTCATGTGACCCCCTCTCCCCTACAATAACTATTTAGCCAAGGGGTGGGGTCCCCGGGGCCAATTTGGCTCATGGAAGGGGGCTGTGAACCACCTCTCCCCTTCAATAAAGTGGTTTGCCCTGAGGGGTGGAGTTCCTGGGACCATTTCAGGTTCAGCAAGTCGGAAATGCATTTTCCTACCCTGTTTCTACAAGTTGACCACAGGAGATGGGTTCCTTGGGGCTGAAAATGGGCTTGCGATGTGTCCCGAAAGCTCACGCTCCTCCTCAAATATGATTTAAAAATGGCATGCCGCCATTTGTTTCTGCAGTCCTGCTGGAGTCGTACAGGGCCATGGAAAAAAAGCTTATGCTTTTTACTTTTTTTGTTCTCTGGGACCTTATATTTATTTATTTTTAATATTTTCAGGACAAGAACTAGGTCCCTGAGTTCTGTATTGGCTACCATCAAATGATATTGACACCTATTCAGAGCACTCTGTACTATGTGAGAATGTCTCATGTGGGAGTAAATTGGTCCAAAGGAAAAAAAAAGCCCTTTGGGCGAATCAGGACTCTCTATTTTTTTAAATCTTGCGAGAATCCCTTGAACCCAACCGTCCCATATATTCAAACATTTTTGTACCTTAATTTCTCAAAAAGCTATTGAATGGATTTACCCCAGATCACAAAAGCACACTTTTTGAACCAAGATCTAGCTTCCTGACAACTTTTGTGCAATTCTGTTAAGCAGTTTTTTCAAAAACGCTTCTAAAAAGAGTCTATGGAAAATGCTTTGATATTTTACATTTTAGCACCTCTTCTCTGCCCTTTCTTAACAGATCGCACCAAAACATTCCAAACGCAAACTGGAGAAAAAGGATCACATTTGTGTGAAGTTTCATGAAGATTTTTTAAACTATGCCAAAGTTATTATCAAAACAAAAAAGCATTTCCTATGGAAGTGTTGACTAAAATATAACTACCCAGTGGTGATCACCAATGTGCACGTACAGTTAGGACCTAGGTTTTTTTTTTTGAAGATAACTTTGGTGCCATTTGGCAAATCTTCACAGAAGTTTCTTTGTAAAAAAAAAAAAAAAAAAAGCTTCACCCATCTCAGAGATCTCATCAGCTGCTTTTTTAAAAAAAATGGGAGGGGGGTTTAAGCCTCTACCCTGACCACATTTATGTGATTATTTCTTTTGTTTAGGAGAGGGGGTGTGCTTCTCCCCCTCCCTAAGCCTCGGAGATGCCCCTGGACAGACATTTATTAGGGCCAATAGCTGAATTAGGGTAGGAGAGGTGCCCCCCTCCCAGCCTCGTCCAGGCGGGAGCATAGTAATGAAGCCAGCACACAGTGCTGTGCTGGCTGGGGAGCTGGCAGGGGCCGCAGCAGTCTTCAGACTCCCTAACTTTCCACTAATGAAAATGAAGTTGTGGGCGCTCCAGGTGGGCACTGGCGCAGCCTTTTAACAAAAAATTGCATACTCCCACTGGCACCCAGCATGGGTGCTGACTGGGGAGCCTGCAGTGGTAGAAAGGCTTTGTTACTCCTCCCACTGCCCCCAACGTTAAACAATTGCATGGGTGGCCTGTCTAGCACAGGAGCGCTCACAAAATACAAAATAAAAATTAAAAATGAATAATAAGTGAGGGGCAGGAGTTGCTTGTTTATTATTCAATGCTCCACAAAGAATTGCATAATAATGGCTTAGGGACTCATATATGTTCCTGCTGGTGGTGCCTAGAAAGGGAAACACCATTTTTTTTTTGGGGGGGGGGGGCTGCAGAGAGTATAGCAGCCTCCCAGCAATATAAGGAAAATCAGTAAGTCTGTTGGGCACGGACTCCATGACCCCAGAGAGTTTACCGTATTTTTAAAGGAATCCTAGCTGGATTTCAATGCTCTTTAGCTGGACTACAAGGCCTACTAATAAGGGGTTCTGTATCTGCATTTTCTGATCTGAAAAATTTTATTGGAAAGACTCCACAACATGTTTTTTTTTTCTAGTAAAGTGTTATTAAGAAAATGCTTAAACTATCAACTTTGTTCAACATTACAATGTGTGAATTTATAAAATATACATTTTATTTCAATTTTTTGTGATATTTGTATAGCTACGCACAGTCACATGTATACATGTTAGCTTAAACTGTTTAAATCTGATTTTGTATGTATATATCTATATTTGCATACTTGATATACATATACACACACACACATACAAGGTCACATTTAAACATTTTAAGCAAAGAATGTTTTATTGCTATGACCTGAACAAATTAATGTGTGGGCAAGTTGGGAGTGTCTGTTTCATTTGTGTTGCCTACTCAGCACATTCAGCAGCTGTGGTAGTGGACCAAAGTGGTGGAGGGAAGGCAGCAAAATAGATAAAGGAATGGTACAAAAGTGACTTCTGTTCACATGTGCAAGTTTGAGCATACTTGAGTGGGAACATTAGTGGTGAGGAGGCGCGTGCTGATCTCAACTGATAATAACACCCTCTTCAAAACTAAATAAACATTTACCTATTTTTACATGCATCATAATATGTTTTCTCTGTTGATTTTGCCTCACCTCCCTGCCTCAAGGGATTCCTAATTTAGCCTGTGTGCTGGGTTGATTGCCCGGCAACTAAGAGTTGCTCAGCTCATCCTCTCATGAGTAAAGAGCTTGTGAGAAGATTCTCTGACCAGGGTGGTGGGATTGAAATGGTCTCAGCACTAAACACCAATTAAATGTCCTGCTCCTGGTAATGTTCCATGGTACCTCTGCAGGCGTTCAAATGTTTGCGTTAGTGAAAGTGTTCAATGAAGGCCTTATGCGTAAATCTATTGAAAGGTCAGAGCCTGACTGGAAGATCAGAAAGGGGCACGACCATGCCCCCAGTCCCTTTGCAGAGTGGCTGCACGAGACAAGCAGTGGTGGGAACATTGAGTACTAGAGGGAGGTATGGCCTCTTTCTGCTTTCAAGAGCAGCCTCTCCTATTAAAAGACTTAATAGTCTCAGCCAACCTGTTTTTTTGCTCTGTGTCTACAGCACATGAGTGGAGAGCATTTATATGACATAGGTGAGTGTAGGGTCTATGTTGGGATCTCTGCTAGCTAGAATAAGGATTCCATCTTGGGGACATCAAGAGTTCAGCACTGCAGGAATATTTTATTGGCTGAAATATTATTTCAAACTGTGTGTCTATTTTTTAAGGACACTCTTCTTCTCAGTTTTTCACTTCAGGAATTATTGCTGCCCATTAGCTGTGATATTTTCACTTCAGCCTGCACCACAGGTTTTCTGTGTGCGGGCACTGGACACAAGTTGAATCCCTGTACAGATTTCTCAATTGCAACTCCACCACTTGAGACCCTCCCTTCTTGTGGGGACCATTACTTCGGGATGAGGGTGAGCACTTCCATCCATTTTGGTTTTGGGGTGTATGGACCTAGCGACCACTTGGTAGTGGTTCAGAACTTTAGCGAGGAAAGGGAAACCCTCAAATGTATCCCCAGCCCTGTGGCAAATGTGGGCCTTCCACCTTGCAGGGCCCCATTCAGGCTAAAGTCCATGGACAGCTGTGAGATATTGGAGTCTTGGTAGACCCTCATCACATTCTCCAGGGTGACTCTGTCAGTTTATGGTACACTACTGACATTCAAACATTTCTTAGTATAGTGAACATGTCAAATTCAAGTTTATTACCACTGTGAATTTAATTTTACTTTAGAAAACACTGGTTATTCCCTCACAGATCACAGATCACAGGTAGCAATTACACAGGGAGCTAGTCTTCTAATAGTCACATCCTCTTGAATGTGATCTTACTACAGAATCTTGGCCTCTTGAATCCTGGTTTCGGTTAAAGAACTTTTATTCAAATAATTATGCAATGTAAATTATATGACATAAACCACATATGGGGATGTGCATACTATGATGTGCTAATAATTACCAGTGTTTAGAGAGAGGAATGGCATTATGGCCCACGCGAGGATGTGCTTCTCTTGAGTCATGGCCCCACCACCCCTATACCCTCATGCCCTTCTACCACCCCTACACCCTCATGCCCTCCCACCACCCCTACACCCTCATGCCCTTCTACCACCCCTACACCCTCATGCCCTTCTACCACCCCTACACCCTCATGCCCTTCTACCACCCCTACACCCTCATGCCCTTCTACCACCCCTACACCCTCATGCCCTCCCACCACCCCTACACCCTCATGCCCTCCCACCACCCCTACACCCTCATGCCCTTCTACCACCCCTACACCCTCATGCCCTCCCACCACCCCTACACCCTCATGCCCTCCCACCACCCCTACACCCTCATGCCCTTCTACCACCCCTACACCCTCATGCCCTTCTACCACCCCTACACCCTCATGCCCTTCTACCACCCCTACACCCTCATGCCCTTCTACCACCCCTACACCCTCATGCCCTTCTACCACCCCTACACCCTCATGCCCTTCTAAAACCCCTACACTCTCATGCCCTTCTACCACCCCTACACCCTCATGCCCTTCTACCACCCCTACACCCTCATGCCCTTCTACCACCCCTACACCCTCATGCCCTTCTACCACCCCTACACCCTCATGCCCTTCTACCACCCCTACACCCTCATGCCCTTCTACCACCCCTACACCCTCATGCCCTTACACCACCCCTACACCCTCATGCCCTTCTACCACCCCTACACCCTCATGCCCTCCCACCACCCCTACACCCTCATGCCCTTCTACCACCCCTACACCCTCATGCCCTCCCACCACCCCTACACCCTCATGCCCTTCTACCACCCCTACACCCTCATGCCCTTCTACCACCCCTACACCCTCATGCCCTTCTACCACCCCTACACCCTCATGCCCTTCTACCACCCCTACACCCTCATGCCCTCCCACCACCCCTACACCCTCATGCCCTCCCACCACCCCTACACCCTCATGCCCTTCTACCACCCCTACACCCTCATGCCCTCCCACCACCCCTACACCCTCATGCCCTTCTACCACCCCTACACCCTCATGCCCTCCCACCACCCCTACACCCTCATGCCCTTCTACCACCCCTACACCCTCATGCCCTTCTACCACCCCTACACCCTCATGCCCTTCTACCACCCCTACACCCTCATGCCCTTCTACCACCCCTAAACCCTCATGCCCTTCTACCACCCCTACACCCTCATGCCCTTCTACCACCCCTACACCCTCATGCCCTTCTACCACCCCTACACCCTCATGCCCTTCTACCACCCCTACACCCTCATGCCCTTCTACCACCCCTACACCCTCATGCCCTTCTACCACCCCTACACCCTCATGCCCTTCTACCACCCCTACACCCTCATGCCCTTCTACCACCCCTACACCCTCATGCCCTTCTACCACCCCTACACCCTCATGCCCTTCTGCCACCCCTAAACCCTCATGCCCTCCCACCACCCCTACACCCTCATGCCCTTCTACCACCCCTACACCCTCATGCCCTTCTACCACCCCTACACCCTCATGCCCTCCCACCACCCCTACACCCTCATGCCCTTCTACCACCCCTAAACCCTCATGCCCTCCCACCACCCCTACACCCTCATGCCCTTCTACCACCCCTACACCCTCATGCCCTTCTACCACCCCTACACCCTCATGCCCTTCTACCACCCCTACACCCTCATGCCCTTCTACCACCCCTACACCCTCATGCCCTCCCACCACCCCTACACCCTCATGCCCTTCTACCACCCCTACACCCTCATGCCCTCCCACCACCCCTACACCCTCATGCCCTTCTACCACCCCTACACCCTCATGCCCTCCCACCACCCCTACACCCTCATGCCCTTCTGCCACCCCTAAACCCTCATGCCCTTCTGCCACCCCTAAACCCTCATGCCCTCCCACCACCCCTACACCCTCATGCCCTTCTACCACCCCTACACCCTCATGCCCTTCTGCCACCCCTAAACCCTCATGCCCTTCTGCCACCCCTAAACCCTCATGCCCTCCCACCACCCCTACACCCTCATGCCCTTCTACCACCCCTACACCCTCATGCCCTTCTACCACCCCTACACCCTCATGCCCTTCTACCACCCCTAAACCCTCATGCCCTCCCACCACCCCTACACCCTCATGCCCTTCTACCACCCCTACACCCTCATGCCCTTCTACCACCCCTACACCCTCATGCCCTTCTACCACCCCTACACCCTCATGCCCTTCTACCACCCCTACACCCTCATGCCCTTCTACCACCCCTACACCCTCATGCCCTTCTACCACCCCTACACCCTCATGCCCTTCTACCACCCCTACACCCTCATGCCCTCCCACCACCCCTACACCCTCATGCCCTTCTACCACCCCTACACCCTCATGCCCTTCTACCACCCCTACACCCTCATGCCCTTCTACCACCCCTACACCCTCATGCCCTCCCACAACCCCTACACCCTCATGCCCTTCTACCACCCCTACACCCTCATGCCCTTCTACCACCCCTACACCCTCATGCCCTTCTACCACCCCTACACCCTCATGCCCTCCCGCCACCCCTACACCCTCATGCCCTTCTACCACCCCTACACCCTCATGCCCTTCTACCACCCCTACACCCTCATGCCCTTCTACCACCCCTACACCCTCATGCCCTTCCGCCACCCCTACACCCTCATGCCCTTCTGCCACCCCTACACCCTTATGCCCTTCTACCACCCCTACACCCTCATGCCCTTCTACCACCCCTACACCCTCATGCCCTTCTACCACCCCTACACCCTCATGCCCTTCTACCACCCCTACACCCTCATGCCCTTCTGCCACCCCTACACCCTCATGCCCTTCTGCCACCCCTACACCCTCATGCCCTCCCGCCACCCCTACACCCTCATGCCCTTCTACCACCCCTACACCCTCATGCCCTTCTGCCACCCCTAAACCCTCATGCCCTTCTGCCACCCCTAAACCCTCATGCCCTCCCACCACCCCTACACCCTCATGCCCTTCTACCACCCCTATACCCTCATGCCCTTCTGCCACCCCTACACCCTCATGCCCTTCTACCACCCCTACACCCTCATGCCCTTCTACCACCCCTACACCCTCATGCCCTTCTACCACCCCTACACCCTCATGCCCTTCTGCCACCCCTACACCCTCATGCCCTTCTACCACCCCTACACCCTCATGCCCTTCTACCACCCCTACACCCTCATGCCCTTCTACCACCCCTAAACCCTCATGCCCTTCTACCACCCCTACACCCTCATGCCCTTCTACCACCCCTACACCCTCATGCCCTTCTACCACCCCTACACCCTCATGCCCTTCTACCACCCCTACACCCTCATGCCCTTCTACCACCCCTACACCCTCATGCCCTCCCGCCACCCCTACACCCTCATGCCCTTCTACCACCCCTACACCCTCATGCCCTTCTACCACCCCTACACCCTCATGCCCTTCTACCACCCCTACACCCTCATGCCCTTCCGCCACCCCTACACCCTCATGCCCTCCCGCCACCCCTACACCCTCATGCCCTTCTACCACCCCTACACCCTCATGCCCTTCTACCACCCCTACACCCTCATGCCCTTCTACCACCCCTACACCCTCATGCCCTTCCGCCACCCCTACACCCTCATGCCCTTCTACCACCCCTACACCCTTATGCCCTTCTACCACCCCTACACCCTCATGCCCTTCTACCACCCCTACACCCTCATGCCCTTCTACCACCCCTACACCCTCATGCCCTTCTACCACCCCTACACCCTCATGCCCTTCTGCCACCCCTATACCCTCATGCCCTTCTGCCACCCCTATACCCTCATGCCCTCCCGCCACCCCTACACCCTCATGCCCTTCTACCACCCCTACACCCTCATGCCCTTCTACCACCCCTACACCCTCATGCCCTTCTACCACCCCTACACCCTCATGCCCTTCTACCACCCCTACACCCTCATGCCCTTCTACCACCCCTACACCCTCATGCCCTTCTACCACCCCTACACCCTCATGCCCTTCTACCACCCCTACACCCTCATGCCCTTCTACCACCCCTACACCCTCATGCCCTTCTACCACCCCTACACCCTCATGCCCTTCTACCACCCCTACACCCTCATGCCCTTCTACCACCCCTACACCCTCATGCCCTTCTACCACCCCTACACCCTCATGCCCTTCTACCACCCCTACACCCTCATGCCCTTCTACCACCCCTACACCCTCATGCCCTTCTACCACCCCTACACCCTCATGCCCTTCTACCACCCCTACACCCTCATGCCCTTCTACCACCCCTACACCCTCATGCCTTTCTACCACCCCTACACCCTCATGCCCTTCTACCACCCCTACACCCTCATGCCCTTCTACCACCCCTAAACCCTCATGCCCTTCTACCACCCCTACACCCTCATGCCCTTCTACCACCCCTACACCCTCATGCCCTTCTACCACCCCTACACCCTCATGCCCTTCTACCACCCCTACACCCTCATGCCCTTCTACCACCCCTACACCCTCATGCCCTTCTACCACCCCTACACCCTCATGCCCTCCCGCCACCCCTACACCCTCATGCCCTCCCACCACCCCTACACCCTCATGCCCTTCTACCACCCCTACACCCTCATGCCCTTCTACCACCCCTACACCCTCATGCCCTTCTACCACCCCTACACCCTCATGCCCTTCTACCACCCCTACACCCTCATGCCCTTCTACCACCCCTACACCCTCATGCCCTTCTACCACCCCTACACCCTCATGCCCTTCTACCACCCCTACACCCTCATGCCCTTCTACCACCCCTACACCCTCATGCCCTCCCACCACCCCTACACCCTCATGCCCTTCTACCACCCCTACACCCTCATGCCCTTCTACCACCCCTACACCCTCATGCCCTCCCACCACCCCTACACCCTCATGCCCTCCCACCACCCCTACACCCTCATGCCCTCCCACCACCCCTACACCCTCATGCCCTCCCACCACCCCTACACCCTCATGCCCTTCTACCACCCCTACACCCTCATGCCCTTCTACCACCCCTACACCCTCATGCCCTTCTACCACCCCTACACCCTCATGCCCTTCTACCACCCCTACACCCTCATGCCCTTCTACCACCCCTACACCCTCATGCCCTTCTACCACCCCTACACCCTCATGCCCTTCTACCACCCCTACACCCTCATGCCCTTCTACCACCCCTACACCCTCATGCCCTTCTACCACCCCTACACCCTCATGCCCTTCTACCACCCCTACACCCTCATGCCCTTCTACCACCCCTACACCCTCATGCCCTTCTACCACCCCTACACCCGCATGCCCTTCTGCCACCCCTACACCCTCATGCCGTTCTACCACCCCTACACCCTCATGCCCTCCCGCCACCCCTACACCCTCATGCCCTCCCACCACCCCTACACCCTCATGCCCTTCTACCACCCCTACACCCTCATGCCCTTCTGCCACCCCTACACCCTCATGCCCTTCTACCACCCCTAAACCCTCATGCCCTTCTGCCACCCCTACACCCTCATGCCCTTCTACCACCCCTACACCCTCATGCCCTTCTACCACCCCTACACCCTCATGCCCTTCTACCACCCCTAAACCCTCATGCCCTTCTGCCACCCCTACACCCTCATGCCCTTCTGCCACCCCTACACCCTCATGCCCTTCTGCCACCCCTACACCCTCATGCCCTTCTACCACCCCTACACCCTAATGCCCTTCTACCACCCCTACACCCTCATGCCCTTCTACCACCCCTACACCCTCATGCCCTTCTACCACCCCTACACCCTCATGCCCTTCTACCACCCCTACACCCTCATGCCCTTCTACCACCCCTACACCCTCATGCCCTCCCACCACCCCTACACCCTCATGCCCTTCTACCACCCCTACACCCTCATGCCCTCCTACCACCCCTACACCCTCATGCCCTCCTACCACCCCTACACCCTCATGCCCTTCTACCACCCCTACACCCTCATGCCCTTCTACCTCCCCTACACCCTCATGCCCTTCTACCACCCCTACACCCTCATGCCCTTCTACCACCCCTACACCCTCATGCCCTTCTACCACCCCTACACCCTCATGCCCTTCTACCACCCCTACACCCTCATGCCCTTCTACCACCCCTACACCCTCATGCCCTTCTACCACCCCTACACCCTCATGCCCTCCCACCACCCCTACACCCTCATGCCCTTCTACCACCCCTACACCCTCATGCCCTTCTACCACCCCTACACCCTCATGCCCTTCTACCACCCCTACACCCTCATGCCCTTCTACCACCCCTACACCCTCATGCCCTTCTGCCACCCCTACACCCTCATGCCCTTCTGCCACCCCTACACCCTCATGCCCTTCTGCCACCCCTACACCCTCATGCCCTTCTACCACCCCTACACCCTCATGCCCTTCTACCACCCCTACACCCTCATGCCCTTCTACCACCCCTACACCCTCATGCCCTTCTACCACCCCTACACCCTCATGCCCTTCTACCACCCCTACACCCTCATGCCCTCCCACCACCCCTACACCCTCATGCCCTCCCACCACCCCTACACCCTCATGCCCTTCTACCACCCCTACACCCTCATGCCCTTCTACCACCCCTACACCCTCATGCCCTTCTACCACCCCTACACCCTCATGCCCTTCTACCACCCCTACACCCTCATTCCCTTCTAACACCCCTACACCCTCATGCCCTTCTACCACCCCTACACCCTCATGCCCTTCTACCACCCCTACACCCTCATGCCCTTCTACCACCCCTACACCCTCATGCCCTCCCACCACCCCTACACCCTCATGCCCTTCTACCACCCCTACACCCTCATGCCCTCCCACCACCCCTACACCCTCATGCCCTTCTACCACCCCTACACCCTCATGCCCTTCTACCACCCCTACACCCTCATGCCCTTCTACCACCCCTACACCCTCATGCCCTCCCACCACCCCTACACCCTCATGCCCTTCTACCACCCCTACACCCTCATGCCCTTCTACCACCCCTACACCCTCATGCCCTTCTACCACCCCTACACCCTCATGCCCTCCCACCACCCCTACACCCTCATGCCCTTCTACCACCCCTACACCCTCATGCCCTTCTACCACCCCTACACCCTCATGCCCTTCTACCACCCCTACACCCTCATGCCCTTCTACCACCCCTACACCCTCATGCCCTTCTACCACCCCTACACCCTCATGCCCTTCTACCACCCCTACACCCTCATGCCCTCCCACCACCCCTACACCCTCATGCCCTTCTACCACCCCTAAACCCTCATGCCCTCCCACCACCCCTACACCCTCATGCCCTTCTACCACCCCTACACCCTCATGCCCTTCTACCACCCCTACACCCTCATGCCCTTCTACCACCCCTACACCCTCATGCCCTTCTACCACCCCTACACCCTCATGCCCTCCCACCACCCCTACACCCTCATGCCCTTCTACCACCCCTACACCCTCATGCCCTCCCACCACCCCTACACCCTCATGCCCTTCTACCACCCCTACACCCTCATGCCCTTCTACCACCCCTACACCCTCATGCCCTCCCACCACCCCTACACCCTCATGCCCTTCTACCACCCCTACACCCTCATGCCCTTCTACCACCCCTACACCCTCATGCCCTTCTACCACCCCTACACCCTCATGCCCTCCCACCACCCCTACACCCTCATGCCCTTCTACCACCCCTACACCCTCATGCCCTTCTACCACCCCTACACCCTCATGCCCTTCTACCACCCCTACACCCTCATGCCCTTCTACCACCCCTACACCCTCATGCCCTCCCACCACCCCTACACCCTCATGCCCTTCTACCACCCCTAAACCCTCATGCCCTCCCACCACCCCTACACCCTCATGCCCTTCTACCACCCCTACACCCTCATGCCCTTCTACCACCCCTACACCCTCATGCCCTTCTACCACCCCTACACCCTCATGCCCTTCTACCACCCCTACACCCTCATGCCCTCCCACCACCCCTACACCCTCATGCCCTTCTACCACCCCTACACCCTCATGCCCTCCCACCACCCCTACACCCTCATGCCCTTCTACCACCCCTACACCCTCATGCCCTCCCACCACCCCTACACCCTCATGCCCTTCTACCACCCCTACACCCTCATGCCCTCCCACCACCCCTACACCCTCATGCCCTTCTACCACCCCTACACCCTCATGCCCTCCCACCACCCCTACACCCTCATGCCCTCCTACCACCCCTACACCCTCATGCCCTCCCACCACCCCTACACCCTCATGCCCTTCTACCACCCCTACACCCTCATGCCCTCCCACCACCCCTACACCCTCATGCCCTTCTACCACCCCTACACCCTCATGCCCTTCTACCACCCCTACACCCTCATGCCCTTCTACCACCCCTACACCCTCATGCCCTTCTACCACCCCTATACCCTCATGCCCTTCTCCCACCCCTACACCCTCATGCCCTTCTACCACCCCTACACCCTCATGCCCTTCTACCACCCCTAAACCCTCATGCCCTTCTACCACCCCTACACCCTCATGCCCTCCCACCACCCCTACACCCTCATGCCCTTCTACCACCCCTAAACCCTCATGCCCTCCCACCACCTCTACACCCTCATGCCCTTCTACCACCCCTACACCCTCATGCCCTTCTACCACCCCTACACCCTCATGCCCTTCTACCACCCCTACACCCTCATGCCCTTCTACCACCCCTACACCCTCATGCCCTTCTACCACCCCTACACCCTCATGCCCTTCTACCACCCCTACACCCTCATGCCCTCCCACCACCCCTACACCCTCATGCCCTCCCACCACCCCTACACCCTCATGCCCTTCTACCACCCCTACACCCTCATGCCCTTCTACCACCCCTACACCCTCATGCCCTTCTACCACCCCTACACCCTCATGCCCTTCTACCACCCCTACACCCTCATGCCCTCCCACCACCCCTACACCCTCATGCCCTCCCACCACCCCTACACCCTCATGCCCTTCTACCACCCCTACACCCTCATGCCCTCCCACCACCCCTACACCCTCATGCCCTTCTACCACCCCTACACCCTCATGCCCTTCTACCACCCCTACACCCTCATGCCCTTCTACCACCCCTACACCCTCATGCCCTTCTACCACCCCTACACCCTCATGCCCTTCTACCACCCCTACACCCTCATGCCCTTCTACCACCCCTACACCCTCATGCCCTCCCACCACCCCTACACCCTCATGCCCTCCCACCACCCCTACACCCTCATGCCCTTCTACCACCCCTACACCCTCATGCCCTTCTACCACCCCTACACCCTCATGCCCTCCCACCACCCCTACACCCTCATGCCCTTCTACCACCCCTACACCCTCATGCCCTTCTACCACCCCTACACCCTCATGCCCTTCTACCACCCCTACACCCTCATGCCCTTCTACCACCCCTACACCCTCATGCCCTCCCACCACCCCTACACCCTCATGCCCTCCCACCACCCCTACACCCTCATGCCCTCCCACCACCCCTACACCCTCATGCCCTTCTACCACCCCTACACCCTCATGCCCTTCTACCACCCCTACACCCTCATGCCCTTCTACCACCCCTACACCCTCATGCCCTCCCACCACCCCTACACCCTCATGCCCTCCCACCACCCCTACACCCTCATGCCCTCCCACCACCCCTACACCCTCATGCCCTTCTACCACCCCTACACCCTCATGCCCTCCCACCACCCCTACACCCTCATGCCCTTCTACCACCCCTACACCCTCATGCCCTTCTACCACCCCTACACCCTCATGCCCTTCTACCACCCCTACACCCTCATGCCCTCCCACCACCCCTACACCCTCATGCTCTTCTACCACCCCTACACCCTCATGCCCTCCCACCACCCCTACACCCTCATGCCCTCCCACCACCCCTACACCCTCATGCCCTCCCACCACCCCTACACCCTCATGCCCTTCTACCACCCCTACACCCTCATGCCCTTCTACCACCCCTACACCCTCATGCCCTTCTACCACCCCTACACCCTCATGCCCTTCTACCACCCCTAAACCCTCATGCCCTCCCACCACCCCTACACCCTATTGCCCTCCTGCCATCGCTACCCCCCATCACCCTCTTCAAAACTAAATGTGGTTCATTGTCCACCTATATATATATATACATATATATATAAAATTCAATGAAAAATAAGTGTTACAGGGATGTTATAGTTAGGAAGTGGAATTAAAAAAAAAGCTTACAAATTCACTGAAAAACCCAAAGGTTACAGGGATGTTATAGTTCAGTTCTGAATTTACTTGTGCAAAATCTAAGAAGTTCAGCAGTTATAGTTATCTGAGCTAACTATAACTTGCTCGCCCATAAAGCACTGCTTATGACCTCATATATTATATCACGCATGACATGATCACTGATGACATCTCATATGACATAACTGATGACATCATCCACATAAACACTCACACACACACTCATTCCCACATACAAACTCCTCTACTCATACTCATTCACAGAAAAAATAAACCAGTGGCATACACTCACTCATTCACTCAAACAGCCACTAACCCAAGCACCCAGTCACCCATACCGTACTAACTGATGTATTCACAGGTTCATACAGTTAGTTACACATACCCTCATATACCCATAAAGCCACTGACACCCCTACTCATACACCCATAAATCACTCATAAAACCCATTAATAGATCACTCATCTACTGATACATTCAGCCAATCAGCTGTCCAACCAATCACACGCCCACACACTCACCCATATAGTCACAGCCACTCACTCATTAATACAATCACTTACACACCCAATCACTCAAGTATACAGCCATTCACACACCCATTCACTCACATGTACAAGAACTGATACACCCATTCAGTCACTCATGTAGCCACTTACACACCCACTCACTGACCAACACAAGTACTCAAACATCCACTCACTCTCCTATATAAAAACTGACACATCCACTCACTTTAGGACATAGCCACTCGTACACCCACTCACTCTTCCATACAGTCACTGACACTCAGTTATACTTACAGCCATCCATACACTCACTGACTCACCCATAAAGTAACTGACCCACCACCTCACTCACCAATACAGTGATACCCATTAACTTACCCAGGCACTCACTCTCACACCCACTCACTCACCCATACAACCGCCCACACACCCAATCACTCAACGAAATGCAGTCAATCACACAGTCACTTGCTCACCCAAACAGCTACTTACACTTCCACTCGCACTCCCATACAGCAAATAATTCAACCACTCATTTGCCCATAGACCCACTCACACACCCCTCAAACAATGATACAACCACTTACACACACTGGATGATGTCATCTGTGATGACATTTGAGATGTCATCAGTGATGTCACTGACCTTTGGGACCCTCTCACCAGTGCTAAGGGGTCAGGGTCTTTGTGCCCCAGGCCATTTTCTTTATTTTTCACTTTTTGTCGGGGCTCGACTTCAGCCGAGTCCCAGGATGGCTGACAACACTTCAACTACTTCTGTTGTTTAAGTGTTATCAGCCAATCAGACTTTTACATGAGATTGGGAGGGGTCGCGAGTCTTTTGCGTCCCTAGATGTACAAATTTAGATTTCCTTTTATTTCTTTTAAACTACTGAATTGACTTACACCAAAACTAAAGAAATCACTCTTTCTGGGCCAGGACCTACCTTCCTGCCAAATTTAGTTCAATTCTCTCTTCTAGTTTTTGCGCTATTGGTGTTCAAAATCCCTAGAAAAAAATGAATGGGGAAAGCCTTTTTGGGACCCCACCTCTTTTGTCCCCCCCTCCCCAGATGGATCACCCAAAACTTTTCAGGCAGCACCTGACATGGCTGGTAAACTTTTTTTGGTTAGAGTGACGCATAAATAATGCATTGTCCACTGTGCATGGCAGAAGTTGTCTGTCTGCAGGGAGGTGGGAGCAGTGCCTGGCTACAGCCATCGCCCTGCAACAAACCTCTGCTGTGCACGGCTGAAGGCCAGGAGCAGCAGGGGTTTGGCTGCCCATGAGGCGTTGGGCGCAGTAGAGGAGAAGGCCACAGACCAGACACTGCAACCAACTCCACACTACTCAAGGCCAAAAGCCAAGTGTGGAGGGTCTTGGCCACCCATGGGTGTGGGCACAAGGTGTGGCTGCTGGCCAGACCCTGTAGCCAACCACCTGCTGTATACAGTCGAAGGCCTTGCACAGTAGTAGGTTGGACACACACAGTGATTAGGCGTAAGGTCTGACTCAATCATGTTATATGAAATGTCATCATTGATGACTTCAACAATGTCATTTACGAAGGTCATTAGGTACGTTATATGTAAGGTCATGAGTGGTGAATGTGGGGACTCGAATTATAGTTAGCCCGTAAAGTATAACTGGTGAATTTCAGTTTTTTTTTGGTTTTGTAATGATTGGTTTTGCGTTATTTATACACCTAACTATAACATCACTTTAACATTTGTTTTCTCATTGAAAATATTTTACAGCAGACAGTAGTGCAAAGCTCAAATTGCCAATATCTCTGTGCACCACATTCAATATTGATCATTACTTTGCCTTTGCTGTGTTTAAGTTGCTAATGGATATACTTGACAGGACCTATTATTGTGCCGTAAGAGTGATCATGCCCATTCTTTCTGGAAGGAAATGTATATATGGTTGTGTAACCAATCACATATTCTTTGTGCATGAGAGAATGTTACACAACATCCCTGCTGAGGTGACTTAAATTGAAACACAAAGATGACCGTGTGCATGTGTGTATGGGTGCGCATATGAGGGTATGTGTTTGTGTGTGTGTATATGTGTTTTTATCTATATGTGTTTTATGTGTGTGTGTTTTCATAAGTATCCAATCACCTTCAGAATGATGAAAAAAGTAACTTACAGAAACCTCCGAATTGTATTTGCAGGAATTTAGACCTGAGATTTTGGTGTTCTGCAGGTGTGCGTCACCAGCGTTCTTAGTAGTGACTTTGCTGCAGAAAGAGAAGTGCAGTTATTTAGGAGAAGATTGTGGTTGGTGATTTTAAGGTAAAGGAAAACTGTCAATCAAACACACTTTTCCCCAAGCAGTGGCCCAATGCATCCACCAGGGTCGGACTGACCTCTAGGGCAATCAGGCAACGACTGAAGGGTTGGTCTGGCAGGTCAGTGTGGGGGGCAGTTTTTGAATTGTTTCTGGACCTGTTTGATTGTCTGCTGGGCTGGTTTTTACTGTTGATTTCAGTTAAACTAAAGCAAACATGCCCTGCAATAAGCTTAAATCCATGGAGTCCTACATATCTACAAAACTCTCATACATCATGTCTTTACAAACTCAAAGTTGCCCAAATTTGCAAACATGGGATGCTTTTATTTTGGTCCCTGGAGTATTTTCTGTCCAAGTCTGACTATGCGTGGTGAGTGAAGACATGATTTCTAAGATGACACTGACAGGTTAGACCAGCCCATCGGGCACTGCCAGACTGCCCTATAGGGCACTATAAGTCTGCCACCATGCCATCTTCACGGGGGCTCAAAAAGCAGACTGAATCCAGCAGATGTGATTATGTTTGAATAGCTGGAAACTCCACCGCCTCCACCCGCCCTCCGCCTCCCTTCCTCTACCCCCCAAGAGGAGGTGCTTGCATGAATACTGGGAAGCCCCAGTGCTTTATTTGAGACGGTGGTTTCTGGTGCTTTACACAGGCACAAAATTGTTGACACTGGCACTTATGACAGTCCACCACATGGTGGGGCTGTTTGTCTAATTTAGAGACGAGCCGAAGAACAATTTTGTGTTAAGTAAAAACACCTTAAAATAACTAATACCTGCCACCCAAGCCATCCTCATAGCTTGCGGGATGGCCTGGAATTGTCTGACTAGCTGCACTGCTTTGAGGTTGACGGTTAGCAGTTGTGTTGGTACTATCATTGGTGGCATGGCAGCAGCAATGTGAGATGCATGCCGTGAACCTACTGACAGGGTCCTAACAATTATTATTTATTTTTATAAATTAAACACTGGAAAGCCACCATCAGCACCAGAAAGAATAATATTCCCTCTCTTAAGGATATTTACTTGCTCTGATGCAGACCCCGGTTGCCTAAGAATGCAGGGTATTATGGGGCTAAGTAGCCATTGACCTTGGTGTGGCACTACCCTATTGCAAACACTTTTGGTATGTGTCAGGGGTTACTAGAAGAAAGTTCTACAAACACACATCTGCCTTCACAACATTTCACACCCACAAACTCATTCTCAATGTTATGGCCTTTGGGGCCCTCTGAAGGAGCCATCAGTGCAGCCCTGTCCAGAAAGCATCTCTTGACTACATCATGTCCCACTTTCATCCTCCGCTCTGAAACAAGCTGACTGCGGGATGTACTGTGGAGCCAAGGGACCAGTGCAGCTCGATGGGACCAAGGGACCAGGACCAAGGGACCAGTGCAGCTCGATGGGACCAATGGACCAGTGCAGCTCGATGGGACCAAGGGACCAGTGCAGCTCGATGGGACCAAGGGACCAGTGCAGCTCGATGGGACCAAGGGACCAGTGCAGCTCGATGGGACCAAGGGACCAGTGCAGCTCGATGGGACCAATGGACCAGTGCAGCTCGATGGGACCAAGGGACCAGTGCAGCTAGATGGGACCAAGGGACCAGTGAAGCTCGATGGGACCAAGGGACCAGTGCAGCTCGATGGGACCAAGGGACCAGTGCAGCTCGATAGGACCAATGGACCAGTGCAGCTTGATGGGACCAAGGGACCAGTGCAGCTCGATGGGACCAAGGGACCAGTGCAGCTCGATGGGACCAATGGACCAGTGCAGCTCAATTACAGCTGCTTAAGGACAAAGGGTGCAGAGAAGGGCCCCATCAACTGCACAGTGTGTTACTTTGTAAAATGGGTGGAGTATGAAGAGAGAGAAGGCTTTATATGGCTACAACCTCCTTTTACCCAAAAGGGTAATTTAATTAACAAAATCTGCATGTACACAATATTGCATTTCTGCCATGTTTCATATTGACTTGGTCATTGGGTGTGTCTGCAGGCCAGACCCTGTAGCCAATCACCTGCTACGCACAGCCGAACGCCATGCACAATAGTAGGTTAGACGCACACAGGGAATTAGGCGCAAGCTCTGGCTATCTTAAGACTATGTCAACTCAACGCTAGATTTTAGATTCAGGGCCAGATTTAGATATTGGCAGACAAGTTACTCCATCACAACGGTGATGGCTACCCATCCGCTGAAATCTAAATCCCATAGGAAATAATGGGATTTATATTTTGGTGGACGGGATAGCCATCACCTTTGTGACAGAGTAACTTGTCCACCAATATCTAGGCGAGGCCCTCCCTTTCACTGATATCTTACAATCAAGTTACTAGTTTGAACTAAATGGTGACCTCCTCCTAATAGGAGTAGCGCCTAGAGGCCTGTGCCTATTCTGCACAGGTTATAAAGCTGTGGAGTGGCCAATCCTGTCACTCAAAAACATTGAACCCCCCACAATCTACCCTTTCGCCAGTCAGTGGCTGTGATTGTCTGCATCATTATTCATTTATAGTGCCAAGAACACTGCCCTCTACAAAACCTGTGCAACATAACATTCATTCTGCAAGGAGTTTTTACCCAAGCATAAGTGATGATGGCAGGAAGTAGCAGTATAGAAGTAGGGTGAAAGTAGTTTGTTATATGTGGCGCCAATGGGTGTTTGTGGAAATGGAAGCCAAATAATATGACAGGATTAACTGAATTGTGTAGTTAAAAATGCAAAGCATGCAGCATTCTGTGGTTTATCCTAAATGTGCACTCTACATTTAACACTTCATTGCTTTGAGCAACAGCTGCTTGTGTTCTGCTTCTTTGTGGTTTTTTTGTGTGCTATAATTTTGCTTCAAACAGCGGCCTAATTATGTGACGTGGTGTAATGGCATAATTTCAGAATTTTGCATGACAAGCGTAAAGCCAAATTGTTTAAATTATGTAAATTATGCCGCCCTAATTTAAATTTCACCATGACCTAAGTGAAACCGATTTTCACATGACATAGGTTTGCTTAGGCAATCAGAAGCACTTAAGAATGTTTTATTTTTTTTTATCTAAAAATCTATAACAAATTTCACATACCACATATACTTTAGTCCTGGGTGGGTTTTGCGGATTTGCGCAACGTAGAGCTCTGCAAAGTGCCTAAAAAACTCTGCCGCGCTACATCGAGTTCTGGAGCAGTGGAGTGCGTTAGGTTGCGCTGGTCGCACTGATTTTTAGCACCAGGTGCTTGTCCTGCCCTGAAAAATTAACATGAATGGTTCTCTGTGCAGCGCAAAAGGACGCTACTTCTTTTCTGCTGTTCGAGTTAATTTTCTACTCGAGTGGCAGCTACCCCAACATGAATGGAAGGTTTCTCAATGTGAACAGTCACAACCATCTGCGACCGCTCACGTTGAAAAATCTCGCTGGTGGTGGTCTTGAGTAACCTTTTCCTTGCTCGCGCTCATCAACTCACTGTTGATGAGCACGAGCGAGAAAAAAACTTCACTCCACTATCTGAGTTTTTCGGAACTTTGCACTCTACGCAGAGCATGGAGTGGGAAAAACTCTGCAAACTCTGCTAGTGAAGTGGAGTTCACCTCCCACCCCTAAGATACATTAGCTCAGAATAACCACAACATTGCAGATTTTGCACTTTGGAACATCATGGAATATTCAACTTGCCCCTTACTAGCTCCTAGCTTCATCTGGTATTAGGATTTCACAAAGTCAGATCACTCTAGTTTAGTATGTCTGTCTTCGCATGAACCCCTATTGGCATTTGCACTGTTCCCGCCCCTTTTGTTTAGTTTTCAGGGAGCTGGGACTCTGCAGCACAAAGCAACTTTGGTGCAGCGCTTATGATAGCGTTCGGCACTAAGGGCCTCATTTACAAGGAATTGGCGCATCAGCTCCAATGCACTACTTTCCTTGTGTCGCCTTACACCCGCTAACAACACCGTGGTAGTACTGTATTTAGTATTCAGTGCACCATGGCGCTTGTAGGCAGATCTGCGTGCACATTTTTTATGCTTTGCTGGACTAGCATGAACAATGTTGACAAGAGTCCTGCAAAGCTCAGGGAGGCCCAGTAAAAAGAGCCTAGCATCAGTTCAATGGCTGCCCAGGGCAGGCGTTAAAAAATGACGGCAGAATGGCGCAGTGAAATGTTGTAGATTTCACTGCGCCAATTTTTTGGGTCTCCCTGCGGGAGAACCCCTTCCCTGCATACACTATACCTAGAGCAGGTGTAATGTGGCACATGGGTTTACAAAGTGACGCAATGCTGACATTGTGCTAGTTTGTGAATACGGCACAGGTGGGGGACTGTTTGTGCCGCCATGGTATTAAAAATGGCGCTATGACAGTGCCAGGCGCTTGTAAATGACCCACTAAGTTTCCTAAATAATGAAAAAAATACAACTGATCTACTGTACATTGGTGGATTCACGCGCTAACTGCCTGCACCAACGACACTACATGTCATCCTTAAGGGGCTTAACAGGGATTTCTACCCAGTGTTGCAAGGTACTTCGAGATTCTTTTCGTTGTAGCACAGTCATTCACCACAAGGTGGCAGCGTCGCCCCAGGTTTGTCGGTGGACGCAGACTTCCAGCGTGACAGGGGGCGGCATTCACAGGCATGACCTGCCTGGAACCCCCGGAGAATCGCGATTACAGCGCCCCCTCATCTGAAAGCGGGGCTCCAAGTGGGATTAGGAAAGAGGGGTGGGTGCCCGAAAGGGGGCGTGGCCCGTGTAATGAAAGGTGTGCTTTAAGTATGCAAAATTCAGATCGCTATGTTGATGCCATCCGAGGTTTCTATTGCTATATGCAGGTATATTATACGACTGGCAAACATCTAAAACAGGCCAGGACTTTTGGCTTTGCCAAAGGTTGTTAGCTGCTGAATATATGTGAATAATAATAATGATTGTGTTAAGAATGATGTTGGAAGGGTTTCATTTCTAAAATTATTAAACTATAAATTAACCGTTACTGAGGTCTGTGGAGGGAGTTACTGCTCTTGAGAGTTTCAATCATTCCTGTCCCTTCACAGTACCTTCCACTGCGCTCTGTGAGAGACATCCACGCTCTTTTTGTCACCACATATTATCTCGTATCTCATCTCTTTCCTCGTCAGCACACTCTTTCCATTTTGACTTTCAGGTACTTTGTTGCTCTCCCTCCCTTCACCTATAAACACAACCCACACAAGCGGGGATAAGCAGTGCATTTTCTTTCACCTTGTCGGTATGCTCCGTCCTTCACACCCGTTTGCATTGAATCACATCTGCACCTGGCATAAGTAACCATTGCCCCGTGTGCTCAGCAGAGAGGCCAAGGATGGGATGGGCATGATTCTCAACACTGTTTTCAGCCACTGACGGCACCGTGGGCACTCGCCCTGCTGTGAGGTTCCACTCCAGAGCTCGCAATCGTGCCCTTTGTAGACACCCTGAGGCGACTAAGGTCACAATGTGCTCCGGACAAGAGTTCTGTGCTGCACACACAATGGGTATAAAAATGACATCATACTTTCGTCAGAACTGAAACTCTCCTAGGTCTCAATACCCTTTTCTACTCCACTCTTGTGTCTTAGAATTGATCGTGTGAGTGGGTTCACAATCATTTTGAAACATAAGAAACAAGAGACGTGTCATATTCAATAAAATTAACATAGTCCATATAATAGATGAATGTTAGACCTCACGCCCAAACATTCATATCTGATAAAAGGAATATCTATGAGACATCATTCAAACTTCTAGAACGTACCAAAGCTCGTTTTGGAATGATTGTTCATGTGCAGGAACGGACACCTTCCTGCACATGAACAATCATTCATGGCATTTCACTTCTCAGTACACATAGAAAAAGCAAAAACGAGGAGGAATAAAAGCATACCACCTCGTTGTGCCATGCCAACAGCATCCCTTGGGTGGTGTTAGTTCCTGGCGCTGCCACATATTTACGATTTCTCATAAATCTGAAGCAGCGTCAAAAACAATGGGTGTTGTGATGGAATGCCCACCACAACACCCACTGCACGCCCCTCTGCCACAGAAAACTGCACAGGAGGGGTCCATATTTACAGGGAGGTGTAACGCCACAAAAAGTGGCTTAATGCCTCCTTGTTAATAGGGAGCAGTGGAAAGCGCCCTGAAAGTGACTTCCGGTGGTGCTAAGGCCCCTAAAAATCTGGCCCTTTCTATCCCATACATCAAGGGAAGGAAGATCCACGCGGTATGTAGCAGGATAAATATTGCTGTATACAAAAGACAAAAAGTGATGTTTAACTGGAACAACAATGTCACTCTGAAATACCAAGGGGAGGGTGTTTGTAAATTAAACAGTTGATTGGCTAAAAACGTGCATGTGTTTGCAGGGGCCAGAGGGTGGCATAGCTTTCGCATAGAGCACTTTCGCATGGCATCAACAATGACTGATGCTGCCAAGAACCACGGGCCCTGGCTACGCACAAACCAAAGAAAAGCATTTGACAGAGTGAGTTAGGAATTGTGGATCCTATTGTAAGAAAATCAATCTAACGGGACAATACATACATGCAAACACAAGGAACCACTAGTTACATTTCCAATAATAGATGTTGGTGTTGACGACTCAGTGATGAAGGGGTGGAAGAGTTTCAAAGTGTTAGGGAGCGTCCGTGCAGGAAGGCCTCAGCAGAAGGTGGAGGCGCAGAAATGGTTAGACGAGGAATGATGTGTCTCCTTCCAGGACCTTTAGAGCTATGATAAGGATGCTGTGATGGGTGAGATCCAGTCATTTCAAAATCTGGACTTGTAGTAGGAAAAAAGCTAAGAGGTGTCTGTATGAATGTCCTTTTTTAATCTCTAAATGTCCATCTTCTTGATGTTAAGGCTGCTGGTACGTGCTTCGGCCCTTGAGATCTTAACGCTCTTGTCAGGATATCCTGGTTGCTGGAGTTAAAGCTTAGTAAACCGAGCAGTCTCTTAGAAAACTGCGTGTAGGGCTGGAGGACGGGGGTGTGATCCAGTCCTCGGTGGGAGGCTATTGGGAGACGCAGCGTGGAGGTCTGTGTTCACTGGACACAATCATAGACACAATATGGCGCTCCAGTCACAGAAGCCTGGCGTCTGTCAACATGTGGGAGCAGGGGAGATCGTAGAGTTCTCTCACCCTCTCTCTCTCTTTCTCTCTCACTCTCTTTCTCTCGCTTGCTCTCTCTCCCTCCCTCTCCCTCCCTCTCCCTCTCTCTCTCCCTCTCTGTCTCTCACACTCTCTCTCTATCTGTCTCTATCTCTCGCTCTCTCTCCCTCTCTATCTCTCACACACTCTCTTTATCTGTCTCTCTCTCTCTCTCTCTCTCTCTCTCTCTCTCTCTCTCGCTATCTCTCTCGCTCTCTCTCGCTCTCTCTCTCTCACTCTCTCTCTCTCTCTCTCTCTCTCTCTCTCTCTCACACACTCTCTTTATCTGTCTCTATCTCTCTCTCTCTCTCTCTCTCTCTCTCTCTCTCTCTCTCTCTCCCTCCCCATCTCATCCTCCCCTTCTCCCCCTCTCTGTCTCCCTCTGTCTATTCAGACACTTCTCTCTCCCCCTCTCTCCCTCTCTGTCTCTTATCTCCTTATCTCTGTCTCTCTCTCTCCTCATCTCACCCTCTCCCGCTCTCTGTCACCCTCTGTGTATACAGATACCACCCCCCTGTGTCTCCCTCCCTCTCTGATCCATCCCCACAGGAGGTACATGTGCCTGGCACCGCAGCCCCGACCATGGGGTGACCGGTGCTTGTACCCCCAGGTTGCTCCCAGGGTGCTCGGCCTCGGGTGTGTGTGACCTGCAGATGTTGTGAGCGGCTCCGGCTGGGATCAGCTTTTCTGCATTGAGCACCTCGGCGCAGTCAGGCGGCCCAGCGACCGTCGGTGCCATAGATTGAGCTGCAAGAAAATCAATGTTTATTGTCCTGGCTCAGTGCACTGCCTCAGGGGGCTAACGCACCTGCTGCGAGGTTAGTGGACGCAACAGGTTCGAAGCCGGGTCGGTGCCCTGGAACCTGATAACACCTGTCACTGAGGTGAGTCCAGTCAGGCATTTTGTCATTTCAGAAATATATATATATTATTGTGACATGGGTCGTTTATTACACATTGAGCTTGTCACTGCGCACACGTTCACTGCTAAAGTGCCTGGATGCTACTCATGCAAAAACAAGAAGGTGATGGTTGGAATGCTTGAATCAATATCACGCAATGGTAAATTATCCTAATCTATCATTATTTGCACACCACACTACCTCACGTTGATCCCACCATAGAGAAATCAGTCTTGACCCTGCTCCTTATGGGAACTGTCCATCCTGCACTGCCCGGCCGGGTCCTCCGTGAACCAGAACACAAGCATCCTGGGACGGGTACCACACTACTTAGGGCTCTCCAGCCAGGTACAGTTTGGTTTCAGTGGCACAGTGAGCCCAGGACACACCTCTGGGCACACCCGTCGCACTTAGGGCGTCAGGTGCAAACCAGCATGGATAGATGCTTGAATTAGTCTGAGCCACTGGCAATCGCTTGGATCTCATCCCACTCTGTTGTTTTTTGCCTCCTGGTCTGGGCTGGACTGTTCCTATGAGGAGCAGGGTCAACACTGATTTGCATATGGCAGGGTCCAAACTGCGGTGGGAGGGTGAGCTATAATACACCATGGATTGGGATGCGACCCCAAGCGATGGCCAGCGGTGGAGACTAATCGGGCGATCTATCCGACTCCTTGTTGTTTCTGCTACTTTAGGATGCTAATCATGGCAGTTACAGGGCATTTCTTTAATAAAGAGGCACAGTCCCCCCCCCCCTCCCTTCAGGGGTGGCTCCCATACCTGGCCGCTCCTAGCTCAGCTTGAGCACAGAGGTTTAGTGGCCTCGCCTCCTAGTTTTCTTCTTCTGCGCACTGAACACCACAGGCTGCCAGTAAATGGACTCCTCATCCTCAGCTGAGTCGACTGATGTCTACACCTGGGTTTGGCGGGGTCACAGGTCTTGTTTGTGAAACAACTCACTGCATGCATGTTCCTCCCCCCACGGGGAGGGATAACACTGGAATGAAAAAGCCCTGTAGTAAAGAAGCCGACACAGAAGGGCAGTCACTTTTTGATGACCTGAGACCCTATGCTCCTTCCGCCCACCCACCAAGCCCCCAGTGTCAGCCCAGGCCCCCTACACACCCCTCACTGATGTGAAAGTGTCAGAGAACTCTCCACTGGTGGGGAACCTCCCTGCAGAATTATCTATCATGGGCACTAGAAGGCACAAGTAAATCTTCCGGAAGCTTCCTCTGGAGCAGAATTTATTCCACTGGATTTTTTAACACGTTCTCAACATGTGACCCGATTCCAGACGTGACTCAGAGTGATAACAAAGTGAGGGGGCGGGTGGTATGGTTAAAAAACCATAGGGTGACCAGATTTTGAAGAACAAAAACCGGGACAGGTCAGACATAAAAGAATGACTAAAGACATTACTGTCACCTTTATAGCCGGCTTGTCCCGTTTTTTTGCGTAGCTTTGTGAATGTGTGCGTGTATGTATACACACACACACACTTATATACATACACACACATTTACAAGACTACATATATAAAATTAGCTTCACCTCCCACCCTGCAACACCAACCCGCCCCCACCCACCTCTCTGCTCCCCACTCCGTCTCTCTGCTGGAAGCAGCCAGAAGATAAAATACTTTAATTATTTCATACTTTGTAGGCCTCTTTAACTTTTGCTTCCCTGGATGATCTGACCTTTGTCCCAAAAACCAGGACATGTATTTAATAATCTGATTTATTTAAAATTAAGAGAAGCGTCAGGACACCGGGACAGTCCTCTAAAAACCGGGGAAATCCGGGACGTCTGGTCACCCTAAAAATGCAGCTTCCTCCACAGCTGTGATGTACACAGCGAGATGTCCCCAGGACCCGGTTCCACCGCATTGGTTGAGCACTTCTTCATGCCAAGAGGCTGGACTGAAAAGAATACTGGCATGGTGATGGTGGTGGTGGGGTGTGGGTGGCGGGGGGAGGGCGGCTACGGGTGTATCATGGATTGTGGCAGGATCAGGACCGGCTTCAGCATTGATGGTACCCATTGGGTGGAACAAACTTTGTAGGCACCGCCACCAGGAGTTCCTCTCACTACCACCCTCCAACAGTGCCTCTCATGACTCCATAGCAACCCCCCACATTTATTTCATCACTTTTATTCAATCAGGGTTGAAATATTTGGCCGTAGTTATCTGAAGAAATCACGTTAACCAACTGAGCTTTCCTAGCCA
Organism: Pleurodeles waltl; assembly: GCF_031143425.1. Taxonomy (NCBI): domain Eukaryota; kingdom Metazoa; phylum Chordata; class Amphibia; order Caudata; family Salamandridae; genus Pleurodeles; species Pleurodeles waltl. Next base: position 6,004,362 of record NC_090450.1, read on the forward strand.
AACAAATGCATTTCCCACAGAGAAGCATAACCAGTATTTTTCATTCGTGGTGTGTGTATTGCATGTTAAATGCAGTAGTGGCTGCTGCAGGAAGTGGTGGGGGTGTGGTGACGGCCAGCCAAACTGACATGCGCACTTAGAAGCATACAACCACTCCTCCACTTGTTGACATGGAGGATGCTGGCCGCAACCCACACTACAAAAGCAGTAAAATTACGGGATAATTAAATTCTTTGTACTATTCCTTAATTTATCTGCTTTCAGCAGTGGGGCAACGCTCCTCCACCACAGAGGAGGGGCCGCCCCTCATTAAATGCAGTTATCTGCAGGTGAAACACCAACCAAACTGCTACAGAGTGCAATGCTCTTTGCAGCCAAGTGTCTGACCCTGCCCCCCACTCAATCACCCCGCCTTCATTCTTCTCAGGATCACTGGTCTCCTAACTTGTTTATGTACTTTGACCACCTCTGCTCACATTTCAGTAACCGTTTAAGCATAACAGAGCAAAGCAAATTTTAACTTTTTATTTTTTTATTTTGCACAACATAGTGCAGGAAGCAGAGGTGTTTTAAGGCATGGGTCAGTGGGTGGTTGCCATGGGTGGGGCAGGGGCTGGCACAGTCCACACAGGGGGCGTCTGGTATAATACAGAGTGCTGCAGAACAGCAAGCAGGCATGTAGGGCACACTCAGCTGTGGCAGAGGCCAGGGGCTGGCACAGTCCACACAGGGGGCGTCTGGTATAATACAGAGTGCTCAGAACAGCATCTGGGCATATAGGGCACACTCAGCTGTGACAGGAGGCAGATGCCAGGAGCTGGCACACTCCACACAGGGGGCGTCTGGTATAATACAGAGTGCTCAGAACAGCATCTGGGCATGTAGGGTGCACTCAGCTGTGACAGGAGGCAGATGCCAGGGGCTGGCACAGTCCGCACAGGGGGCGTCTGGTATAATACAGAGTGCTCAGAACAGCATCTGGGCATGTAGGGCACACTCAGCTGTGACAGGAGGCAGATGCCAGGGGCTGGCACAGTCCAAACAAGGGGTGTCTGGTATAATACAAAGTGCTGCATGCCAGCATGCAGGCATTTAGGGCACACTCAGCTTTGACAGGAGGCAGAGGCCGGGGGCTTGCAAAGTCCACAGAGGGGGTGTCTGGTATAATACAGAGTGCTCAGAACAGCATGTAGGGCACACTCAGCTGTGGCAGAGGCCAGGGGCTGGCACAGTCCACACAGGGGGCGTCTGGTATAATACAGAGTGCTCAGAACAGCATCTGGGCATGTAAGGTGCACTCAGCTGTGACAGGAGGCAGATGCCAGAGGCTGGCACAGTCCACACAGGGGGTGTCTGGTATAATACAGAGTGCTCAGAACAGCATGCAGGGCACACTCAGCTGTGACAGGAGGCAGATGCCAGGGGCTGGCACAGTCCACACAGAGGACGTCTGACACAATAGATACCTCTGCCGCCGGCAAGCCGGACACACTCAGCTGTGACAGGAGGCGGAGGCCATGGCCACAGTCCACACACAGGAGGAGTAGGACACAATAGATACCTCTCAACAACCGCAAGGAAGCTTGTAGAGTGTAATCAGGTGTGACAGGAAGCAGAGGCAGTGGCTGGCACAGTCCACTCACAGGTTGCCCTTGACACTATGTAGCCTCTGAAGAACAGCATCCGGACTTTGAAGGCACACTCGGCTGTGAGAGCTGGTGGAGGCCTAGGGCTGGCAGAGAGATCTGTTATAAACTATCATTTACAGGAATGAAGGGCGAACTGAGTTGATTGTAAGGAGCCACCCTCTATAACTTTCCTGATCCTGTTAGATCTGGATAAATATACCTTTAGTTGTCTACGCATTTCGATTTACGAAGGTCCACCTCTGTGCACACTCACTCCCTTCTGGGTTTTTATTTGTAAGAACTGTAAAGGCGTAGAGCTGCCCAGGTTGCTCTACAGCAGTGAGGCAGTGTTTTGCCCCCACCGTGGCACTGAATTTGTGGTGGGTGGCTATAAGACGTGGTTCTTGGTGACAGCCCTGTTAATATTGGACCGCTATGGAGGACATGATTTGGCCAAAAGGAGACACAGGGCCTGAGTTAGATTTCAGCAGATGGATATACTTTCCACCGAAATATAAATCCCATTCTTTCCTATGGGATTCGTATTTCCGCAGACAGGATATCCGTCACTGATGAGACGGGGTAAGCCACCTTCCAAACTCTGAATCAGGCCCTAAATTCCTTCCTATGGAACAGAAGGAAAATGCCCTGGAAGAGTTAGTTTGGCTCAGACTGTGCGTGGTTGATGGTAGCTCATCGTCCACTCCTCTCACCACCATTGTGTAATTCACAAGCGGCTGCTCGTTGGAATCGCAGGAAGGTGAGCCGGATCCCCGCAGTGGTGCTGATACCACGTCGATGGTGACAGTGGATTGAACCAGGCACAGTACAGTCGAGAGTGGAGACTGCAAATCCTGAAAATGACTTCAATGGTGTTTGAAGAGTTAGAGGGGTTTGTGACTTTCTTAGAGAATACTAGAATTTGAGCAGCTGTGATTTGTTGACTTTTTAGAGGTCATTCTCATGCAGATTTTGTGTCTGTTACTTGTGACATTTTTGTTTTTGCATTAAATGTCTTGGAGAGTTTAACTTCCTTGGACAAACTTTCCTTGATCTAGTTTCATCCAGGAGATTGAAACGTTGTGGCGAGAACGTCATACTTGTTCCATACCAGTGTTTCATTAAGGCACATTTAAGGTGTAATCTCAAAGTGGTTTTCCTGGAGGTTTGTGTGGGCTTGGGTTGTCTAGTACTGTACGTCTGACTACCACTTGGTGTCTTGAAAGAGAGAAGAACCAGAAAGTGGCCAGACCACAAGGAATGCTGCTCTAGAGCAGATCCTGATGTGGAACACTGCCCCGCGAGTGCCTTTCCGTGGCTTTCCATGAGGCCTTCACTTCAAGAGACTCAAGTCATCCTAAGTGTGATAAAATGTTGGAGGAGACATCAGAGGGTGAAAGGCTGAGGTGCACCACTGCTTATTTGTATTCAAAGGTGATATTGCATCAGTTTCTCCGAGAGATTAATGTCCTTCAGGAAATTGCTTTGTTATTGAAGGTAATGGCCAGTATTTCAAGCCCTGCGGTGGTGCTGTGTCCTACCTGCACATTGGTGCATGGACGCCCCAGGCTGTCCCTCCAAGGACCCCCTCGGCCCCCTCACTCCCTTACACATGGCAGAAGTGCATGGGTGACAGCTCTGAACAAGCTGGTACGCTGATGGGCAAAGGTGGGGTGGACAATGTTTTTGGAGGTCAGGTCGATTTCCACCAGAAGCACCTTGGAGATGAGGGGGCAGGGTCCAGTGTTTAGGGGGGAGATGAGTTTGGAGGGGACAATGCTGAGGGGTGTGGGGGTTCAGTCATCCACCTGGGTCTCTGATTTTGAGCCAAAAGAAGATTAGAAACAGTATATTCGTATTTTGGTGCAAAGTTATTGAAAGAAAACTAGATGACTCAGAACATCTGCTCATAAAGCAAATGTAATTAGAGTAATTTCAAAGATTTTTAAGAGGTACACAAAGCATTACAATATGAATGATTAAGCATACTAGTTTTTATATTATAATAGTTTTCATTTGAATAGCGCTGGTTATCAAAGTTAAATCATTACAGATCAGTTTTTAACTGGAAGCTCTTTCATCAAGTTGTAGGAAGGCCCTCAACGAATCTGAGGCGCCGTCATTTATAAGCAGAATTCATTATGGCGTGGAAGGGAATATTCCCGCTTTGATATGTTGGAAGCTTTTTGCCCACATTATTGTTGGCTGGAGGCAGGTTGGTGTTTAATCTATTCAGATTAATTTAAAACACCAGAATTTTCATTAACTGGTTATATTTGTTGTAAATTCAAAAGTAATAATCCATACATGTGTCTCAATAAAAATTAAAATTTCACACTTGTATAGTGCACTTCTCACCCGTTAGGGTCTCAAGGCACTGTACGCATACCGCTGTAGAACCCATCCTGGCTTTTCCTTGTGAGGCACCCACTCCTGGACAACCCCAGGGTGAAGCCAGGCATCCAAGCGCTGAGGCAAGAATTATCTGAGACCAAGACCTGGCGAGGCAGGAATTGAATCCTGGTCCCGGGCTGGATCTCTGCATCAGGGTCTGCCGCTCTAACCATTGTGCCACACTTCTCACATGCCCCACAGTGACTCTAGGACTGTGGATATTAATTAAACACATTCTGATAAGTTTGCTAGAGTGTAAAATCATCTGATGCAAGGTTTTGTTTTATTCTGCGCTGTAGTGAAATATTGTGCTGAAATCGTGAACAATGACCTCAGCATAAATCTTTTGTACAGGAAGCAGAATATTGATGTATATATGATATTGTTAAATAAACTACGTCATATCTAAGGGTCACAGTGTTCTGTTTGTATTGATTTGTACATATAAATACAGATAGAAAAACATCAATTTCCCTGTCTGTACTTATTTTTAAATATGGATAAAAAAACGAAATTAGACTGTTTTTCAGTGATTTTATAAGCTATCAGTAACGACTGCCAGGTTAATAGCCATGTGCATTGACAGATAATGGAGATAAAAAAAGGTTTCTAACGAGGCAAACACAGATGTATATATGAACATATTTTATACTAAAATATGCCTGTTCTCTTATAAGTTTATTGATTTATATTCTAGTAGTACTTGCAGCATTGAAACTTACCAGTGCACATTTATTCATTCAATAAATGTGGAACTACAGTAGTTTATTTTTTTGTTCACAAACCCCTATAAATATGAATAAATACACATAAAGTTATCAAAGAATAAATATGGATGAATAGAGGCAGAAATGTCACAAAATAAATGCAATAAAACCAGGAGCTCTCCTTAAACCCTGATGCCCGGTTCTCTTAGCTGTGAAGATGGGCTCGTGCACTTAAGACTTGTTAACCATATACACCGACCTGTGCTATGTGCTGTACATAGCTGGGCCTAGCACTGAGTGCAGTCACTAACTTCCCAACTAGAAACTTCCCTGCAATTAACTCTGATAAACTTAAATCGTTTCTGTCTGATAAGCTACTTTTTAGGTAAAATGGCTAAAGTCATGAACTTTTTGACAGTCAAATTGTGCCTCAGATGTACCAAGCCTTTTGTTGTCCTTGTGTCGTGCAAGGTGATACAATGCAACACAAAGACTTAAGTGACTTTGCCATTGAGCTGGCTTGCGTTACATTGCGTACTAGGTGGCATTCCATGGGTGGAGCGTGGACATGTTTTGCATCCACCCTTGGAATGTGAAGCCATCTCAGATTCACTGAAGTCAAACAACCTTGGATTGCGTAAAGATGGTGTGCCGTCCAGCCTTGTAGTTATAAGAAGAAACATGTACATTTCGCCCCATTAATTCCTCTTAGGATGTGTGATGCATTTTGCATAAGACATAAAAAGAGGAAATTTCCTCTTGGGATTGTGTTTGTGCAGAAATGTATCCTTTCCTCTAGAAAACAAGCCTTCCTGTGACCCAAAATATCAAAACAACAGGAGAAACCCCCCAGCCCCAGCTGAGACCCTGTAGGCAATGAGAACAGCATTTCAATAGGTGTTAGTAAACTTATTCAAAAAGAAAATTACATTGAAAGACCAGAGGCTTCAAAATACAAAAAATGGAAATTATATCGTCATTCTGTACATGAGCAAAAGAAAGCATCACAGGCTTAATATATTGTGCGAACATTAAAAAACGTGGACCTCCAGGGCTCGCGCATCTGAAGTACCTGAAAGAAAAGTCGAGCAAATTAATATTCACAGGGAACGGAAAAATAATGTGAACTGTGTTTGGCTTCACACATCGGGAGCCTCCCGCCTGAATGGGGCCCACCGGCACGTGAGCTTCCGGCACCGGCCCCTCCGCTGCCCTGGCTGATGCCCATGAATTCAGCATTCACTAAACCCACATTGAATAAACCACACAGTCCCCGGAGCGCGCAACCGATGTATTGCCAAGTGCTGCACCGACAGGGTGTAAAGGTTGTGGAACTCCCAGCCTGCTCCTTCAGCTCTCTCGCGACCATACTAGCTTTAGGTCACATTTGTATTTATATTTGTGTGGCTGGAGTCCGACTTCCGGTTTCCGAGCTCCTTCCATGGTACGGATGCTGCAGACAGCGAGGACGGACTCCCCTGGCACTGATCTGCACTGACTCCTACCAGCTGAATATCAGATAGTACATTACCCTTTGCTGGGACTGAAAACTGATTACCTTGCTCAAAATTTGGTGTTTCCAATTGTGTTCAATCAGTTTTAAAAAGCTCTGCAAATATTGTGTTATGTTTGGGAGATTGGAAACAGCCTGTCGCCGGAGGGAGACAAGAGACTTATTTTTCTGTTCATTTAAGAGTTCTTGTTTTTATTAAAACGGCACCGAGAAGCGCAGAGGAGGGGCGGAAGGTCTCAGTGCTGAGCGGATGTCCGCCACAGCCTTTCCCAGATGTCCCCAGCAGCCAGGTATGGCCTGGACTTCCAAATCTGTGCAAATGATGCCCAACTTGTGAAGTCCACGATGGTGCAGGGGTGGGTCAACTCAGTGACTGCAATCACCAAGAGGAAAGCCTGTCTCTTGTACAGCGCCAGAGGTGCGGACACACGGAGGCTTGCAACATTAACACCAGAGATGGTGGTACCCATGAAGGCCGACACCTGTACACCTGAGATGGTGGTACCCATGAAGGCCGACACCTGTACACCTGAGATGGTGCAGACCCATCAAGGCCGACACCTGTACACCTGAGATGGTGGTACCCATGAAGGCCGACACCTGTACACCTGAGATGGTGCAGACCCATGAAGGCCGACACCTGTACACCTGAGATGGTGCAGACCCATGAAGGCTGACACCTGTACACCTGGGATGGTGCAGACCCATGAAAGCCGACACTTGTACACCTGAGATGGTGCAGACCCATGAAGGCCGACACCTGTACACCTGGGATGGTGCAGACCCATGAAGGCCGACACCTGTACACCTTAGATGCTGCAGACCCATGAAGGCCGACACCTGTACACCTTAGATGGTGCAGACCCATGAAGGCCGACACTTGTACACCTGAGATGGTGCAGAACCATGAAGGCCGACACCTGTACACCTGAGATGGTGCAGAACCATGAAGGCCGACACCTGTACACCTGAGATGGTGCAGACCCATGAAAGCCGACACCTGTACACCTGAGATGGTGCAGACCCATGAAGGCTGACACCTGTACACCTGAGATGGTGGTACCCATGAAGGCCGACACCTGTACACCTGAGATGGTGGTACCCATGAAGGCCGACACCTGTACACCTGAGATGGTGCAGACCCATGAAGGCCGACACCTGTACACCTGAGATGGTGCAGACCCATGAAGGCCGACACCTGTACACCTGAGATGGTGGTACCCATGAAGCCCGACACCTGTACACCTGAGATGGTGCAGACCCATGAAGGCCGACACCTGTACACCTGAGATGGTGCAGACCCATGAAGGCCGACACCTGTACACCTGGGATGGTGCAGACCCATGAAAGCCGACACTTGTACACCTGAGATGGTGCAGACCCATGAAGGCCGACACCTGTACACCTGGGATGGTGCAGACCCATGAAGGGCGACACCTGTACACCTTAGATGCTGCAGACCCATGAAGGCCGACACCTGTACACCTTAGATGGTGCAGACCCATGAAGGCCGACACCTGTACACCTGAGATGGTGCAGACCCATGAAGGCTGACACCTGTACACCTGAGATGGTGCAGAAGCATGAAGGCTGACACCTGTACACCTGAGATGGTGCAGACCCATGAAGGCCGACACCTGTACACCTTAGATGCTGCAGACCCATGAAGGCCGACACCTGTACACCTTAGATGGTGCAGACCCATGAAGGCCGACACTTGTACACCTGAGATGGTGCAGAACCATGAAGGCCGACACCTGTACACCTGAGATGGTGCAGAACCATGAAGGCCGACACCTGTACACCTGAGATGGTGCAGACCCATGAAAGCCGACACCTGTACACCTGAGATGGTGCAGACCCATGAAGGCTGACACCTGTACACCTGAGATGGTGCAGACCCATGAAGGCCGACACCTGTACACCTGAGATGGTGGTACCCATGAAGGCCGACACCTGTACACCTGAGATGGTGCAGACCCATGAAGGCCGACACCTGTACACCTGAGATGGTGCAGACCCATAAAGGCCGACACCTGTACACCTGAGATGGTGGTACCCATGAAGCCCGACACCTGTACACCTGAGATGGTGCAGACCCATGAAGGCCGACACCTGTACACCTGAGATGGTGCAGACCCATGAAGGCCGACACCTGTACACCTGGGATGGTGCAGACCCATGAAAGCCGACACTTGTACACCTGAGATGGTGCAGACCCATGAAGGCCGACACCTGTACACCTGGGATGGTGCAGACCCATGAAGGGCGACACCTGTACACCTTAGATGCTGCAGACCCATGAAGGCCGACACCTGTACACCTTAGATGGTGCAGACCCATGAAGGCCGACACCTGTACACCTGAGATGGTGCAGACCCATGAAGGCTGACACCTGTACACCTGAGATGGTGCAGAAGCATGAAGGCTGACACCTGTACACCTGAGATGGTGCAGACCCATGAAGGCTGACACCTGTACACCTGAGATGGTGCAGACCCATGAAGGCCGACACCTGTACACCTGAGATGGTGCAGACCCATGAAGGCCGACATGTGTACACCTGGGATGGTGCAGACCCACGAAGGCCGACACCTGTACACCTGAGATGGTGCAGACCCATGAAAGCCGACACCTGGACACCTGTACACCTCAGATGGTGCAGACCCACGAAGGCCGACACCTGTACACCTGAGATGGTGCAGACCCATGAAGGCCGACACCTGGACACCTGTACACCTGAGATGGTGCAGTCCCACGAAGGCCGACACCTGTACACTTGAGATGGTGCAGACCCATGAAGGCCAACACCTGTACACCTGGGATGGTGCAGACCCACGAAGGCCGACACCTGTACACCTGAGATGGGGCAGACCCATGAAGGCCGACACCTGTACACCTGAGATGGTGAAGACCCATGAAGGCCGACACCTGTACACCTGAGATGGTGCAGACCCATGAAAGCCGACACCTGTACACCTGAGATGGTGCAGACCCATGAAGACCGACACCTGTACACCTGAGATGGTGCAGACCCATGAAGGCCGACACCTGTACACCTGGGATGATGCAGACCCATGAAGGCCGACACCTGTACACCTTAGATGCTGCAGACCCATGAAGGCCGACACCTGTACACCTTAGATGGTGCAGACCCATGAAGGCCGACACCTGTACACCTGAGATGGTGCAGACCCATGAAGGCTGACACCTTTACACCTGAGATGGTGCAGAACCATGAAGGCCGACACCTGTACACCTGAGATGGTGCAGACCCATGAAGGCCGACACCTGTACACCTGAGATGGTGCAGACCCATGAAGGCTGACACCTGTACACCTGAGATGGTGCAGACCCATGAAGGCCGACACGTGTACACCTGGGATGGTGCAGACCCACGAAGGCCGACACCTGTACACCTGAGATGGTGCAGACCCATGAAAGCCGACACCTGTACACCTGGGATGGTGCAGACCCACGAAGGCCGACACCTGTACACCTGAGATGGTGCAGACCCATGAAGGCCGACACCTGGACACCTGTACACCTGAGATGGTGCAGACCCACGAAGGCTGACACCTGTACACCTGAGATGGTGCAGACCCATGAAGGCCGACACCTGTACACCTGGGATGGTGCAGACCCACGAAGGCCGACACCTGTACACCTGAGATGGTGCAGACCCATGAAGGCCGACACATGTACACCTGAGATGGTGAAGACCCATGAAGGCCGACACCTGTACACCTGAGATGGTGCAGACCCATGAAAGCCGACACTTGTACACCTGAGATGGTGCAGACCCATGAAGGCCGACACCTGGACACCTGTACACCTGAGATGGTGCAGACCCATGAAGGCTGACACTTGTACACCTGAGATGGTGCAGACCCATGAAGGCCGGCACCTGTACATCTTAGATGGTGCAGACCCATGAAGGCCGACACCTGTACACCTGAGATGGTGCAGACCCATGAAGGCCGACACCTGTACACCTTAGATGGTGCAGAACCATGAAGGCCGACACCTGTACACCTGAGATGGTGCAGAACCATGAAGGCCGACACCTGTACACCTGAGATGGTGCAGAACCATGAAGGCCGACACCTGTACACCTGAGATGGTGCAGAACCATGAATGCCGACACTTGTACACCTGAGATGGTGCGAATCCATGAAGGCCGGCACCTGTACACCTGAGATGGTGCAGACCCATGAAGGCCGACACCTGTACACCTGAGATGGTGCAGAACCATGAAGGCCGACACCTGTACACCTGAGATGGTGCAGACCCATGAAGGACGACACCTGTACACCTGAGATGGTGCAGACCCATGAAGGCCGGCACCTGTACACCTGAGATGGTGCAGACCCATGAAGGCCTACACTTGTACACCTGAGATGGTGCAGACCCATGAAGGCCGACACCTGTACACCTGAGATGGTGCAGACCCATGAAGGTCGACACCTGTACACCTGAGATGGTGCAGAACCATGAAGGCCGACACTTGTACACCTGAGATGGTGCAGACCCATGAAGGCCGACACTTGTACACCTGAGATGGTGCAGACCCATGAAGGCCGACACCTGTACACCTGAGATGGTGCAGACCCATGAAGACCGACACCTGTACACCTCAGATGGTGCAGAACCATGAAGGCCGACACCTGTACACCTGAGATGGTGCAGACCCATGAAGGCTGACACTTGTACACCTGAGATGGTGCGAATCCATGAAGGCCGGCACCTGTACACCTGAGATGGTGAAGACCCATGAAGGCTGACACCTGTACACCTGAGATGCTGCAGACCCATGAAGGCCGACACCTGTACACCTGAGATGGTGCAGACCCATGAAGGCCGACACCTGTACACCTGAGATGGTGCAGACCCATGAACACTGACACTAGTGCAGTATGAGACATGAACTCAATGGGCAGATGGCCCTGCATTGGTTTCCTGCCCACCCTCTGGGCACTAGTGTAGTATGAGGCATGTCCACATGTACTCAATGGGCAGATAGCCCTACAGAGGTTTCCTGCCCACCCTCTGGGCACTAGTGTAGTATGAGACAAGTCCATGAACACTCGATCTGTGGGTGAACCTACATTGATTCTGCTGGTCATCTGGGCAGTAGTGTAGTATGAGACATATCCATGTCTAATCAATGGGCAGGTGGCCCTACATTGGTTTTCCACCCACCCTCTGGGCACTAGTGTAGTATGAGACATGACCACATATACTCAATGGGCAGATGGCCCTGCATTGCTTTCCTGTCCACCCTCTGGGCCCTAGTGTAGTATGAGACATAACCATATATACTCAATGGGCAGGTGGCCCTACATTGGTTTCCCGCCCACTCTCTGGGCACTAGTGTAGTATGAGACCTGTCCACATGTACTTGGTGGGCAGATAGCCCTACATTGGTTTCCCGCCCTCCCTCTGGGCACTAGTGTAGTATGAGACATGCACTCAATGGGTAGGTGACCCCACATTAACTCTGCGGACCTTCTGGCCTCCAGTTTAATATGAGACATGTCGACATGTACTCGATAGGTAGTTGACCCCACATTGGTCTGCTAGCCTTCTGGCCACTAGTGAGGCATGAGACATGTCCATGTTTACCCAATCTGTAGCTGGCCCTACACTTGTTCTGCTGGCCCTCCCTGCACTAGTGTAGTATGAGACATGTCTACGTGTACTCGATGGGTAGATAATTCTGCCATCTCTCTCTGCACTAGTGTAGTATGAGATATGTCCACATGTACTCGATGGGTAGATGATTCTGCCATCTCTCTCTGCACTAGTGTGGTATGAGACATGTGTATGTGCACTTGATGGGTAAGTGATTCTGCTGGCCCTCTCTGCACTAGTGTTGCATGAGGCATGACCACGTGTACTCAATGGGTAGATGGATCTGCTGGCCCTCTCTGTACTAGTGTATAAGACATGTGCATGTGTATTCGATGGGTAGATGGTTCTGCCGGATCTTTCTTCACTAGTGTAGTATGAGCGATGTCCACATGTACTCGATGGGTAAGTGGTTCCGCTGCCCGTCTCTGCACTAGTGTAGTATAAGACATGTGCATGTGTATTCGATGGGTAGATGGTTCGGCCGGATCTTTCTTCACTAGTGTAGTATGAGACATGTCCACATGTACTCGATGGGTAAGTGGTTCTGCTGCCCGTCTCTGCACTAGTGTAGTATGAGACATGTGCATGTGTACTCGATGGGAGATGGTTCTGCCGGATCTTTCTTCACTAGTGTAGTATGAGACATGTCCACATGTACTCGATGGGTAAGTGGTTCTGCTGGCCATCTCTTCACTAGTGTAGTATAAGACATGTGCATGTGTGTTCGATGGGTAGATGGTTCTGCCGGATCTTTCTTCACTAGTGTAGTATGAGACATGTCCACATGTACTCGATGGATAAGTGGTTCCGCTGGCCATCTCTGCACTAGTGTAGTATAAGACATGTGCATGTGTATTCGATGGGTAGATGGTTCTGCCGGATCTTTCTTCACTAGTGTAGTATGAGACATATCCACATGTACTCGATGGGTAAGTGGTTCTGCTGCCCGTCTCTGCACTAGGGTAGTATGAGACATGTGCATGTGTACTCGATGGGAGATGGTTCTGCCGGATCTTTCTTCACTAGTGTAGTATGAGACAAGTGCACATGTACTCGATAGGTAGACAAATCTGCTAGCCCTCTCTGCACTAGTGTAGTATGAAACAGGTCCACATGTACCTGTTGGGTAGATCATTCTGCCAGCTCTCTATGCACTAGTGTAGTGTGAGACGTGCTTGTGTTCTTGATGGGCAGGTGGATCTGCTGGCCCTCTGTGCACTAGTGTAGTATCAGACATGTTCATGTATACTATGGGTAGATGTTTCTGCTGGTCCTCTGGTCACTAGTATAGTATGAGACATGTCAACGTATACTATAGGGAGATGTTTCTGCTGGCCCGCTGGTCAATAGAGTAGCATGAGACATGTACACGTGCACTCCAAGGGTAGATGGTTCTGCTGACCGTCTGGTCACTAGTGTACTGAAGGGTAGATGGCACTCTGTGCACCAGTGCAATATGTGAAACCTGCACTTGAGGAATAGATAACTTTCTGCGCACCAGGGTAATATGTGACACTTTCACTAGATGACCGTCTGCGCACCAGTGTAATATATGACGCGTGAACTTGAGGAGTAGATGGCCGTCTGCGCATCAGTGTAATAAGTGACTCGTGCACTTGAGGGGTAGATGGTCCTCTGCGCACCAGTGTAATATGTGACACGTGAACTTGAGGGGTAGATGGTCCTCTGCGCATCAGTGTAATATGTGACACGTGAACTTGAGTGAAAGATGGCACTCTGCCCACCAGTGAAATATGTGACACGTGAACTTGAGTGTTAGATGGCCCTCAGCGCATCAGTGTAATATGTGACACGTGCACTTGAGGGGTAGATGACCTTCTGCACACCAGTGTAATCTGTGATACTTGCACTTGAGGGGTAGATGGTCCTCTGGGCACCTGTGTAATATGTGACACTTGCACTTGAGGAGTAGATGGCCCTCTGTGCACTAGTGTAATATGTGACACTTGCACTTGAGGTTTAGATGGCCCTCTGCGCACCAGTGCAATATGTGACAATTGCCATAGATGGCCCTCTGCGCACAATTGTAATATGTGACCCTTTCACTAGATGGACATCTGCACACCAGTGTAAAATGTGACTTGTGCACTTGAGGGGTAGATGGTCCTCTGCGCACCAATGTAATATGTGACTTGTACACTTGAGGGGTAGACGGCCCTCTGCGCACCAGTGTAATATGTGACACGTGAATTTGAGGGGTAGATGGCCCTCTGTGCATCAATGTAATATGTGACACGTGAACTTGAGGGGTAGATGGACCTCTGTGCACCAGTGTAATATGTGATGTGTGAACTTGAGGGTTAGATGGCCCTCTGCGCACCAGTGCAATATGTGACAGTTGCCATAGATGGCCCTCTGCGCACATATGTAATATGTGACCCTTTCACTAGATGGCCATCTGCGCACCAGTGTAATATGTGACTCGTGCACTTGAGGGGTAGATGGTCCTCTGCGCACCAATGTAATATGTGACTTGTGCACTTGAGGGATAGATGGCCCTCTGCGCACCAGTGTAATATGTGACACGTGAACTTGAGGGGTAGATGGCCCTCTGTGCATCAGTGTAATATGTGACGCGTGAACTTGAGGGGTAGATGGCCCTCTGTGCATCAATGTAATATGTGACTTGTGCACTTGAGGGGTAGATAGCCCTCTGCGCACCAGTGTAATATGTGACTTGTGCACTTGAGGGGTAGATGGCCCTCTACGCACCAGTGTAATATGTGACTTGTGCACTTGAGGTAGATGGCCCTCTACGCACCAGTGTAATATGTGACTTGTGCACTTGAGGGGTAGATGGCCCTCTGTGCACCAGTGTAATATGTGACATGTTAACTTGAGGGGTAGATGGCCCTCTGCGCACCAGTGTAATATGTGACACGTGAACTTGAGGGGTAGATGGCCCTCTGCGCACCAGTGTAATATGTGACTTGTGCACTTGAGGGGTAGATGGCCCTCTGCGCATCAGTGTAATATGTGACTTGTGCACTTGAGGTAGATGGCCCTCTACGCACCAGTGTAATATGTGACTTGTGCACTTGAGGGGTAGATGGCCCTCTGCGTACCAGTATAATATGTGACTTGTGCACTTGAGGGGTAGATGGCCCTCTGCACATCAGTGTAATATGTGACTTGTGCACTTGAGGTAGATGGCCCTCTACGCACCAGTGTAATATGTGACTTGTGCACTTGAGGGGTAGATGGCCCTCTGCGCACACAGTGTAATATGTGACTTGTGCACTTGAGGGGTAGATGGCCCTCTCCGCACCAGTGTAATATGTGACTTGTGCACTTGAGGTAGATGGCCCTCTACGCACCAGTGTAATATGTGACTTGTGCACTTGAGGGGTAGATGGCCCTCTGTGCACCAGTGTAATATGTGATGTGTGAACTTGAGGGGTAGATGGCCCTCTGCGCACCAGTGTAATATGTGACGCGTGAACTTGAGAGGTAGATGGCCCTCTGCGCACCAGTGTAATATGTGACGCGTGCACTTGAGGGGTAGATGGCCCTCTCCGCACCAGTGTAATATGTGACTTGTGCACTTGAGGTAGATGGCCCTCTACGCACCAGTGTAATATGTGACTTGTGCACTTGAGGGGTAGATGGCCCTCTGTGCACCAGTGTAATATGTGATGTGTGAACTTGAGGGGTAGATGGCCCTCTGCGCACCAGTGTAATATGTGACGCGTGAACTTGAGAGGTAGATGGCCCTCTGCGCACCAGTGTAATATGTGACTTGTGCACTTGAGGGGTAGATGGCCCTCTACGCACCAGTGTAATATGTGACTTGTGCACTTGAGGTAGATGGCCCTCTACGCACCAGTGTAATATGTGACTTGTGCACTTGAGGGGTAGATGGCCCTCTGCGCACCAGTGTAATATGTGACTTATGCACTTGAGATAGATGGCACTCTATGCACTAGTGTAATATGTGACTTGTGCACTTGAGGGGTAGATGGCCCTCTGTGCACCAGTGTAATATGTGACGCCTGAACTTGAGGGGTAGATGGCCCTCTGCGCACCAGTGTAATATGTGACGCGTGAACTTGAGGGGTAGATGGCCCCCTGCGCACCAGTGTAATATGTGACTTGTGCACTAGAGGGGTAGATGGCCCTATACGCACCAGTGTAATATGTGACTTGTGCACTTGAGGTAGATTGCCCTCTACGCACCAGTTTAATATGTGACTTGTGCACTTGAGGGGTACTTGACCCTCTGCGCACCAGTGTAATATGTGACTTGTGCACTTGAGGGGTAGATGGCCCTCTGGGCACCAGTGTAATATGTGACTTGTGCACTTGAGGTAGATGGCCCTCTGCGCACCAGTGTAATATGTGACTTGTGCACTTGAGGGGTACTTGACCCTCTGCGCACCAGTGTAATATGTGAAGCGTGAACTTGAGGGGTAGATGGCCCCCTGCGCACCAGTTTAATATGTGACTTGTGCACTTGAGGGGTAGATGGCCCTCTACGCACCAGTGGAATATGTGACTTTGCACTTGAGGTAGATTGCCCTCTACGCACCAGTGTAATATGTGACTTGTGCACTTGAGGGGTACTTGACCCTCTGCGCACCAGTGTAATATGTGACTTGTGCAATTGAGGGGTAGATGGCCCTCTGCGCACCAGTGTAATATGTGACTTGTGCACTTGAGGGATAGATGGCCCTCTGCGCACCAGTGTAATATGTGACTTGTGCACTTGAGGGATAGATGGCCCTCTGCGCACCAGTGTAATATGTGACTTGTGCACTTGAGGTAGATGGCCCTCTACGCACCAGTGTAATATGTGATGCGTGAATTTGAGGGGTAGATGGCCCTCTGCGCACCAGTGTAATATGTGACTTGTGCACTTGAGGGGTAGATGGCCCTCTGCGCACCAGTGTGATATGTGGGACGTGAACTTGAGGGGTAGTTGGCCCTCTGCGCACCAGTGTAATATGTGACTTGTGCACTTGAGGGGTCGATGGCCCTCTGCGCACCAGTGTAATATGTGACGCATGAACTTGAGGGGTAGATGGCCCTCTGCGCACCAGTGTAATATGTGACTTGTGCACTTGAGGGGTAGATGGCCCTCTGCGCACCAGTGTAATATGTGACACGTGCACTTGAGGGGTAGATGGCCCTCTGTGCACCAGTGAACTTGAGGGGTAGATGCCCTCTGTGCACCAGTGTAATATGTGACTTGTGCACTTGAGGGGTAGGTGGCCCTCTGCGCACCAGTGTAATATGAGACTTGTGCATTTGAGGGGTAGATGGCCCTCTGCGCACCAGTGCAATATCTGACTTGTGCACTTGAGGGGTAGATGGCCCTCTGTGCACCAATGTAATATGTGACTTGTGCACTTGAGGGGTAGATGGCCCTCTGCGCATCAGTGTAATATGTGACTTGTGCACTTGAGGGGTAGATGGCCCTCTGCGGACCAGTGTAATATGTGATGCGTGAACTTGAGGGGTAGATGGCCCTCTACGCACCAGTGTAATATATGACTTGTGCACTTGAGGGGTAGATGGTCCTCTGCGCAACAGTGTAATATGAGACTTGTGCACTTAAGGGGTAGATGGCCCTCTGCGCACCAGTGTAATATGTGACGCGTGAACTTGAGGGGTAGATGGCCCTCTGCGCACCAGTGTAATATGTGACGCGTGAACTTGAGGGGTAGATTGACCTCTGCGCACCAGTGTAATATGTGACTTGTGCACTTGAGGGGTAGATGGCCCTCTGCGCACCACTGTAATATGTGACTTGTGCACTTGAGGGGTAGATGGCCCTCTGCGCACCAGTGTAATATGTGACGCGTGAACTTGAGGGCTAGATGGCCCTCTGCGCACCAGTGTAATATGTGACTTGTGCACTTGAGGGGTAGATGGCCCTCTGCGCACCAGTGTAATATGTGACGTGTGAACTTGAGGGGTAGATGGACCTCTGCGCACCAGTGTAATATGTGACTTGTGCACTTGAGGGGTAGATGGCCCTCTGCGCACCAGTGTAATATGTGACTTGTGCACTTGAGGGGTAGATGGCCCTCTGCGCACCAGTGTAATATGTGACGCGTGAACTTGAGGGGTAGATGGCCCTCTGTGCACCAGTGTAATATGTGACTTGTGCACTTGAGGGGTAGATGGCCCTCTGCGCACCAGTGTAATATGTGACTTGTGCACTTGAGGGGTAGATGGCCCTCTGCGCACCAGTGTAATATGTGACTTGTGCACTTGAGGTAGATGGCCCTCTACGCACCAGTGTAATATGTGACGCGTGAACTTGAGGGGTAGATGGCCCTCTGCGCACCAGTATAATATGTGACATGTGCACTTGATGGGTAGATGGCCCTCTGCGCACCAGTGTAATATGTGGGACGTGAACTTGAGGGGTAGATGGCCCTCTGCGCACCAGTGTAATATGTGACTTGTGCACTTGAGGGGTAAATGGCCCTCTGCGCACCAGTGTAATATGTGACACGTGCACTTGAGGTGTAGATGGCCCTCTGTGCACCAGTGAACT